>NC_090366.1:5391764-5716927 GCF_035084215.1 Heptranchias perlo | reverse complement strand
TCGATCACTCTGCGAGCTCCCAATGTGTTTCTCAATTCCCCTGATAGGTTCCACTGTGTTTAGTCACCCCATTAAGAAGTTGCAATATGTATACCATCCCTCTGATAGTTCCCAACATGTTTACCGAGCGCTCTGATAGGTCAGGTGTGTTTATCAATGCCTCTGGGTGTCCTAGAACATAAGAATATAAGAACATTAGAAATAGGAGCAGGAGTCGGCCATACGATCTCTCGAGCCTGCTCCGCCATTCAATCAGATCATGGCTGATCTTCGACCTCAACTCCACTTTCCGCCTGATCCCTATATCCCTTGATTCCCCTCGAGTCCAATAATCTATCTCAGCCTGGAACATATTCAACGACTGAGCACCCACAGTCCTCTGGTGTAGAGAATTCCAAAGATTCACAACCCTCTGTGTGAAGAAATTCCTCCTCATCTCAGTCTTAAATGGCCGACCCCTTATCCTGAGACTATGCCCCCTAGTTCTGGACTCTCCAGCCAGGGGAAACAACCTCTCAGCATCTACCCTGTCAAGCCCTCGCGGAATTTTATATTTTTCAATGAGATCACCTCTCATTCTTCTAAACTCCAGAGATTATAAGCCCCTTTTACTCAATCTCTCCTCAAAGGACAACCCTCTCATCCCAGGAATCAATCTAGTGAACCATCATTGCACCGCCTCTAAGGCAAGTATATCCTTTCTCAGATAAGGAGACCAAAACTGAACACAGTACTCCAGGTGTGGTCTCACTAAAGCCCTGTACAATTGTAGTAAGACTTCCTTACTCTTACACTCCAACCCCCTTGCAATAAAGGCCAACATGCCATTCACATCCCACTCAGAGGGTTGTGATTCTTTGGAATTCTCTACCCCAGAGGGCTGTGGATGCTCAGTCGTTGAGTATATTTAAGACTGAGATCGATAGGGGAGTGCGGTTGATGTTGTGCATATGGACTTTCAAAAGTCATTTGACAAAGTACCACATAATAGATTAGTTAGAAAAATTAAAGCCCATGGAATGAAAGGGACAGTGGCAGTGTGGATACAAAATAGGCTTCAGGACAGAAAGCAGAGAGCAGTGGTGAACGGTTGTTTTTCAGACTGGAGGGAAGTATACAGTGGTGTCCCCCAGGGGTCAGTATTCGGTCCACTGCTCTTTTTGATATATATTAATGATCTAGACTTGGGCACAGAGTATAATATCAAAGTTTGTGGATGGCACAAAACTTAGAAATGTAGTAAACAATGAGAAGGATAGTAACAGACTTCAGGAGGACAGAGACAGAATGGTGAAATGGGCAGACACATGGCAGATGAAATTTAATATAGAGAGGTGTGAAGTGATGCATTTTGGTAGGAAGAATGAAGCGAGGCAATATAAACTAAATGGTACAATTTAAAAGTGGGTGCAGGAACAGAGAGAACTGGGGGTATATGTAGATGATCTGCAGATGATACAAAGATGGGAGGGAAAGTAGAGGGTGAGGAGGAGATATAAAAAACCTACAATGGGATATAGACAGGCTGGGTGAGTGGGCAGAGATTTGGCAGATGCAATACAATATTGGAAAATGTGAGGTTATGCACTTTGGCGCGAAAAATCAGAGACCAAGTTATTATCTTAATGGCGTGAAACTGGAAAGTACTGCAGTAAAAAGGGATCTGGGAGTCCTTGTGCAAGAACATCAAAAAGTTAGTATGCAGGTGCAGCAGGTGATCAAGAAGGCCAAAGAAATGTTGGCTTTTATTGCTAGGGGGATAGAATACAAAAACAAGGAGGTATTGCTGCAGTTATATAAGGTATTGGTGAGATCGCACCTGGAATACTGCATACAGTTTTGGTCTCCATACTTAAGAAAAGACATACTTGCTCTCGAGACAGTACAAAGAAGGTTCACTCGGTTAATCCCGGGGATGAGGGGGTGGACATATGAGGAGAGGTTGAGTAGATTGGGACTCTATCATTGGAGTTCAGAAGAATGAGAGGCGATCTTATTGAAACATATAAGATTATGAAGGGGCTTGATCGGGTGGATGCGGTAAGGATGTTCCCAAGGATGGGTGAAACTAGAACTAGGGGGCATAATCTTAGAATAAGGGGCTGCACTTTCAAAACTGAGATGAGGAGAAACTTCTTCACTCAGAGGGCAGTAGGTCTGTGGAATTTGCTGCCCCAGGAAGCTGTGGAAGCTACATCATTAAATAAATTTAAAACAGAAATAGACAGTTTCCTAGAAGTAAAGGGAATTCGGGGTTATGGGGAGCGGGCAGGAAATTGGACATGAATTTAAATTTGAGGTTAGGATCAGATCAGCCATGATCTTATTGAATGGCGGAGCAGGCTCGAGGGGCCGATTGGCCAACTCCTGCTCCTATTTCTTATGTTCTTATGTACACAAATATTTGAAAGTTGAGAAGGCTGTTAAAGAAGAATATGGGATCCTGGGCTTTATTAACAGAGGCATAGAGTTCAAAAGCAAGGAAGTTATGATAAACCTTTATAAAACACTGATTAGGCCTCAGCTGGAGTATTGTGTCCAATTCTGAGCACCACACTTTAGGAAGGATGTCAAGGCCTTAGAGAGGGTGCAGAGGAGATTTGCTACAATGGTCCCAGGGACGAGGGACTTGAGTTGTGTGGAGAGACTGGAGAAGCTGGGATTTTTCTCCTTAGAACAGAGAAGGTTAAGGGGAGATTTAATAGAGGTGTTCAAAATCATGAAGGCTTTTGACAAAATAAATAAAGATAAACTGTTCCCATTGGCAGAAATCTCGGTAACTGGAGGACACGGAAATAAGGTGATCGGCAAAAGAGCCAGAGGCAACAGCAGGAAACTTTTTATGCAACGGTTTGTAGTGTTCTGGAATGCATTGACTGAAAGGACATTGGAGGCAAATTCAATCGTAACTTCCAACAGGAAATTGGATAAATACTTCAAGGGAAACATTTACAGGGCTACGGGGAAAGAGCATGGGAATGGGACTAATTGGACAGCTCTTTCAAAGGCTCAGCACAGGCAAAATGGGCTGAAAGGCCTCCTGCTGTTGTGTTCATAATATGATCAGGAGAAACACGAACAGAATATGATGCAGAGAAATAAATACTGAGCCAAATGGATGTGAATGGTTGGAAGGTAAAATGAGCAGAACATTTGAGTTTTATTATCGATCACTGAGCTGAATCCATCTCCTCAGCTCCCCTCTCATCCTTCTACCAATCACCTTAAATATATAGCCCCCTCCCCCCCAGTTTTTAACCTCTCTGCTAAGGGAAATCGGTCCTTCCGATCCACTCCATCTCCGCCCCTCATAGTTTTATACACCTCAATTAAATCTCCCCTCTGCCTCCCCTGTTCAAGCCTATCCAATCATTCCTCAGAGCTAAAATTCTTCAGACCTGCCAACATCCTCATAAATCTCCTCTGTACCCTCTCTCGTGCAATCACATTTTTCCTGTAATGTGGTGACCAGAACTGCACATCGGACTCAATTGTGGCCTAACTCGTGTTTTATACAGTTCCAGCATAACCTCCCTGTTCCTATATTCTATGCCTCAGCTGATAAAGGAAAGTATCCCATATGCCTTTTTAACCACCTTATCTACCTGTCCTGTGACCTTCAGGGATCTGTGGACCTGCACTCCAAGGTCCCTCATTTCATCAACACCTCTCAGTATCCTCACATTTATTGTGTATTCCCTTGCCTTGTTTGTCCTCCCCAAAAGCATTACCTCACATTTCTACGGATTGAATTCCATTTGCCACTTTTCCATCCCACATTGATATCTTCCTGCAGACCAGAGCTTTCCTCCTCACTATAAACCCCACGGCCAATTTTTGTATCATCTGCAAACTTCTTAATCACGTCCCCTACATTTAAGTCTAAATCATTGAAAAATACCACAAAAAGCAAGGAACGTAGTACCGAGCCCTGGGGATCCCCACTGGAAACAGAATTCCAGAGACAAAAGCACCCGTCGACCATTACCCTTTGCTTCCTGCCACTGAGCCAATTTTGGATCCAACTTGCCACTTTCCCTTGGATCCCATGGGCTTTTACTTTTCTGACCAGTCTGCCATGCAGGACCTTGTCAAAAGCCTTGCTAAAATCCATGTCGAACACATCAATGCCGTCCGAGCATTGGTGTTTCAGGGGTACTTTTCTGGCTTGCGATAATTCTATTCCTGTAAAACTAGCCCTTGGTGTGCAGGATGGGAAGTATGGTGTCTGAGTGGCCTGAGGGGCTGGTTTAAAGCTCCAGTTAAATCCCACAATTTGTAGATGGATCAAAATCATAGCTTGTGACTCCAAAACCACAACCTCCCTCCTGCTAATAAAGTGCTGCTTTAAACGTCTCATGTGCTATTGGAACTACATGTCGAAGGAACCACATGGCAACACCAATCAGCAGAATAGATTAAAATAAGCATTGCCAAAAATGCTGGGATTTGAACTCTTGCCTTCGCAGAAAAATATAACCTAAATATAGTGCTTTAAACTGCTCGGCCATATGATCACACAAACGAGTTTTCAGCACTGAAACATCTGACTGGAGATTGAAATGTGGCTTTCTTGCTCTTTATCATCTGAGTCCAGCGCTTTTGCATTGGGCAAGAAGGAGATTAATGGGCTTTCTGAACCCTTATTGGATTAAGACTTGATGAAAAAAACTGGCCATCGAGCCCCGCGCTGAGAAATTTGGGAACAAAGAGACAGGAGAAGATTATCCAGCCCCTCGAACCTGCGGTTCCATTAAATTAGATCAGGGGTGGTCTGTGCATCGATTCTATTTACCCGCCTGTGACACAGATCCCTTGATACCCTCTCTGGGAAAGGCCTATCGATCTCAGTCTTGAAAGTATGAATTGGCCCAACTTCTACAGCTTTTTGTTGAAGACAGTTCCAGATTTCTACTACACTTTCTGTGATAAAGTGCTTCCTGATTTATCGTCTGAGTGGTTTCACTCGACTTCTAAGATTAAGCCCCCTCATTCTGGACTCTCCCAACACAGAGAGCTGCTGAAACCCGAGATTGAACGATAGATCTGTAAATCTTCTGAGGATGTATCAGGGAGTCCAAAGGAGATCCGGAGTAGGGGAAGGGGATCTCAGAGAGGGGTAGGGAGTGTCAGAGGGTATCATAGAGAGTAAGGGGGCTCAGAGAGGGGAAGGGTGTGTCAGAGGGTATCAGGGAGAGTAAGGGGATCTCAGAGAGGGGAAGGGAGTGTCAGAGGGTATCAGAGAGTGCAAGTGGGCTCAGAGAGGGGAAGGGAGTGTCAGAGGGTATCAGAGAGTGTAACGGGATCTCAGACAGGCGAAGGGAGTGTCAGAGGGTATCAGAGAGTGTGCGAGGATCTCAGAGAGGGGATGGGAGTGTCAGAGCGTATCAGAGAGTGTAAGCGGGCTCAGAGAGGGGAAGGGAGTGTCAGAGTGTATCAGAGAGAGTCAGGGGATCTCACAGAGGGGAAGGGGATCTCAGAGAGGTGAAGGGGTGTCAGAGGCTATCAGAGAGTGTAAGGGGATCCCAGAGAGGGGAAGGGAGTGTCAGGGGGTATCACAGAGTGTAAGGGGATCCCAGCGAGGGGATGCGAGTGTCAGAGGCTATCAGAGAGTGTCAGGGATCTCAGAGAGGGGAAGGGAGTGTCAGAGGGTATCAGAGAGTGTGAGGGGGCTCAGAGAGGGGAAGGGAGTATCAGAGGGCATCAGAGAGTGTGATGGGGCTCAGAGAGGGGAAGTGAGTGTCAGATGGTATCAGAGAGTGTGAGGGGGCTCAGGGAGGGGAAGGGAGTGTCAGAGGGTATCAGAGAGTGTGAGGGGGCTCAGAGAGGGGAAGGGAGTGTCATAGGGTATCAGAGAGTGTAAGAGGATCCCAGAGAGGGGAAGGGAGTGTCTGAGGGTATCAGAGAGTGTTAGGGCGCTCAGAGAGGGGAAGGGAGTGTCAGAGAGTATCAGAGAGTGTGAGTGGGCTCGGAGAGTGGAACGGAGTGTCAGAGGGTATCAGAGAGTGTAAGGGGATCCCAGAGAGGGGAAGTGAGTGTCAGATGGTATCAGAGAGTGTGAGGGGCGCTGACAAGGTATCCAAGAGGATAATGGACTCCCTGAGGGTATCAGAGAAGGAAAGAGACAAAGTCAATCAGAGAAGATCAGGAACTCAGTGAGAATCAGAGGGTAAGGGGATCAGAGAGGCCAATGGATTCAGAATTGTCATTTTCTGAACATAGCATTTTCTAAATATCAACATATTTCATAACATATTTCATAACAGCAAAAAATGAACCCGAATTGAAGAGATAATCTGGAGGGTTATAACCCACCGGGAGGGAATGAATAGTTAGAATCGGGACGGGCCTGGATGTTTGACCGTGCTCATGATTTTTCTTCCCACAGCTCAGTGGAGTGTTCGATGATTTCATTGGATTTTATCAATTGATGAGAGTTTGCACCTGGAGCCCTTTGTGAGAAATAAAACACAAACTGCCCAACGTGGGGCTCGAACCCACGACTCTGAGATTAAAACTTTCATGGTCTCCCGACTGAGCTAACTGGGCTTTGTACTAACCCATTCCGGATCTACTGGGAGAGAGGTAGCTGTTGGCTTTGCTTCAGAGGCTCAGTTTGGCCGACAATCCTCGGGGATCTCCTTCGATTTTCTGTCTGGGAGTGAGTCTGATGCCTTTCCCTGCCATCCAGTCGTGCGCTGAGCATTGCAGGAACACAGGGACAGGAGAAGACCATTCAGCCCCTCGAACCTGCTGCGCCATTGAGTTAGATTATTTGTGACCTGTACCTCAACTCTATTTACCCGTCTTGGACACAGATCCCTTGGTAAATTTTTAAAAAAATCTATGAATATCTGTCTTGAAAATTTGAACTAATTCAGAATCCACGGCATTTGGCGGAGAGAGTTCTAAATTTCTGCCGTTCTTTGTGCGCTGAAGTGCTCACTGTTTTCTTCAATGAATGATTTTGCTCCAATTTTAAGATTGAGTCCCCAGACAGAGGGATGGATTCCACTCATTGCTCGATAATAAAAGTCAGACCTCTCACTCTTTATACCTCCCAACATTACAATCCATTTTGCTCAGGATTTATTTCTCTCTTTTAAAAATGTTCCTCGTGCTTTTCATTATAAACATTTCGTTTAAAATATTACTGAGAGAAGCAAGCTGAAGTTTTGTTATTAAAAACATTTGAGTCAGTGAGGAATCAAACCAGTGACCCGAAATACGCTGGTCAGGAGCGAATAATTTCCACTCTGATTCTGTCCGTGAAAATGACACTGAAGAAACACAGGACTGAACCAGAAATGTTCCAACACTCGATCTCGGAGCTCAGTTTAGTTTCGTGTTCTACTGATGATATCTTAACATTATCTTGTGGTTGGCCACTTTTAACCAGGTTCATGGCCAGATTCTCCCAAAATCCCATTGCCCACATTGCTGCTCCCTCTCTCACTCACTTCTCGAGTTACGCCGAAACCACAGCACAGAAACAGAGCATTCGGCCGAGCTGGAGTCTGCCGGCGTTTATCTCCACACGAGCCTCTTCCTCATTATTTCATCTCACCCTATCACCATATCCTTCTATTCCTTTCCCCCGCATATCCTTATCGAGCTTCCACTGAAAGGCATCCATGCTATTTGCCTCAACTACGCCTTGTGGTAGTGAGTTCCACATTCTTACCACTCTTTCTGCAAAGAAGTTTCTCCTGAAATGCCAATTGGATTTATTAGCGACTATTTTTATATTGATGAGCTCTAGTTCTGGTCTCCCCCATAAGTGGAAACATTTTCTCTACGTTTACCCTATCAAACCCCTATCATTATCTTAAAGACCTCTATCAGGTCACCCCTCAGCCTTCTCTTTTCGAGATAAAAAAGAGCTTCAGCCTGTTTAGTCTTTCCTGATAAATGCATCCTTTCAGTTCTGGTATCATCCTGGGAAATATATTTTGCACCCTCTCCAATGCCTCTACACCCTTTCTATAATATGGAGACCAGAACTGTGCACAATACTCCAAATGTGGTCTAACTAAGTTTAATATAACTTCTCTGCTCTTCAATTCTATCCCCCTAGAAATGAAACCCAGTGCTTGATTTACCTTTTTATGGCCTTATTAACCTGTGTCGCTACGTTCAGTGATTTGTGTATCTCTATCCCGAGATCCCTTTGCTCCTCTAACCCATTTAGACTCTTCTTATCCAAACAATATAGGAAGAGGAGTCGGCCATTCAGCCCCTCGTGCCTGCTCCGCCATTTGATAAGATCATGGCTGATCTGTGATCTAACTCCATATACCTGCCTTTGGCCCATATCCCTTAATACCTTTGGTTGCCAAAAAGCTATCTATGTCAGATTTAAATTTCGCAATTGAGCTATTATCAGTTGCTGTTTGCGGAAGAGAGTTCCAACTTCTACCACCCTTTGTGTGGAGAAATGTTTTCTAATCTCGCTCCTGAAAGGTCTGGCTTTATTTTTTAGACTGTGCCCCCGACTCCTGGAATCCCCAACCAGCGGAAATAGTTTCTCTCTATCCACCCTATCCGTTCCGCTTAATATCTGATAAACTTCGATCAGATCACCCTTCTAAACGCGAGAGAATACAACCTAAATTTGTGTAATCTCTCCTTGAAGTCCGGGTATCATTCGAGTAAACCTACGCTGCACTCCCTCCAAGGCCAATATGTCCTTCCGAAGGTGCGGTGCCCAGAACTGCTCGCAGTGCTCCAGGTGCGGTCGAACCAGGGCTTTGTACAGCTGCAGCATAACTTCTGCCCCCTTGTACTCCAGTCCTCTTGATATAAAGGCCAGCATTCCATTAGCCTTCTTGATTATTTTCTGCACCTGTTCATGACACCTCAATGATCGATGCACCTGAACCCCAAAGTCCCTTTGGACATCCACTGTTTTTAACACTTTACCATTTAGAAAGTACCCTGTTCTGTCCTCTTTTGATCCCAAGTGGATGACCTCACATTTGTCTGCATTGAATTCCATTTGCCACAGTTTTGCCCATTCACCGAATCTATCAATATCCATTTGTAATTTTATGTTTTCATCTACACTGCTTACAATGCCACCAATCTTTGTGTCATCGGCAAACTTAGATATGAGACATTCTATGCCTTCATCTGAGTCGTTAATAAATATTGCGAATAATTGAGGCCCTGCGGGACTCCACTCGTCACATCCTGCCAATGTGAGCACCTACCCATTATCCCTACTCTCTGTCGCCTTTCGCTCAGCCAATTTCCTAACCAAGTCCGTACTTTTCCCTCGATTCCATGAGCTTCTAACTTAGCTGACAGTCTCTTATGTGGGACCTTATCAAATGCCTTCTGGAAGTCCATATAAATAACATCCATTGACATTCCCCTGTCCACTACTTTAGTCACCTCTTCAAAAAATTCAATCAGGTTTGTCAGGCACGACCTACCTTTCACAATTCCGTGCTGGCTCTCCCTGATTTACTGAAAATTCTCGAGGTGTTCAGTCACCCTATCCTTAATTATAGACTCCAGCAATTTCCCCACAAGAGATGTTAGGCGAACTGGTCTATAATTCCCTCGTTTCCCTCTCTCCCCTTTCTTAAAAAGCGGAGTGACATGTGCAATTTTCCAATCTAGGGGGACAGTTCCTGAATCTAGAGAACTTTGAAAGATTATAGTTTGTGCATCTGCACTGTGCTCACCGACTTTCTTTAAAACCCTGGGATGGAAACCATCTGGTCCTGGGGATTTGTCAGTTTTTAGTGCTATTATTTTCTTCATTACTGTTGCTTCACTTATGTTAATTTTATCGAGTCTCCATCCCCGATTTAATATTAGTTTTCTTGGGATTTCCGGCATGTACTGTAAATACTGACGCAAAGTAATTCTTCAACATGTGCGCCATTTCCCCATTGTCAATGACAATATCCACACTTTCAGTTTTTAAGGGGCCAACACTGCTCCTGACCACCCTCTTTTTCCTAATATAACTATAAAAGTTCTTTGTATTGGTTTTGATATCCCTTGCAAGTTTCTTTTCATACTCTCTTTTTGTAGCTCTTACTATCTGTTTTGTGACCCTTTGTTGATCTTTGTATCTTTCCCATTCGCCAGGATCTGTGCCATTTTTTGCCTTTTTGTATGCCCTTTCCTTATGTCTTATACTGTTCCTTACCTCTTTAGTTGTCCATGGCTGTTTTTTTGGCAAGTAGAGTTCTTGCCCCTCAGGGGTATAAACTGATTCTGTATCTCGTTAAATGTTTCTTTAAACATTTCCCACTGATCATCAGTCGTTTTACCCATTAACAGATTTGCCCAGTTCACTGTGGACAGTCTCTGTCTCATCCCATTGAAGTCGGTCTGGAATCTTAGCAGATGGAATCTTAGCAGCTGACTCACTTTTTTCCCTTTCTAACCACTACATTGAACTCGATCATGTTATGATCGCTATTGGATAGATGTTCACGTACAGTTCAGCTGTTAACTAAATCTGGTTCATTACTCATTATTGAATCTAGTGTGGCTTGCCTCCTTGTTGCCTCTTGGACATACTGCTGTAGAAAACTATCCCGGACACACTCAAGAAATTCACTACCTTTCTGACAGTTGCTCGTCCGCTTTTCCCAATTTATGTGAAGGGTAATGTCCCCCATTAAGTCCACTATGCCTTTCTTACACGCTTGTCTAATCTCTGCATTTATACAATGTAGCACTTCAGAGCTGCTGCCAGGGGTCCTATACACAACGCCCACTATAGTCTTAGATCCTTTCCTATTTCTCAAGTCAACCCATAATTTCTCTGTTGGTTGCTTACCTCTCGTTATATCCCCCTTTATCATTGAAGTGATTTCGTCTCTAATCACTAAGGCTACTCCTCCCCCTCTTCCATTTTCCCTATCTCTCCTGTAGACCTTATAACCCGGTATATTTAGTTCCCAATCCTGACCATCCTGCAGCCATGTCTCAGTAATAGCTGTCATGTAATACCTTCCAATTTGAATTTGAACCTGTCGTTCATTTAATTTATTCCTTATACACCGTGTATTTGGAAATAGAACTCTTCGTTGGGCCACACGCCCGAGTCTGACCTTTAGCTTTGATGCTGGGTTAATCGCCTTACGCCTTCTAGTTTTCACTCTATCTGTAGTGCCTAATGTTCACTTTCTTTCTGCTGCTCGACGCTTTTCCCTTTCACTCGACCGTGAAATTGCCCTCGGCTTTCATCTCACTGAAGCAGAGTGTGGCCGCATTGTATCTGATGGAGTGTGAGTGATGAGGTTGGGGTAGGTATGGGTCTTATCCAATTTTTGAAATCTCACCTAGCGCCAGGGAATAGAAACTTCCACAATCTACAAGGCACAAGTCAGGAGTGTGATGGACTACTCTCCACTTGCCTGGATGAGTGCAGCTCCAACAACACTCAAGAAGCTCGACACCATCCAGGACAAAGCAGCCCGCTTGATTGGCACCCCATCCACCGCCCGAATCATTCACTCCCTTCAACATCGGCGCACCATGGCTGCAGTGTGTACCATCCACAGGATGCACTGCAGCAACTCGCCAAGGCTTCTTCGACAGCACCTCCCAAACCCGCGACCGCTGCCACCTAGAAGGACAAGGGCAGCAGGTACATGGGAACAACACCACCTGCACGTGCCCCTCCAAGTCACACACCATCCCGACTTGGAAATATATCGCCGTTCCTCCATCGTCGCTGGGTCGAAATCCTGGAACTCCCTTCCTAACAGCACTGTGGGAGAACCTTCACCACACGGACTGCAGCGGTTCAAGAAGGCGGCTCACCACCACCTTCTCAAGGGCAATTAGGGATGGTTAATAAATGCCAGCCTCGCCAGCGACGCCCACATCCCATGAATGAATTAAAAAAATGAGGAATTCCTTCAGTTTGAAACAGAAAGTTTGATTGATTAATGGCGATTAGAGCAAGTATTCATCATTTTACAGTTTAATGAGTTTTGCGTAATTAAGACAGTAAACCATTTTGTAAACGTTCATTCCCTGAATGGGAATCGAACCCGTCTCCGGCACTGAGAGCATTTGTAGACGGCAGCTACCTTCTGAGTTTTTCCTGTAACGGTGTTTAAAGTCGAGTTTCTGTCGTGTTGTGATTATCACGTTCGTCTTATTGCTGCAAGGAAACATTTTGAAAACGTTATCCAATAAAAATAAAAACGCAAGTGCCGTTGAGTGGGTTGGCCGTTGGTCAGTTAATCTGTGTTTATATATGAATAAAATACAACAGCTCACAGAAGCGGCAGAATTTATTTTCTCTGTTCAGTTCTGCTCACACTCAAACACGACACAGACTCCGACAGTGTCTGTCCCTCACTCCCGTTTCCTGCCCTGACGGTGCAGAAAGCATCTCTCAAAGCTGCACATTGCGACTGGTTTCAGTTGATTTGTGAGAGATAATTTCAGGATCCTGCAGCGCTGCCTCGGTTGATGAACACAGTTCTCACCCGCATTGCGGCCGTGGCAACAAACACATCAGTTTTTCGATGTTCCCCAGCTCCAGGAGCGAGTGAGGCCACGACAGCAACAATATTCTGGTCCCGCGCTCTCCAATCACACATTGCTGGTGGAAAGCAGCCTCAGACAGCGCATGACTGGGGATCAAGATCCCACTGAAGCTTTCACAACACATCGTCTGTCCCGCAGCTGTTGCTCTGCTGCAAAGTCAGAACTTGCCAGCTGTTTCAAAATTTAGAGCCTGAACAGGGATTTGAACCCTGGGCCCTCAGATCACTACCGGCTTTCAAAGTCTGATGCTGTACCGACTGAGCTACCCTGGCTCACTGCGCGCCAGTGTTCCATTATACATATTCATGGGAAGACTCTGAATTATCCACAGTTAACATCGAGTTCGGATGAGGGTCCCTTTTCTAAAATTCGCAGTAACGTGTTGAGGAGAATTCTTGTTTCTGTTGAACATGATGTAAGAAACATGGACAGTGAACTCTCCCCAGTGTAGTTCACATTCTCGATCTTAAGAGTAATTTAAAGGAGTAAACTCCTTAAACGGAGTCACCAACGAGCTTAATCGAAAGCAAGTCATGGCAGCGGAGCTCGCACCCGTGATATGATCCTCCTGCACGATGTGGGAAGTCATGGACACTGCCAGTGTCCCTGGTGACCATGTGTGCAGGAAGTGTGTCCAGCTGCAGCTACTGGCTAACCGCATTTCGGAGCTGGAGCTGCGGGCGGATTCACTGTGGAGCATCCACGATGCTGAGACTATCGTGGAGAGCACGTTCGGTGAGGTGGTCACTCCGCAGGTAAAGATTACGCAGGCAGAAAGGAAATGCGTGACCGCCAGGCAGAGTAAAAAGAGCAGGCAGGTAGAGCAGGAGTCCCCTGGGGCCATCTCCCTCTCAACAGATATTACTCTTTGAATATTGTTGGGGGAGATGGTTTATCGGGGGAATGCAGCAAGAACCAAGACCGTGGCACCACGAGTGACTCATCTGCACAGGAGGGCAGGAAAAAGAATGGGAGGGCAATAGTGATAGGGGATTCCATCGGAAGGGGAACAGATAGGCGTTTCTGCAGCTGCAGACATGACTCCAGGATGGTATGTTGCCTCCCTGGTGCTAGGGTCAAGGATGTCACGGAACGGCTGCTGGACATTCTGAAGGGGGAGGGTGAACAGCCGGAGGTCGTGGTCCATATTGGTATCAATGATTTTGGTTATAAAAAAGGATGAGGTCCTGCAAGCAGAATATATGGAGTTAGGAAATAAATTAAAAAGCAGGGCCTCTAAGGGAGTAATCTCAGGATTACTCCCAGTGCCATGTGCAGAAATAGGAGAATAGACCACATGAATGCGTGGCTTGAGAGATGGTGTAGGAGGGAGGGGTTTAAATTCCTGAGGCATTGGGACCGATTCTGGGAAAGGCGGGACCTGTACAAGCTGGACGGGTTGCACCCAAGCAGAACTGGGACCAATATCCTCGCGGGGGCATTTGCTAGTTGTGTTGGGGAGGGGGATGGGAACCAAAGGGCAGGTACAGATGGGACGAATTCAGACCAGGAAATGGGAAGTAGAAAAGCAGTTAGTGACGTAGTTTGCGACTCTGAAAGGCAAAAGAAGCAAAGGTTAAATAGTGTTCAGCACAGAAATTTGACGGGGTTAAAGGTATATACTTCAATGCAAGGAGTATTACAAACAAAGCATATGAGCTAAGGGCACAGATAGACATATGGCAGCATGATATCGTTGGTATAACGGAAACCTGGCCTAAAGAGGTGGATAATTGACAGCTTAATAACCCTGGATATAGATTTTTCAGGCAGGATAGTGTAGATGATAAAAAAGGAGAGAGGTAGCATTATTGGTTAAAGAATCATTTCCATTTGTGAGAAGAGATGATTTGCTAAATGGATCATCAATCGAGGCCATATGGGTTGAGCTAAGAAATAAAAAAGGGGCAGTCACACTACTAGCAGTGTACTATAGACCCCCGAATAGTGAAAGGGAGATAGAAGAACAAATATGTAGGCAAATTTCTGAGTGCAAAAATAAGAGGGCAATAATAGCAGGGGACTTCAACTACCCGAACATCAACTGAATTCAAACAGTGTGAGGGGCACCGAGGGCGCAAAATTCTTGATCGGTGTCCAGGAGAACTTTTTTTAGCCAGTACGTGACAAGCCCAACAAGGGTGGATGCAATTCTAGATTTAGTCCTGGGAAATGAAGATGGGCAAGTGGGTGAAGTGACCATATTGGGGAGAGTGACCACAATTCAGTTAGTTTTAGCATTATTATGGAAAAGGACAGAGTTAAATCAGGAGTAAATGTTTTAAATTGGGGGAAGGCAAATTTTACAGAACTAAGAGGTGATTTGGCAGAAGTGGACTGGACACAACTACTTGAGGAGAAATCAGTGGCAAGCCAATGGGAGGCACTAAAAAGTGAAATTCTACGGGTAGAATGCAGACACGTCCCCTCAAAGAAAAAGGGTGACACTGCCAACTTTAGAGCCTCCTGGTTGTCTAGAAGTATACGGGGCAAGATAAAGCAGAAAAATAAAGCTTATGACTGTCACAGAAAACTAAATACTGCAGAAAGCCTAGAGGAGTATAGAAAGTACAGGGATGACGTAAAAAAGGAAATAAGGAAAGCAAAGAGAGGGCATGTAAGAATATTAGCTAGTAAGATGAAAGAGAACCCAAAGATGTTTTATCAGTACATTAAGAACAAGAGGATAGCGAAGGAAAAGGTGGGACCTATCAGGGATGATCAGGGTAACTTGTGTGTAGAAGCAAAGGATGCAGGTAGGGTTTTGAATGAATATTTTGTCTCAGTATTCACAAAGGAAAGGGATGATCCGGACGTAGTAGTTAAAGAGGAGAGGTGTGAAATATTGGATAAGGTAAACATAACGAGAGAGGAAGTACCAGAGGGACTGGAATCCTTGAAAGTTGATAAATCACCAGGGCCGGATGGATTGTTTCCGAGGCTATTGAAGGAAGCCAGGGAGGAAATAGTGGATGCTCTGAGGATCATTTTCCAATCCTCACTATATAGAGGGGAGGTACCGGAGGACTGGAAGACTGCAAACGTAGTACCATTGTTTAAAAAGGGTACGAGGGAAAGGCTGAACAATTATAGACCGGTCAGTCTTACCTCGGTGGTGGGCAAACTATTAGAATCAATTCTGAGAGATAGGATAAACTGTCACTTGGAAAGACATGGTTTAATCAGGGATAGTCAGCATGGATTTGTTCAGGGAAGGTCATGCCTTACAAGTCTGATTAAATTCTTTGAGGAAGTGACAAGGAGGTTTGCTGAGGGTAGTGCGGTGGATGTTGTCTACATGGATTTTAGTAAGGCATTTGACAAGGTCCCACATGGCAGACTGGTCAGAAAGGTAAAACACCATGGAACACAGGGAAATGCGGTGAATTGGATCCAAAATTGGCTCAGGAACAGGAAACAAAGGGTAAAAGTGGATGGATGTCTTTCCGAATGGAATTCCATTTCCAGTGGTGTGCCACAGGGCTCAGTGTTGGGTCCCTTGTTGTTTGTAGTATATATTAATGATTTGGACTTGAATGTAGGGGGCATGATTGGCAAATTTGCAGACGACACAAAAATTGGCCATGTAGTTGATAGTGAAGAGGATAGCTGTGGACTCCAAGAAGATATCAATGGGTTGGTGGAGTGGGCGGAAAAGTGGCAAATGGAGTTCAACCCGGAGAAGTGTGAGGTAATGCACGTGGGAGGGCAAACAGTAAAAGGGAATACGCAGTAAACGAGAATATGTTGAGAGGGACAGAGGAAGTGAGAGACCTTGGAGTGCATGTTCACAGGTCCCTGAAGGTGGCAGTACAGGTAGATAAGGTTGTGAAGAAGGCATACGGAATGCTCTCCGTTATTAGCCGAGGTATAGAATACAAAAGCAGGGATGTTATGATGGAACTGTGTAAAACGCTGGTAAGGCCACAGCTGGAGAATTATGCGCAGTTCTGGTCACCACATTACAAGAAGGACTTAATTGCCCTGGAGAGAGTGCAGAGTAGATTTACAAGAATGTTGCCAGGGCTTGAAAATTGCAGCCATGAGGAGAGATTGGATAGGCTGGGATTGTTTTCCTTGGAGCAGAGGAGGCTGAGGGGTGACTTGATTGAGGTGTCCAAAATTATCAGGGGCCTCGATAGAGCAGACAGGAAGTACCTGTTTCCCCGAGCGGAGAGTTCAAGAACGAGAGGACACAGGTTGAAGCTGATTGGCGGAAGGATTAGAGGGGACATGAGGAAAAACTTTTTTACCCAGAGGGTGGTGGGTGTATGGAATGCCCTGCCCGAACTGGTAGTTGAGGCAGGATTGGACAAGTTGGGCCTGTATACACTGGCGTTTAGAAGAAGGGAGCGATCACTTTGATAGGATTGTACTGCAGACCCCCAAATAGTCAACGGGGAATTGAGGAGCAAATATGTATGGAGATTACAGACAGCTGCAAGAAAAATAGGGTGGTAATAGTAGGGGACTTTAACTTTCCCAACATTGACTGGGACAAGCATAGCATTAGGGGCTTGGATGGAGAGAAATTTGTTGAGTGTATTCAGGAGGAATTTCTCATTCAGCATGTGGATGGCCCGACTCGAGAGGGGGCAAAACTTGACCTCCTCTTGGGAAATAAGGAAGGGCAGGTGACGGAAGTGTTAGTGAGGGATCACTTTGGGACCAGTCATCATAATTCCATTAGTTTTAAGATAGCTATGGAGAATGATAGGTTTGGCCCAAAAGTTAAAATTCTAAATTGGGGAAAGGCCAATTTTGATGGTATTAGACAGGAACTTTCAGAAGTTGATTGGCAGAGTCTGTTGGCAGGCAAAGGGACGTCTGGTAAGTGGGAGGCTTTCAAAAGTGTGTTAGCCAGGGTTCAGGGTAAGCACATTCCTTATAAAGTGAAGGGCAAGGCTGGTAGAAGTAGGGAACCTTGGATGACTCGGGAGATTGTGGCCGTAGTCAAAAAGAAGAAGGAGGCATATGACATGCATAGGCAGCCGGGATCAAGTGGATCCCTTGAAGAGTATAGAGATCGCCGGAGTAGAGTTAAGAGAGAAATCAGGAGGGCAAAAAGGGGACATGAGATTGCTTTGGCAGATAAGATTCCAAAGAGCTTCTACAAATACATAAAGGGAAAAAGAGTAACTGGGGAGAGAGTAGGGCCTCTTAAGGACCAACAAGGTCATCTGTGTGCGGAACCACAAGTGATGGGTGAGATCCTGAATGAATATTTCACATCGGTAATTACAGTTGAGAAAGGCATGGATGTTAGTGAACTTGGGGAAATAAATAGTGATGTCTTGAGGAGTGTGCATATTACAGAGAGGGAGATGCTGGAAGTCTTAATGCTCATCAAGTTAGATAAATCTCCGGGACCTGATGAAATGTATCCCAGGACGTTATGGGAGGTTAGGGAGGAAATTGCGTGTCCCCGAGCAGAGATATTTGAATCATCGACAGCTTCAGGTGAGGTGCCTGAAGATTGGAGGGTAGCAAATGTTGTGCCTTTGTTTAAGAAGTGCGGCAGGGAAAAGCCTGGGAACTACAGACCGGTGAGCCTGACATTTGGAGTGGGTAAGTTGTTAGAGGGTATTCTGAGAACCAGGATCTACAGGCATTTGGAGAGGCAGGGACTGATTCGGAACAGTCAGCATGGTTTTGTGAGAGGAAAATCATGTCTCACGAATTTGATTGATTTTTTTGAAGGGGCAACCAAGAAGATAGATGAGGGCTGTGCAGTAGACGTGGTCCACATGGACTTCAGCAAAGCCTTCCACAAGGTGCCGCATGGTAGATTGTTACATAAGGTGAGTGTCTGGACCGAGCTGCCAGAGGCAGTATTAGAGGCGGGTACAATTTTGTCTTTTAAAAAGCATTTGGACAGTTTCATGGGGAAGATGGGTGTGGAGGGAAATGGGCCAAGTGCAGGCAATTGGGACTAGCTTCGTGGCACAAACTGGGCGACATGGACATGTTGGGCCGAAGGGCCTGTTTCCATGTTGTGAACTTCTATGATTCTATGATTCTAATGAGAGGTGATCCTTTTGAAACATATAAGATCATGAGGGGTCGAGAAGGGGTAGATGCTGAGAGGATGTTTCCCCTTGTGGGAGAGACTAGAACTAGAGGATTCCCATTTAAGACAGAGATGAGGAGATTTTTTTTTTCTCTCTGAGGGTCGTGAGTCTGTGGAACTCCCTTCCCCAGAAAGCGGTGGAGGCAGGGTCACAGAATATTTTTAAGGCTGAGTTTCATAGAATCATAGAATCATAGAAGTTTACAACATGGAAACAGGCCCTTCGGCCCAACATGTCCATGTCGCCCAGTTTATACCACTAAGCTAGTCCCAATTGCCTGCACTTGGCCCATATCCCTCCATACCCATCTTTACATGTAACTGTCCAAATTCTTTTCAAAAGACAAAATTGTACCCGCCTCTACGACTGCCTCTGGCAGCTCGGTCCAGACACTCACCACCCTTTGAGTGAAAACATTTACCCTCTGGACCCTTTTGTATCTCTCCCCTCTCACCTTAAATCGATGTCCCCTCGTTATAGACTCCCCTACCTTTGGGAAAAAATTTTGTCCACCTATCTTATCTGTGCCCCTCATTATTTTATAGACTTCTATAAGATCACCCCTTAACCTCCTACTCTCCAGGGAACAAAGTCCCAGTCTATCTAACCTCTCCCTATAATTCAAACCATCAAGTCCCGGTAGCATCCTAGTAAATCTTTTCTGCACTCTTTCTAGTTTAATAATATCCTTTCTATAATAGGGTGACCAGAACTGTACACAGTATTCCAGTGTGGCCTTACTAAAGTTCTGACCAATGAAACCAAGCATGCCGAATGCCTTCTTCACCATCCTATCCACCTGTGACTCCACTTTCAAGGAGCTATGAACCTGTACTCCTAGATCTCTTTGTTCTATAAGTCTCCCCAACGCCCTACCATTAACGGAGTAGGTCCTGGTCCGATTCGATCTAACAAAATGCATCACCTCACATTTATCTAAATTAAACTCCATCTGCCATTCATCGGTCCACTGGCCCAATTTATCAAGATCCCGTTGCAATCCTGGATAACCTTCTTCACTATCCACAATGCCACCAATCTTGGTGTCATCTGCAAACTTACTAACCATGCCTCCTAAATTCTCATCCAAATCATTAATATAAATAACAAATAACAGCGGACCCAGCACCGATCCCTGAGGCACACCGCTGGTCACAGGCTTCCAGTTTGAAAAACAACCCTCTACACCCATCCTCTGTCTTCTGTCGTCAAGCCAATATTGCATCGAATTGGCTACCTCACCTTGGATCCCGTGAGATTTAACCTTATGTAACAACCTACCATGCGGTACCTTGTCGAAGGCTTTGCTAAAGTCCATGTAGACCATGTCTACTGCACAGCCCTCATCTATCTTCTTGGTTACCCCTTCAAAAAACTCAATCAAATTCGTGAGACATAATTTTCCTCGCACAAAACCATGCTGACTGTTCCTAATCAGACCCTGCCTCTCCAAATGCCTGTAGATCCTGGTTCTCAGAATGCCCTCCAACAACTTACCCACTACAGATGTCAGGCTCACCGGTCTGTAGTTCCCAGGCTTTTCCCTGCCGCCCTTCTTAAACAAAGGCACAACATTTGCTACCCTCCAATCTTCAGGCACCTCACCTGTAGCTGTCGATGATTCAAATATCTATGCGAGGGGACACGCAATTTCTTCCCTAACCTCCCATAACGTCCTGGGATACATTTCATCAGGTCCCGGAGATTTATCTACCTTGATGCGCGTTAAGACTTCCAGCACCTCCCTCTCTGTAATATGTACACTCCTCAAGACATCACTATTTATTTCCCGAAGTTCCCTTACATCCATGCCTTTCTCAACCGTAAATATCGATGTGAAATGTTCATTCAGGATCTCACCCATCTCTTGTGGTTCCGCACATAGATGACCTTGTTGATCCTTAAGAGGCCTTATTCTCTCCCTCGTTGCTCTTTTGCCCTTTATGTATTTGTAGAAGCTCTTTGGATTCTCCTTTGCCTTGTCTGCCAAAGCAATCCCATGTCCCATTTTTGCCCTCCTGATTTCTCTCTTAACTCTACTCCGGCAATCTCTATACTCTTCAAGGGATCCACTTGATCCCAGCTGTCTATGCATGTCAAATGCCTCCTTCTTCTTTTTGACTAGGGCCACAATCTCCCGAGTCATCCAAGGTTCCCTACTTCTGCCAGCCTTGCCCTTCACTTTATAAGGAATGTGCTTACCCTGAACCCTGGTTAACACACTTTTGAAAGCCTCCCACTTACCAGACGTCCCTTTGCCTGCCAACAGACTCTCCCAATCAACTTCTGAAAGTTCCTGTCTATTACCATCAAAATTGGCCGTTCCCCAATTTAGAATTTTAACTTTTGGGCCAGACCTATCATTCTCCATAGCTATCTTAAAACTAATGGAATTATGATCACTGGTCCCAAAGTGATCCCTCACTAACATTTCTGTCACCTGCCCTTCCTTATTTCCCAAGAGGAGGTCAAGTTTTGCCCCCTCTCTAGTCGGGCCATCCACATACTGAATGAGAAATTCCTCCTGAATACACTCCACAAATTTCTCTCCATCCAAGCCCCGAATGCTATGGCTGTCCCAGTCAATGTTGGGAAAGTTAAAGTCCCCCACTATTATCACCCTATTTTTCTTGCAGCTGTCTGTTATCTCCTTACATATTTGCTCCTCAATTTCCCGTTAACTATTTGTTGGTCTGTAGTACAATGCGATCAAAGTGATCTCTCCCTTCTTATTTTTCGGTTCTACCCATATAGGCTCAGTAGGCAAACCCTCAGATATATCCCCTCTCACTACTGCCGTGATGTTCTCCCTAATCAAGAACTCAACTCCCCCTCCTCTCTTACCTCCTGCTCTATCTTTCCTATAGCATCTGTACCCTGGAACATTGAGTTGCCGGTCCTGCCCCTCCCTTAGCCATGTTTCAGTAATAGCAAAAACATACCAGCCCCATGTACCCATCCATGCCCTGAGTTCATCTGCCTTGCCCATCAGACTTCTTGCATTGAAATAAATGCAGTTTAATCTGGACTTCCCTTGGTCTTTGCCCTGCTTTCTCAGACCATCTGTCCGGTCATGTTTTGTACACTCAGTTTGATAGATTACTGATTAACAAGGGAGTCAAAGGTTATAGTAGGTAGATGGGAAAGTAGGGTTGAGGTCACAATCAGGTCAGCCATGATCTCAACAAATGGCAGAGCAGGCTCGAGGGGCCGAATGTCCTACTCCTGCCTTAATTCGGATGTTCGTACATGCACAGGTTTATTAAGCATATGATAATAACTATTATTCAAAGTTACAGATGCCGAACCACCATGAAATTCTCACACATCTTCTGTCACTGTGAAGTTAAAAGACGAATATTCTACAAGATCTCGTTCCACTGGCACCGACAAGCCTCTAAAGTCTTGGTAACATGTTCTGTCCATATCAAAGGGATAGTCAAACTGCTAATGAGATCAGTTCCAGTTGAAAAGTTACTGGGCACAGTTCAATGAATATAAAGAGAAATCTTTATATTAATTTGATTAGCCCGTTGCTAACACGCTGATTCTTCGATGGACAATGCAAGCTGAAGTATCGGAGTTACAATGCCAAGAAGGAATGGCCGCCACTCAGTGCGTTGGTCACTGTCCAAGAAAATAAGGATCTGAGGGAAGAACAAACAAGTAAACAGCAAGTGGACAACGACTGCCCATGGGAAACCGATAATCAGAAAGAAAGAAAGAGCAAGGATCTGTTGAAAATAAATGAGTCAGACTTTGGTATATCGAAGGACGGAGAAGCATCAATATGGCCTGTCGGAGTGTTCTACACGGACATAATAGAATCAGGGGACCCTGAGGGCCCCAGATGGGAATTGAGGTTCCCCGGTTTAGACCAAGGCCATGAATGACGGTACCAGTGTCAGGATCTGAATCGCACCAACATGAACACCACTGGGGTAAGAGGAAGAGTGAGGAAAGGACACTGGATGGATATGAGTGACACGTATCCCACGATAACAACGGCTCGAGGGAAGGGTTTGGTCGGTCAGCCAACATATCAGTTGGTGTATTCCAACGTGCGATAGGAAATTGTATGGGTTGTACTGGGGATGACCGATGTTACATTACCAAAAGGATTTCGTGATGGAAATTGGCTACGAACGGTGTAAGGTCACAAATTGCATCACTTTAGACAACAGACAGTGAGATCGGTGTGCCTGTTAACGCAAGCTAGCGGGTATATTAGACCAACACATAAGTTACAAACAGGAGAGCAGTGCGGGTTCCCAGTCAGAGGACATAACATTACGACTATGAAACTGAATGCGACTGACAAAAGGAGGCATTGGAAGCAATTGCTGAGTTTGGGCATCCCATAACCCCGCTGTCTTTTATTTTACGCTGTGCTCTGCAACGAGGGGTCACATCGCCAAAACATCTGGTCACAATGCAGCAGGATAATAAGGGTATCAGGGAAGGTAATAAGATTTTGGGAGATCACAAATGGCGGCAAACCAAATCCAATACTGGGGAAGCGCCATCGAATCATAGAATCATCGAATGCTTACAGCACAGAAGGAGGCCATTCGGCCCATCGAGCCCATGACGGCTCTTTGTAAGATCGTGTTCGTCCCATTCCCCCAATCTTTCCCCGTAACCCCAGCAAATTTTTTCCCTTCAAATATTTATCCAATTCCTTTTTGAAAGCCATGATTGAATCTGCTTCCACCGCCCTTTCAGGCAGCGCATTCCAGATCATAACCACTCACTGCGTAAAAAGTTTTTCCTCATCTCACTTTTGATTCTTTTGCCAATCACTTTAAATTCGTGTCCACTTGTTCTCGACCCTACTGCCAATGGGAAGAGTCTCTCATAATTTACTTTATCTCAACCTTTCATGATTTTGAACATTTTTATCTTAACCTTCTCTGCTCCAAGGAGAACGACCCCAGCTTCTCCAGTCTATTCACATAACTGAAGTCCCTCATCCCTGGAACCATTCTAAACAATCTCTTCTGCACCCTCTCTAAGGCCTTCACATCTTTCCTAAAGTGCGGTGCCCAGAACTGGACACAATACTCCAGTTGTGGGTGAACCAGTGTTTTATAAAGGTTCAACATCATTTCCGAACTTTGAGACTCTATGCCTCTACGTGCAAAGCCCAGGATCCCGTATGCTTTTTTAACCGCTTTCTCAATCTGTCCTGCCACTTTCAAAGATTTGTGCACACACACCCCCAGGTCTCTCTGTTCCTGCATCCCCTTTATGTGGCACTTTATCAAACGCCTTATGAAAGTCCATATGCACCACATCAATCACATTCCCCTCATCAACCCTCTCTGTTACCTCATCAAAAAACTCAATCAAGTTAGTTGAACGTAATTTGCCTTTAATAAATCCATGCTGACTTTCCCTTATTAATCCATACTTGTCCAAGTGACGATTAATTTTGTCCCAGATTATCGTTTCTAAAAGCTTCCCCACCATCGAGGTTAAACTGACTGTCCTGTAGTTGCTGGGTTTATCCTTACACACTTTTTTGAACAAGGGTATAAAATTTGCAATTCTCCAGTCCTCTGGCAACTCTCCCCTATCTAAGTAGAATTTTTAGATTATGGCCAGCACCTCTACAATTTCCACCCTTGCTTACCTCAGCAACCTAGGATGCATCCCACCCGGACTGGGTGACTTATCCACTTTAAGTACAGTTAGTCTTTCAAGTACCTCCTCTTTATCAATTGTTAGCCCATCCAGTATCTCAACTACCTCGCCTTTTACTGTGACTTTGGCAGCATCTTCTCCCTTCATAAAGACAGAAGCAAAGTACTCATTTAATACCTGAGCCATGCCCGCTGCCTCCATGAGCAGATCTTTTTAGTCCGTAGTCGGCCCCACCCCTCCTCTTTCTACCCGTTTACTGTTTACATGCCTGTGGAAGACTTTTAGATTCCCTTTTATGTTCCCGCCAGTCTATTCTCATACTCTCTCTTTGCCCCTCGTATTTCCCTTTTCACTTCCCCTCTGAACTTTCTATATTCAGCCTGGTTCTCACTTGTATTATCAACCTGACATCTGTCATACTCCCCGTTTTTCTGCTTCATCCTGCTCTCTATCTCTTGCATCAGGCCTTGTTTGCCCTACCTTTCACCCTTGTGGGAATGTACCTGGACTGTACCTGAACCATCTCCTCTTTAAAGGCTGTCCATTGTTCGATTGCAGTATTTCATGCCAATCTTTGATTCCATTTTACCCGGGCCAGATCCGTTCTCAACCCATTGAAATTGGCCGTCCTTCAATAAAGTATTTTTACACTAGATTGTTCCAGAGCTAATCTAAACATTATGATCCTATGATCTCTGTTCCCTAAATGCTCCCCCACTGACACTTGCTCCACTTGACCCACCTCATTCCCCAGAACCAGATCCAGCAATGCCTCCTTCCCCATTGGGCCAGAAATGTACTGATCAAGAAAGTTTTCCTGAACACACTTCAGAAATTCCTCCCCCTCTTTGCCCTTTACACTATTACTATCCCATTCTCTGTTTGGATAGTGGAAGTCCCCCCATTATCACTACTCTATGGTTCTTGCACCTCCCTGTAATTTCCCTGCAAATTTGATTCTCTAAATCCTTCCCATTAGTTGGTGGTTCGATTGTGGATTGTAGGTTATAGGTTAGATTATCTAACCTGTTCTGTTACTTACGCTGGTTTGAGCTTAAATTATGGTTAATAACAGGCAAATTGCTGTTCTTTCCCCTCATCTGATTAGAGTTTGCAACTCGCCGATTCTATGGAATGTAAAGTCTTATCACTGTTGCCATGGTGACCTGTCTGTCGTGAAGTGCCTGTTTTGAGTTTCTAACACAGATGTAACTTCTCTTCCCCATAATATGCAATATGGTAGGAAGAATGAGGAGAGGCAATATTAACTAAATGGTACAATTTTAAAGGGGGTGCAGGAACAGAGAGACCTGGGGGCGTATGTACACAAATCTTTGAAGGTGGCAGGACAAGTTGAGAAGGCTGTTAAAAAAGCATATGGGATCCTGGGCTTTATTAATAGAGGCACAGAGTACAAAAGCAAGGAAGTTATGCTAAACCTTTATAAAACACTGGTTAGGCATCAGTATTCATATCAAGGCCTCAGAGGAGATGCAAATGAGATTGACTGGAACGGTACCAGGGATGAGGGACTTCAGTTATGTGGAGAGACTGGAGAAGCTGGGGTTGTTCTCCTTAGAGCAGAGAAGGTTAAGGGGAGATTTGATAGAGGTGTTCAAAATCATGAAGGGTTTTGATAGAGTAAATAAGGAGAAACTGTTACCAGTGGCAGAAGGGTCGGCAACCAGAGGACACAGATTTAAGGTGATCGGCAAAAAAGCAGAGGCGACAGGAGGAAATATTTTTTTCAGAGCGAGCTGTTATGATCCGGAATGCACTGCCTGAAAGGGCGGTGGAAGCAGATTCAATAATAACTTTCAAAAGGGAATTGGATAAGTATTTGAAGGGAAAGATTTACAGGGCAAAGGGGGAAAGAGCAGGGGAATGGGAATAATTGGACAGCTCTTTCAAAGAGCTGGCACTGGCACGATGGGCCGAATGGCCACCACCTATGCTGTACCTCCTATGATACTGTGTTATGTCAATGTATTTTCGCATGTTATGTGAATATCTCTGCAACCTAAAGGAGTTCAGACACATAAATCTTTAAAAGTGGGAGGATACATTGATATTTTGGTTGAAAAATATATCAGATCCTCGGTTTTGCCAATTGGGGGATAGAGTACAAAAGGACGGAGGTCATGCAAACCTGTACTAATCATTAGTAGGCAGCAGTGAGAATATTGTGTAATGTTTTGGGCATCTAACACCAGGAAAGATATCAAGGCCAATGGAGAGGATACATAAGAGATTCTCTGAGATGATACCAGGGACAAGAGGCTTTAGTTATGAGGAGAGACTGAGAAACTGGGGCTCTTTTCATTAGAACAAAGAAGGGTCAGAGGATCTGAGGGAGGTGATCAAAATTTGATCAGGAAAATCAGGAAACGCTATTTCCATTGGTCGGTGAGTCAGTGACGAGAGGGAATCAAATTCAAATCATCACCAAAAGACTCAGACCCTGCGATGAAATATCAAGAACATTGTGCAAAAATGTTAGTGACAATCACTGTCCTTCCAGATCTGATGGGTTTCTCTTATCTTTGGGTTAAATGTTGTTCTCATCGAGTTGCTGGATGTCAGTGCCGGAGAATGGGGCATTCTGAGCACCGTGTGTCTGCTTGAAACATGCTCCAGTCATGTACAGCACAGGTTAAATACAGAGTAAAGCTCCCACTACACTGTCCCATCAACACTCCGAGAGTAGGTACAGCACGGGTTGGAGGCAGAGTAAAGCTCCCTCTACACTGTCCCATCAAACACTCACAGGGCAGGTACAGCACGGGTTAGATACAGAGTAAAGCTCCCTCTACACTGTCCCATCAAACACTCTCCAGTCAGGTACAGTGCAATTAGAGACAGAGTAAAGCTCCCAAGCTCTTATACAAGTACAAAATGGTCTGCGTTGTCTTATAGTCAATTGTCCTATAAATGCTCCCCACACCCAATTCACTCTTGCTATCATTTCACAGCATTGCTCATGAACCTTTAGAGTCCTATGCACTACAACGCCCAGATCTCTTTCTTTCTGCTTCATTGCTTTTCCCTGAACGTTGTATGTATGTTGAGCATTTGTCCTGCCCACATGCGTAAAACTGCACTTCTCCAAATTATGCATCATTTGGCAGTCTCGAACCCAATCCCCAACACATCAAGATCAGCCTGAAACAGTCGAGAATTGTCTGCAGTCCTGACACTCGTACAGGCCTTGGTATGATCTGCAAATTAGCAGATCATACCCCTAATACCTACATCCAAATCAGTGATAAAAATAATAAAGAGGAATGGTCCCAACTCCGATCCCTGCGGGACACCGCTAGTGACCAGTCGCCAAACAGGTCCAAATCCATCTGTAACTATTTTCTGTCCACGGCCTTCCAGCCAGTTCTCAATCCAGCTCAATATATTACCACTAATACTGGAGGCTTCAATCTGTAGAGAAGCTTCTTGTGTGGTACCTTATCAAAACCTCTTTGGACGTCTAAGGATACAATGTCTACTGTGCTGCCCCTATCCACCATCTTGGTGGCTTCTTCAAAATATGTAATCAAATTTGGAAGACATGACTTCCTTTTTTTGAAGCCATGTTGGGTGCCCCCAATATGTCCTTCTCCATCTAAGTAATCATATATTGCATCTCGAATGATTCCCTCAAGCATCTTTCATATTACTGATGTCAAACTAATGGGCCTATAGTTACATGGGTCCATATTTATCCCTTTTTCAAACCAATCACATCACAATATACTATGTTTAAATTAAACTGTCCCCTGGGCAAGGCTCCAGTAGGCCCGAGAAACAATCCATCCCTTGGGCCCCTTACGCCTGAGTATTAATCCACCTCTTGGGTCCCTTAGGTCTGAGTATTAATCCGTCCCTGATGTGCATGCACAGAAATACAGCCCAGAAAAGGGCTGGTTCGCCCAACTGGTCTCTGCTGGCGTTTATCCACACGATCCTCCACCCACTGTAATTACCTCTTCACACCCTGCCTCAATATCCCTCTATTGCAACAATTATACATTCCTTTCTGGTGCAAAAACATAAAAGGAAAAGCGGCCTAAAAGAGGTAGCCATGGAAATAGTGGGTGCATTAGTTGTCATCTTCCAAATTTCTATAGATTATGGAACAGTTCCTACAGATTGGAGGGTAGCAAATGTAACCCCACTATTTAAAAAAGAGGGAGAGAGATAACAGGGAACTACAGACCAGTTAGCCTGACATCAGTAGTGGGGAAAAGACGAGAGTCTATTATAAACGATGTGATAACTGGGCACATGGAAAAAATCAACGGGATAGAGGATCAGCCATGATCATATTGAATGGCGGAGCAAGCTCGAAGGGCCGAATGGCCTACTCCTGTTCCTATTTTCTATCTTTCTATATTTCCTTCTCCCTAATGGATGCACCAAGCCTCCCCTTAAATGCATCATTGCTTTCTGCTTCAACCATTCCACGTGGCAGCGAGTTCCACATTCTCACCAGGCTCTGTGTAAAGAAATTCTTCCTAAATTATTTATTTCATCTGCGAGTGACTATTTTGTATTTTTAACCCCTTGTTCTGACTCACCCATAAGTGGAAACAGTTTTTCCACATCCACCCAATCGAATCCCTTCATAACTTTAAAGGGCTCTATCAGGTCTCCTTTAGTCTTCTCTTTTCCAGAGCAAAAAGCCCCAGCCTGCAAAAACTTGCGTGTTAGTTGCATCCTCTCAATTATGGTAACATCTTTATCAATCTTTGCTCCACTTTCTCCAGTACTTCAATATCCTTTTTCTAACGTGGAGACCCGAACTGCACACATCACTCCAAGTGTGGTCTAACCAAGGTTCTATATCATTTAATATTATCTCTCTGCTTTTGTATTCTATTCGAGAAATGAAGCTCATAATTTTCTTTGCACTCCTTATGGCCTTATCAGCGTGTGTTGCTACTTTTGGTGATTGATGTGTCTGTTTACCCAGATCTCTTTGCTCCTCTACTCTATTCAGTTTCATACCTTCTGAGGAATAAGTGGCCTCTTTAATCCTCCTACTAAAATGAACCACCTCACATTTCATTGTATTGAATTTCATTTCCCATTTATCTGCCCAGTCTGCAAGCCTGTTTGTGTTGCTGCATTTTGGTTCAGACCTCAATATTATTAGTTATACCACACAATTTGGCGTGACCTGCAAATTGTGAGACCATACCTCCAATTTCTGAGTCCAAATCATGGTGAACATCAGTGGACTCAGCACGGATCCCTGCGGAATCCAACTTCTCACCTTCTGCCAGTACGAAAAATGTCCCTTAACTCCTAACCTCTGATTTCTGTTTTGTAGCCATCTTTCCATCCATTCTGCTGCCTGGCCCTTCACTCCACACGGCCTGATATTCAACATCCAGTGGACGGGAAATATGGGAGACAGAGTGCGTCAGCAGGCATCGCTAATGGCGTTTTTCATCTCTTTCCACTTGAAAAAAAACTTGTTGTGGGCTTATTAAACCCTTCAACAGCCTCTCAGAGAGAAAACGAAGCCTCCTCAGTTTCCCTCAGAAGGACAGGGCTGAACCCGAGTTCGAAAGCAATTTTAAAACAGTTAGCAATTGAACCAGACCGGGCAGAGCGGGCCTGAGATACGCGGTAATATCGGAAAAGTTGCGGCCAGTTTACTTCGCAACAAGGGGCTGAGGGCCCGGGCACTCGGGTTTCTGTATAATCCACATATTAATCTTGTTTATTGCCCCTCCGGCCTTAATCTCGGTGGGATTAAAAACGATGAATTTTCCATTCAACAATTCGGGTTCCAATGGCGGGGCGTTTACCCAGAATTCCCCGCGGGGCAGAATACGCCCCAACAACGACCACAGCAGCCTAGTGCGCAGGCGCGGGGGCCGGAGTGTGCTCTGAGCATGCGCAGTGCGTGTAGTGGCGAGAGACTGAGCATGAACGGGAGGAGGGAGCAGGGGAGGAATTGGACTCGTGGGTGGGCAGGGAAGCTTCAGAAACACCGGGTGTAGGCCTGAGGCTCCGGATAAGAGCCCACAGGCCCCGTGTTTGCACCTCGGTGACAGGCCCGTCCGGGTGAGAGGGGAAACTGGCCGCCATCATGGTCAGAGGTCAAGCAGCGATCTTGTGAGAGGGACCGTGTGGGCGGGGCTTCAGGGTGCTCGTGACCAGGAACAAAGAGTGGGCGGGGCTTCAGGCTCCCAGTGATCAGGAACAAAGGGTGGGCGGGGCTTCAGGTTCCATGTGATCAGGAACAAAGGGTGGGCGGGGCTTCAGGGTCCCCGTGGCACGAAACAAAGAGTGGGCGGGGCTTCTGTTTTGTTTCTTTCCTGGCACTTTTCTGTAGATTTATAATGAGGGTTGTTTGTTTTGTTGCTAATGATAAAACTTCCTCTCAAGAGTTGTGGGGGATTCACCCCGATAACAATGACAGGGAAGTAATGTGCAAATTACAGGAGGAAAGGAGTCAGGAAAAGTGACCGGGAATCAAATAGGTCGTCGCTTTGTCTCTGGAACACGGGGAAGAAGCAAAGTCCATTTCAGGTTCCAGAGGGGAGGACCCCATCCCTCGAACAGGGGAAGAAGCAGAGTCCAGTTCAGGTTCCAATGGGGGTGATCCCATTCAGAGAAGGGAGATAGGGGATCAAAGGGAGACCATCAGGCAGTAACGGGAGGAAGAGAGTGGTAATGGTCAAGTGACAAGCTCTCTGTCCAGTAGTATTGCCAGTGTTACTGGCACAAGGAATCTAAATCATGTGTCTGGCCGCACCCAGTCTCAAACAGCGGGGGACGTGCGAATGCTCCTATTGTAACTAAGTGAGTCCAAGTTAGAGGGGACACGGATACGCCAACAGGACGAACGACATACTATTATGAGGATCAGCGGGTCGATCGGGACTTGACCCTTACTGAGCTATGTGCACTTGGGGAGCGAGTACCCAAGCACGAGAGTACAGGACATCCGACCCAGATGTTTAATCAGGGACAGGGACTGCAACAGTCCCATGCCTTGATTAATATGAATGCACGCCGGTTGATTGAGGTGGCCTTACATGTGATTAACGGCCGGTCCGCATTGGTTGGATCATGACGTACGAATGTGGTCAGTCTGTGAGGCGGTGGGCTATCGTGTGGTGGCCGACATGGGGAAGATAATAGATAATAAGCCAAAAGACAAGCACCCCCCTCAATACCTCAGGACCTTCTTGGAGGTATATAATCGTAATAGGGGAGACAACCCATGGGCTGCTCTTAATGAAAATGATCCCACGTTCTGGGGTCTGGTTATTAATAATGATAAGCAGAAGGTTAGTGATGCCTGTGGCCATTCGCTTCGATAATATGCGATCGATTTGACCGCCACCCAAACTCGGCCCGACAGACACCAGGACATTCAAGCCTCCCTTTTGGCCTGGTATGAGGCCAAGCAGGACCTCCCGCCGTCGAAAGGAGGTGCCACAAAAAAGGCAGCCCCAATTCTTACCAACAAAGGAGCAACAAAGGGATTGCTACAATCATGATAAATCCGGGCATTTCTCCAAGCATTGATGGCAGCAAAAGATCTGTGATAATTGTGGTAAACCAGGCCACTCAAAAGGACAGTGCTGGGCGAAGGGAGGTGGGGCCTACGGGCAGGGACCCGGGCAACAGAATCTCACCACCTCCTTAGCCCCACCTGTGAAGGACAGCCAGAAGATGTGGGAAGTCTTCCCGGGATGATGAATCTGACGAAGCAGGGTATGGAAGATCCCATTAACCCCTTCAAACCCCAGTGACGGAGTGTGGCCTCGGTCGCCACTGCGAGTCGGTTCAATTTTGATGAAGAGGACAGACTCTGTGTCCCCATCTTGGTCCGAGGCCGCCAAGACACCTTTTAGTCGACACGGTGCCGATTGCTCCATCTCTCACCAGAAAGACCTTCCACCCAGTGGGCGGCGTCTCCACGTTCCGGGGGTCGGAGGAAGCAGCATCTCGGCTGAGATGACTGTACCTCTCCAGTTAACAATCGGAGAGGCAGCATTTGAGTTAAGATTATGAATTGTATCTACTCACGAGAGGTCAATATTAGGAGCGACCTGAAAAGTTAACTCTCTTTCTTTCTCCACAGATGTTGCCTGATTTGCTGAGTATTGCCAGCATTTTCTGTTTTGATGTCATATCGTTAGATATTGGGCAGTGCAGAAACACAAAATCCCAGTTCAGGTTATGAGGGGGAACTATTATTACATCCAGGGTTACTCTATTGTATTGCTAGATATTGGGGCAGTGCAGGGAGACAAATATCCAGATCAGGTTATAAGGGGAACTATTGGACTCGGGAATCGGATGTACATTTAAAAAATTTGCAGGCAACTCAAAATTAATTGGCATCAATAATATTGAGGATGACTGCGACAAAATGCAAGTGGACATTAATAAACTTTCAGAATGGGCATATAATTGGCACGTGAATTTCAATATAGATAAGTTAGATGTGCTACACTTTGGTATTAGTAATAAGGAGGCCACATATTCTGGAAAATAAGAGTGTAAATGGGGTAGAGGAGCAAAGCGATCTCGGGGAACAGATACACAAATCATTCAAATTAGCAACGCAGGTTAATAAGGCCTCAAAAATGCAAACAAAGCACTCGTGTTCATTTCTGGAGGGATAGAATTGAAAAGCCGAGAAGTTATGTTAAACTTGTATTGAACCTTGATTAGACCACATTTGGAATACTGTTATAAAAACAGAAAGTCACTCAGCTGGTCAGGCAGCAACTGTGGAGAGAGAAACAGAGTTAACGTTTCAGGTCTGTGCACACTTCTGGTCTCCCTATTATAAAAAGAGTAAAGAGGCACTGGAGAAGGTGCAAAAAAAGATTCACAAGAATGATACCAGATCTGATAGGTTATAAATATCAGGAAAGAAAGCAAGCTGGGGCATTTTTCTCTGGAAGAAAGAAGGCTGAAGAGTGACCTCATAGAGGTCTTCACAATTATGAAGGGGCTGGATACGGGAGAGTTGGAGAAGATGTTTCCACTCGTGGGGAAGTCCAAAACTTGGTGTCATAAATATAAAATAGTCACTGATAAATCCAATAAGAATCAGGAGAAATCAACACCAAGTGATTGGTGCGAAAGTGGAACTCGCTACCACAAGGAGTAGTTGAGCCGAATAGCATCGATGCATTTAAGGGGAAGCTAAATATACACATGAGGGAGAAAGGAATGGAAAGACATGCTGATAGGTTTAGATGATATGGGGTGGGAGGAATCTTGTGTGGAGCATAAACACCAGCATTGTCCAGTTGGGCCGAATGGACTGTTTCTTTGCTGTAAATTCGATGTAAAATCTATTTATTGTTACATCCCTGAGTTACACTATCGAATCTGTAGAGGTGGGGCAGCGCAGAAACACCAACATTCAGTTCAGATTATAAGGGGGAATTCCGTTAGACCCCTGGGTGACACTGTTGTATTGTTAGATATGGGGCAGTGTCGCATACCGGCCTCCAAGATCATTCAAGCACATCACAAATCGCAATCTGCAGAACAGGGGGTGGCCATTTGGCCCATCGTGTCAGTGCCAGTTCATGGTTAAAGCAATTGAAAATATCTGCCATGGCAAACTTTCTTCCAAATGCACTTTGCCTTGATCAATTTAAAATATTTATTCAACATTCTCTTAAATGGTAAAAATGCAATTGTCTCTTTTCTGTTTTATCCATTCCTTGTGGGAACACACTTCATGCTCCAAAAAACCCCTGCGTGGTGAATTTACATTTAAATTATTTCATAATCATCTGAAATTCATGACACGTTGTCACTGATCCTCACAACAAGAGGATACAGTAATTTTCCATTATTCAAGCAAACATCTTTATAATTTAAAATTCAAGCCTCCTATTCTCCATTTCCGTGGAAGTAATCCCGCTGACTCAAATATTTCCGAATAAGTTTCCCTTCCCTGGTCTCATTCGAGTCAATCTGCATTGTGCTCTCTCTATGGCTTTAATGTTCTTTCTATAATGGGACACTGAAACCGCACACCATACTCTGGGACTACGGGCTTTAAACGAAAAGAATAACCTGATAAAGCTTCATCCTAGTCACTGTAGCTGGTCTCATATTGGATAGAGGACTTCCTAAAGGCTGCCTCACAGTTGTACAAACCTATTTCAATGCGATGTCTATACATAAACCAAGTTATGTTGTTCTAACAAAGCAGTGTCCACGAGGAGTTGCCAATGTTGATTCATATCAGCAAGGCCGTCTGTGATATAAATGTCTGTCTGGCACAATAATATTAGCCCAGAAATAATTTTGTTCCTACAGTGGACACCGAATGAACACATTCAAATGAAAGTCAACAACAACTTGCATTCACTGACCGCCTTCAATATAATAAACATCCCCAAGGGGATTAATGGAGGAGCGAGTAAAAACAAGCATGAAAGGAATCAGAAGATATCAGGAGGACTGGCGATAACCTTGGCCAAAGAGTGGGTTCAAGGAGGGTTTAAAAGGAGGAGAAGTAAATGGAGAGACAGAGGCGATAAGATTAGTTTTCAAGTGTAGAATTTAGATATCTGAAGGGCAAAAATGGACGCCCGGCCAAAGAAGGAGGTAATAGGATTAATGACAAAAGTTTGAAGCAAGAGATGCGTTTCATGGAAATTCTAAAAGAAGGAAAGAACTTGCATTGATATGGAGCCTTTCAAAACCTCAAGACATTTCAAAACAGTCAGTGAAGTACATACTGAAGAGTAGTCGCTGTGGTCATGTCGGAAACGCGGCAGCCGTTTTGCGCACAGCAAGCTCCCACAAACTGCAATGAGATAAATGACCAGAAAATCGCTTTTAGTAATGTTGTTTGAGGGATAAATATTGCCCAGAACTCCCCTGCACTTTTTGGAATATTGCCGGTGGATCTTTTACATCTACCTGAGATGGCAGATGGGACACTCGTTTTAACGAGTCTTTGGTCAGTCCTGAACCTCCGACATTACTGCACTCCCTCAGTACTGACCCTCCGACAGTGCAGCGCTCCCTCAGTACTGACCCTCAGACAGTGCAGCGCTCCCTGAGTACTGACCCTCCAACAGTGCAGCGCTCCCTCAGTGCTGACCCTCCGATAGTGCAGCGCTCCCTCAGTACTGACCCTCCGACAGTGCAGCGCTCCCTCATTACTGACCCTCCGACAGTGCAGCGCTCCCTCAGTACTGCACTGGAGTGTCAGCCTAGGTTATGTGTTTACGTCTCTGGAGTGTGATTTGAACTCACAACCTTCTGACTCAGAGGCGAGACTGTTACCTCTGAGCTACGTCTGACACCTAAAAGGGGGAGAGGGTGATGGGGGTTGCTCAGGGAGGGCATTCTGGAGCGTGGATATGGCGCAAAGCACTGTTGTCAAAAGTCGGGGAAATTGACTGCGGATGTAGAAGCGGACAGAGCAGACTGTTTGGGAGGGTCTGTGGGACTGGAGGAGGTTGCAGAGATAGGGAGGGGTGAAGCCCTGACGGATTAAAGTGTAAGAGTGAATAGAATTGAACTGCAGGCTGAGGAGACTGGAATTCAATGCAGGTCAGTGAGGGCTTGAATGATTGGTGAGCAACTCACCAATCAAAAAGCCTTGGGTGTGGTCGGAATCAGAGGCAAGCATGTGGAGATTGTGGGGTCAAAGATCACGACTTCCCATTTTTTAACTGGAGGAAATTGGGGCTCGTCGAAAGCAGAAGGTCAGCCTGACAACACAACGACATTGGAAGGGTCAAGAGGGGCGGTGGATTTCTCAGCGTAGATCTGAAAACTGGTCCATGTCTGTGGACCATGTCACCAAAGGGCAGAATGTAGGTGAGGAAGAGGAGAGTGCGAAGGATTGAACCTTTAGAAACATCAGAGATAACGGTGATAGGGTGGGAAGAGAAGCTTCTCCTGGCTATGATCAGATCAGTGAGTGGAACCAAGAGAGGGTCGTCCCACCAAAAGAGGCCATAGTCCGATGAATGAGGAGATCGGGGGTGGGTTTGCAGCAGGTGTGGAGATGGAGAGGGGTGGACCATGGAGGGATTTAAACCCAAGGATGAGAACTTTAAATTTCAGGAATATGGAACTGGGAGCCAGTGAGGGTCAGCCAGGCCGAGCAGGACCTGCTGTTGGTTGGACACGGAAAACAGAGATTTGGACGAGCTCACGTTTAAAGAAGGTGGAGGTTGGTTGGCCGGCCAGGAGTGCATTGGAGGAATGGAGTCTGGAGGGGCATAGGCATTGATGAGGGTTTCAATGGCAATGGGCTGAGGAAGGAATGGGGCGGGGGGGCGGTGCCGGAATCACTGGGCCATTGTGATGGAGGTCAAATCGGGTCATGAGCTCAGCTCGGTGTTACACGGGAGCAATTTTACTGGAGCCGTTAACCAATGTCGAATAAACGGGTAAACACCTGAAGTAAAATAGCGGAGAGAGGAATGTCAATGGGGCACGTTCAGTGTCCGTCCCCTAATATCACCCACAGTGATATCGAGGCTGCAATCCTCACCCTGCCCTTTAACTGTCTCCGTGTCAGAGACTCAAAATTCATATTTTACCAGTGAAACTAGGAACGGAGTGAAACGGATTTGCTTGTGTCCCTGGATTCAGTCGACACTGCGCAGAAATCGGTATAAATTATAAATCAATCTTCAGGAGTGAGCATGGTCAATACAATTATATGGAAACTGTAAACGAAGCCATTCATTATTGTTGGATCAGTCCAGTGTGAGAACAGATAATGTCCTGGCTTTTGAGGAGTTTGTGTTTTATCCAGCACATTATTTACATCGGAGTTAAAGCTGCTGATGTGATGTGTTTGTTAAAGTCACTGTAGCTAATAGCAATGATCAGGAGTGTAACCGTGTCAGTGGAGACTTATCCCCTGTATCAACCAGGGCTTGTCGGAATGGATCAGCTCAGAGTGTCTGCTCGAGTTATGGTTTTCAGACAAACAGAAGTCACTGCTTCTGACTGAAATGCATTATCCAGTAATCATTCAGATAGAAAGCGTTTACTACCCTGTTCTTGCAGCCGTTGGAGTTTTGGGTGAGCCGTTATCTCATCTGTTAATGGTGTAAATCGATGTTAACTCTGCTGCTGCACTTGGCAAATCATTTTTTCTCCCTCATGTTTCACACAGCCGCCTGTTCTGTTCTATCGGTTGATGGAATGTGTTAAGACTCTGCACTTTCGGTCTTGTCGGAGCTGCTTTTTATCCATAAGTACCTTTTTGTATCCAATCCTGGGATTGTTACCGGGTTATTCCCTGTACTGAATGTATTGTTGAATAATGGCATCTCTTTAACTTCTAAACTTTCGGTCTTGTAAGAGATACATTATATCTGTAGTGAGGTTTGCATATCCAAACCTGGCAGTGTTACTGGATTATTCTCTGCACTGAACGTAGTGGAGTCAGGTGTCTGGGCTATGAGCTGGTGTCAGGCCAACAGGATCTGTGAACAGTTTCATGTTGTGGAACTCACCTGTCCTGGAATATTTTTTTTATAAATGTGTTTTCAGTGATTGATAATGAGACAGCTCACGGTCTCAGTGTTACAAGGAGACAGCGCAATGTCCTCCCTCCCCATTAACATGCTCCTCTGTAACTGGGATTTCGATGTGTTTATTGGTTATCACTGTTATGAAATATTATTTCATTATGTGTGAATCTGATGCCGCTTCATATTTCTGGCCACTTAACTGAGTTTGCTGCTGAATCTTTCACATCTCATTCTCTGCTTCACTGTGGATGAATTCACTGACTGTAACTGGACTTCATTGGAAATGAAATGTTTGATTTGATGTTGTATCAGTTTGCACTGTATCTGTTGGAATCAGGAACCCTTCTATTAAGCAATAGAACCTCTCTGGCCACAGGGGATGTGCCAGAGGACTGGAGAACCGCTAATGTAGTACCATTATTCAAGAAGGGGAGTAGGGAAAAACCGGGGAACGACAGGCCAGTGAGCCTAACATCAGTGGTAGGAAAATTATTGGAAAAAATTCTGAAGGACAAAATTAGTCTCCACTTGGAGAAGCAAGGATTAATCAGGGATAGTGAACATGGCTTTGTCAAGGGAAGATCATGTCTGATTAATTTGATTGAATTTTTTGAGGGGGTGACTCGGCGCGTGGATGAGGGTAACGCAGTGGATGTGGTATACATGGATTTCAGTAAGGCCTTCGATAAAGTCCCCCACAGGAGACTGGTCAAGATGGTACGAGCCCATGGAATCCAGGGTGCCTTGGCACTTTGGATACAAAACTTGCTTGGTGGCAGAAGGCAGAGGGTGATGGTCGAAGGTTGTTTTTGTGACTGGAAGACTGTGGCCAGTGGGGTACCACAGGGATCGGTGCTGGGTCCCTTGCTGTTTGTGGTCTACATTAATTACTTGGATATGAATGTAAAAGGTATGATCAGTAAGTTCGCTGATGATACAAGAATTGGTAGGGTGATAAATAGCGAGGAGGATAGCCTCAGTCTGCAGGACGATATAGATGGGTTGGTCTGATGGGCGGAACAGTGGCAAATGGAATTTAACCCGGAAAAATGCGAGGTGATGCACTTTGGAGGGACTAACAAGGCAAGGGAATATGCAATGAATGGGAAGACCCGAGGCAAGACAGAGGGTCAGAGGGATCTTGGTGTGCAAGTTCACAGATCCCTGAAGGCGGCGGAACAGGTTGATAAGGTGGTAAAGAAGGCATATGGGATACTTGCCTTTATTAGCCGAGGCATAGAATATAAGAGCAAGGAGGTTATGATGGAGCTGTATAAAACACTGGTTAGGCCACAGCTGGAGTACTGTGTGCAGTTCTGGTCGCCGCACTACAGGAAGGATGTGATCGCTTTGGAGAGGGTGCAGAGGAGATTCACCAGGATGTTACCAGGGCTGGAGCGCTTCAGCTATGAAGAGAGACTGGGAAGATTGGGTTTGTTTTCCTTGGAGCAGAGGAGGCTGAGGGGGGACATGATTGAGGTGTACAAAATTATGATGGTCATAGATAGGATGGATACTAAGGAGCTTTTTCCCTTCCTTGAGAGTTCTATAACAAGGGGGCATAGATTCAAGGTAAAAGGCGGGAGGTTTAGAGGGGATTTGAGAAAGAACTTTTTCACCCAGAGGGTGGTTGGAGTCTGGAACTCACTGCCTGAAAGGGTTGTGTAGGCAGGAACCCTCACAACATTCAAGAGGCATTTGGATGAGCACTTGAAATGCCATAGCATACAAGGCTACGGACCAAATGCTGGAATATGGGATGAGATAAGACTGGGCTTGATGGCCGGCGCGGACACGATGGGCCGAAGGGCCTCTATTCGTGCTGTGTAACTCCATGACTCTATGACTCTAAGTATGATTTTTGCGTTTCGTTAATTGAACAGACCCGCCATCTCTCACTTTACTTTATAATTACAGGAGAAGGAATTTCAATTATTGTGAGATCGGTCTGGAAGAGGCATTCGATTCTGTTGATTCCATGATTTGTAGATGAAGTGAACTGTCTGGGTGAAAAATGGAGAATTGGATAATCTGTAGAAATATTAAACTATTCACTGAAGCTTCACTTTTTAACAAACTGACATTGAGAACAGGATCGATGGAACACGGGGCTGGTGAACAGAATGCAGGCGCAGGATGATAGGATTTAATCGGATATGAAAATGGATTTGAGAAAGAGAGTAGAGTGAGTGAGAGGGAAAGCGAGAGGCGGTGGTGTGAATAATTCATCAGAATGGAATGCTGAAACTTCCAGTCCAATTAAAGATGGAAAATGTGATTGAATGTGTTAATATGAGTTGGTCAGATTGGGTGAGTTTTTATTGTGGGACTCGCTCCTTGTGTTTATATCCGTGTCAGGTCCTCAGTCTGTTTTCGTGAATGTTCCTTATTTTCCAGATTAACACTAAACATAATTATAATTGACTTTCAGATTAGAATCAGTAATTTCTTGATCATAATGAATTATTAGCAGAGTGTATTTTTGAAGCTCGACTGAATTCAAGAAACAACGAGGTAGATTTAATTTATAATTTGCAATTTAATTTTAATTGAATGTAGAAAGTAAATTTATTGAACATATTTTATACCCAACACGGGTTCCCTGACACCAATAACCACAGAAATGAACTGTTGGAGGCATTTGTTGGATTGTGTTCGTTGGATGGAAACCTGCCATGTGTCTGCCCATTTCACCAGTCTGTCTCTGTCCTCCTGAAGTCTGTTACTATCTTCCTCAAGCTTTGTCTCATCTGCAGACTTTGAAATTATATCCTGTATGCCCAAGTCCAGGTCATTAATATACATCAAATAGAGCAGTGGTCCGAACTGACCCCTGGGGAACTGTATGCTTCCCTCCAGTCTGAAAAACAACCGTTCACCACTACTCTCTGCTTTCTGTCCTTTTGCCATTTTTTTATCCACGCTGCCACTGTCCCTTTAATCCCATGGGCTTCAATTTTGCGAACAACTCAAGTTATGTGGTACTTTATCAAACACCTTTTGAAAATGCATATACACAACAGTGCATGAGAATAGATTAGTGGCTCGCAAACAAGGGAACACAAGTGTCTTTTATAAACATAGAAATAGTAAGATGTTAGTCAAAGGAGTGCTGGGATCGTTTTGGGGACAAAAAAGATGATCTTGTGAAGGCAGAGGGTGTTGCTGAGGTATTAAATGAATACATCGCATCGGTCTTCACTGGAGAAGAGGATGCTGCCATTGTAGCAGTAAAGGAGGAGGTAGTAATGATATTGGAGAGGATAAAAATAGATAAAGAGGAGGTTTTTAAAAGATTGGCATTGAACAAAGCAGAAAAGTCAACCGGTCCAGATGGGATGCATCCTGGGTTACTGAGGGAAGTAAGGGTGGAAATTGTGGAGGCTCTGGCCACAATCTTCCAATCCTCCTTAGACATAGGGACTGTGCCAGAGAACTGGAGGATTGCAAATGTTACATCCCTCTTTTTAAAAAAACAGGTGAAAAGAAACCCAGCAATTACAGTCCAACATCGGTGGTGGGGAAACTTTTAGAGACAATAATCCGGGACAAAATTCATTGGCACTTGGAAAAGTTTGGGCAAATAAATGAAAGGAAAATTGTGTTTGACGAACTTGATTGAGTTCTTTGAGGAAGTAACGGAGAGGGTTGATGAGGGGAGTGCGGTTGATGTTGTGTATATGGACTTTAAAATGATGTTTGATAAAGTACCACATAATAGACTTGTTAGCAAGATTAAAGGGACGGTGGCAGCCTGGATACAAAATTGGCTACGGGATAGAAAGCAGAGTAAAAAATAAGGATCGGAACAGACTTTAGAAGGACAGAGACAGACTGGTGAAATGGGCAGACACATGGCAGATGCAATTTAAATTAGAGACGTGTGAAGTGATACATTTTGGTAGGAAGAATGAGGAGAGGCAATATAAACTAAATGGCACAATTTTAAAGGGGGCGCAGGATCAGAGAGACCTGGAAGTGCACATACACAGATCTTTGAAGGTGGCAGGACAAGTTGAGAAGGCTGTTAAAAAGGTATATGGGATCCTGGGCTTTATTAATAGAGGCACAGAGTACAAAAGCAAGGAAGTTATGCCAAACCTTTATAAAACACTGGTTAGGCCTCAGATGGAGTATTGTGTCCAATTCTGGGCACCACACTTTAGGAAGGATGTCAAGGCCTTAGAGAGTGTGGAGAAGAGATTTACGACAATGGTACCCGGGATGAGGGACTTCAGTTACATGGAGAGACTGGAGAAGCTGGGATTGTTCTCCTCAGAACAGAGAAGGTTAAGGGGAGATTTGATAGAGGTGTTCAAAATCATGAAGGCTTTTGATAGAGTAAATAAGGAGAAACCGTTTCCAGTGAAAGAAAGGTTCGTAACCAGATAACACAGATTTGAGTGATCGGCAAAAGAGCCAGAGGCGACATGAGGAAAACATTTTTTTACGCAGCGAGTTGTTCTGATCTGGAATGAAGCAGGTTCAATGGTAACTTTCAAAAGGGAATTGGATAAATACTGGAAGGGAGAAAATTACAGGGGTATGGGAAAAGAGCGGGGGAGTGGGACTAATTGGATAGCTCTTTCAATGAGCTGGCACAGGCACGATGGGTTGAATGGCCTCCTCTTGTGCTGTACCAACTATGATACTGTGAACATCAACTTTTACAGCCTCATCAGCTCTCTCCGTTATTATCTGTTTGTTTCTACGTTTGAAAACCATTAAACCAATCCTTCACTTGGGCTCCATAACAACCTGCAGCATTCTTTCTGTGAAGCTGTGGTGTTGCCATTTTAATGCTTTTAAATTTAAAATCCACATGGTGGGGCTATAGACTGTTATTTGATCTCTGCAGGCCTACTGAAGTACAGCCCCTCAGACTGAATTACAGACTGCTGCCCAGCAGGAGCTCCTGGTTTTTCAGTGGTTCTGAATGATTAGGCACTTACTGTAATATTCAATGTTTCAGGTAATGGGACAGTGATCATCATGAGCCACCAGTGCAAACAGAAGGGAAGCAGAGCGAGCATCCTAAACTACTTTCATCCTGCACTGGGGGAACCTCAAGAAAATCACAGTCCCCTCGTCGTAGCAGCGACCTCACACCCTGCACAGGACACCTCGGTGACCGTTAAAGCACGTAACATGGTCCTTAAAGTTCAGCGTAAAAAGACCAGGAGGGAGCTGAACCGTGCTAAATTCGGTAAAGTGATTGTTGAACAGTTGTCAAAATGCAAGCCAGGCCGTGTGGTTCAGAAAGTCCATCACCCAAGTAAATATCACTGCAAAAGTGGTGGCAACTCTTGGGCAGCAGAGCGGCCAGTTCCTAAACTGTCCCTTAATCCTAACTGGGTTATAACCCAAAACAGACTCACTCACCACCTGGGGATATTCAACAAGGAGGTCAAATCTATCGATATCGAGAGACTTTTGAAGGAGGACAAAAGTAATCACTGCTGGCAAAGTAACACCAAGGAGCCGACAACCAAGGTCACTGAGGATGCAATGGAGGTCACAAGTTGTACACCTCTGCAAGGAAAGCAAGCAGAATCCGTGACTTTTGTCGAACAGCCCAGCTCCTCAACTCCCGAGCCAAAGGATAATGGCCCACGGCCTGCAACCAAGAATGGCTGTGGGGGCCAGGCTCCCACCACTCTGGTTCCTCCCGACCACCAAGTGGAGACTAGAATCCAAGTTGCCAGCGCTATAACGGGACCAGCAGCCCCCGTCGCAGATCTAGCCCAGAAGCTCATCAAAACCCTGAACACCCACGTCGTGTTTCCTGGCCAAAATCGAGCGCATCACACTCAACAACACTTACTGAATATTCTTGTGGAAAGGCACGGAGGACTGCCAGACACCTTGGTCACGGCAGTGAGGAGAAAACAGGAAAGTGATATTGTTCCCAGCACTATGGGTGTTACAGGTAAGAGCTGCCCTTCAATTGCATGAGGGAGTGGGAAATGGTGGAGGGACGTTCCCCGTGCAGTTTTCTTCCTGTGATGTGTGTGACGCTGGCAAGGCTGCATTTATTTCCCATCTCTCGTTGCCCTGAGTAGGTGGGACTTGTCTTCTTACTTCATAGCGATTGTAGAACTGAGCGGCTTGCTTGGCCACTTCAGCGATTCAACAACCACATGGTGTGGGATTGGCGTCATGCATAGGCCAGAGCTGGGTCGGGGCAGTTCCCTTTCCTGAAGGACATTAGTGAACTAGTAGTGTGTTTCCAACCATCTTTTGTGGTCATTTTGTCTGATGCCATTCCATAAATTAGTGACAGTAGGGACTTCAATTATCCCAGTATAGGCTGGGGAAAAAAACAGTGTAAAGGCCATGGAGGGTGAATAATTCCTAAAATGTGTACAGGAGAACTTTTTTAATCAGTGTGTTTCCAGCCCAACGAGGACGGAAGCAATGCTGGATCTCGTTCTGGGGAATGAAGTTGGGCAAATGGAGCATATTTCAGAGAGGGAGCATTTGGGAAACAGTGATCACAATATCATTAGGTTTAGAGCAGTTATGCAAAAGGACACGGAACAATCAAAGGTGAAGATACTCAACTGGAAGAGGTTAATTTCAGTGAATTGAAAAGGGATTTGGCCCAGGTAGATTGGAATCAAAGATTGGCAGGTAAAACAGTACATGAGCAATGGGAGGCCTTCAAACCTTCCAGACACATTCCTATGAGGTGGAAAGGAAGGGCATCTAAACCTAGAGCTCCCTGGATGACTAATGAAATTGAGATTAAACTGAAACAGATAAAGGAGACTTATGATAAATGCCAGGTTCATAATACGGTAGAGAATCAAGCTGAATACAGAGAGTGCAGAGGGGAACCGAGAAAAGGAAATGAGGGGCAGAGAGAATATATGAGAAAAAATCAGCTGGTAACATAAAAGGGAATGCTAAAGTCTTTTATAAACATATAAAGAGTAAAAGGATAGTCAAAGGAAGGGAGAGGCTGATTAAGGACCTAAAAGGAAGTCTTGTGGAGGCAGTGGGCATGGTTGAGCGACTAAATGAGTATTTTAAATCTGTCTTCACTAGAGAAGAGGATGATGCCAAAGCCACAGTAAAGGAGGAGGTAGTAGTGATATTGGATAGGATAGAAATAGATAAAGAGGAGGTACTGAAACAGTTGGCAGTACTCAAAGTAGAAAAGTCACCCAGCCCAGATGGGATGCATCCTGGGTTGCTGAGGAAAGTAAGGATAGAAATTGCAGAGGCTCTGGCCACAATCTTCCAATCCTCCTTAGATATAGGATTGGTGCCAGAGGACTGGAGGATTGCAAATGTTACACCCCTGTTTGAAAAAAGATGTGAGGGATAAACCCGGCAATTACAGGCCAGTCAGCCTAATGTCGGCGGTGGGTAAACTCCTGGAGATCATAATCCGGGACAAAATGAATTGACACTTGGAAGAACGTGAGTTAATAAATGAAAGCTAACACAGATTTGTTAAAGGCAAATCGTGTCTGACAAACTTGATTGAGTTTTTTGAGGAAGTAACGGAGAGGGTTGATGAGGGTAGTGCGGTTGATGTCTGTATATGGACTTTCAAAAGGAAGGTGGAATACCACATAATAGACTTGTTCGCAAAATTGAACTCCATGGGATGAGAAGGGCAGTAGCAGTGTGTATACAAAATTGGCTGTACATAACTGAAGTCCCTCATCCCTAGTACCATTCTAGTAAGTCATCACTATATACTTCCCTCCAGTCTGAAAAACAATCGTTCACCACCACTCTCTGCTTTCTGTCTTTTGCCAATTACGTCTCCACGCTGTCACTGCCCCTTTAATCCCAGGGGCTTCGATTTTGCTGACAGGTCTACTGTGTGGTACTTTATCAAAAGCCTTTTGAAAGTCGATATATACATCAACCACACTGCCCTGATCAACCCTTTCCATTACTTCATCAAAGATGGTGGTAACTTGGGTACTAAATTGGCTGAGCGATCGGAGGCAGAGAGTAATGGTGAACGAATGTTTTTCTTACCGGAGAGAAGTATACAGTGGGGTCACCCAGGGGTCGGTATTAGGACCATTTCATCTCTTGTTAAATATAAATGACCTGGACATGAGTAAAGGGAGTACAATTTCAAAGTTTGCAGATGATACAAAACTTGGCAACGTAGTAAATAGTGAGGAGGATAGTAGCAGACTTCAGGAGGGCAGAGACAGACTGGTGAAATAGGCAGACACATGGCAGATGAAATTTGATGTGGATAGGTGTGAAGTGATGCACTTTGGGAGGAACAACATGGAGAGACAGTATAATCTAAATGGTACTATCTTGAGGGTGTGCAAGAGCAGGGGGACCTGGGGTGGGGGGTATATTCACAAATCTTTGAAGGTGGCAGGGCAAGTCGATAAGGTGGTTATGATAGCGTATGGGATATTTGGCTTTGTAAACGGGGGCATTGAATAGAAAGGAAGTCATGCTAAACCTTTACAAATCAACGCTTAGGCCTCAGTTGGAGTATTGTGTACAATTCTGGGCACCACACTTTAGCAAGGATGTCAAGGCCTCAGAGAGGGTGCAGAAGAGATTTACTGGAATGGCACCAGGGATGAGGAAAGATTGGAATAGCTGGGGTTGTTCTCAGAGCAGTGTAGGTTAAGGGGAGATCGAATAGAGGTGTTCAAAATTAGGGGGGGGTTTGATAGGGCAAGTAGGGAGAAACTGTTTCCCCTGGCAAGTGGGTCGGTAACCAGACGTCATAGATTTAAAATAATTGGCAAAAGAACTTGAGGGGAAATGAGGAGAGATTTTTTCATACAGAGGGTTGTTAAGATCTGGAATGCACTCCCTGAAAGGGCGGTGGAAGCAGGTTCCAAAGGAACTTTCAAGAGGCAATTGGACATGTACTTCAAGAGGACCAATTTGCAGGTTTATGGGGAAAAAGCTGGGGTGTGGGAGTAAATTTGACAGCTCTTTCAAAGATCTGGCACAGGCATGATGGGCCGAATGGCGGCCTCCTGTGCTGTAAGATTGTATGAAAGAACTCAATCAAGTTACTCAAACACGATTTGCCTTTAACAAATCCATGCTGGCTTTCATTTATTGACCCATATTTTTCCAAGTGCCAATTAATTTTGTCCTGGATTATTGTCTCTCAAAGTTTCCACGTCACCGATGTTATGCTGACTGGCCGGTAATTGCCGGGTTTATCCCACTCCTTTTTTGAACGGGGGTGTAACACTTGCAATCCTCCAGTCCTCCGGCACCGTCCCCATACCTAAGGAGGATTGGAAGATTGTGGCCAGAGCCTCCGCAATCTCCACCCTTACTTCCCTCAGTCACCGAGGATCCATCCCATCTGGACCGGGTGACTTTTCCACTTTGAGTTCTGCTAATCTTTTAAGTACCTCCTCTTTATCTACTTTTATCCTCTCCAATATCGTTACTCCCCCCTCCTTTACTGCTACAATGACTGTTTCCTTCCTCACTGGGCTGGAAAAACACTGTTCCAGAAAGTTCTCTTGAACACATTTCAGAAATTCATCGCTCTCTTTGCCCTTTGCCCTGTTACTGTCCCAGTCTATATTGGGATAATTGAAGTCCCCCATTATCACCACTCTGTAGTTCTTGCATCTTTCTGTAATTTGACTGCAAATTTACTCCTATCTCTTTCCCACTATTTGGTGGCCTATGGTCTACACCCAGTAGTGTAATAGCTCCTCTATTGATCCTTAATTCTGACCAAATAGATTCTGTCTTTGACTCCTCAACTACATCATCCCTTTCTCGTGCTGCAACAGTATCTTTGATCAATACTGCCACCTCAATCCGCTTTTTCCTTCTCTGTCATTCATGAATATCTTGTAGCCAGGAATATTAAGTGCCCAATCCTCCCCTTCTTTGAGCCAGCTCTCAGCCAGCCAGTTATTGTCACTATATCATAGTCCCATGTGACGACTTGCTCCACCACCCTTATTTACCACGCTCCGTGCGTTTACGCACAGGCACTCCAAACCCATCTCAGACTGCCTCGCATTTCCCCCCTGTCTGATCCCTCCTATTTCTGAACTACTCTTTATTCCAATGCTGTTTATCTCTCCCAGTCCTCTGTACATCTTGTTTCTCCATCCCTAATGTTTCATCCTGGTGCCCATCCCCCTGCCAAATTAGTTTAAACCCTCCCCCACAGCACTAGTGAACCTCCCCCCGAGGACATTGGTCCCAGCTCTGTTGAGCTGCAACCTACTCCGGCCTGGACAGGTCCCTCCTGCCCCAGAACTGGTCCCAATACCCCAGGAATCTGAAGCCCTCCCTCCTGCATCTTTGCTCCAGCAACGCATTAACCTGTCTTATCCAATTATTCCTATACTCACTCGCGCGTTGCACTGGGAGTAATCCAGAGATTGTCACCTTTGAATTCTTACTCGCTAACTTCCTCCCTAGCTCCTGGAACTCTGTCTGTAGGACTGCGACCATTTTCCTTCCGATGTCATTGGTTTCCACATGGACCACAACTTCCGGCTGTTCCCGTCCCCCGCCCCCCAAAAAAAAATGTTCTGCACCATCTTGGTGATGTCCTTCACCCAGGCACCAGGGAGGCAACACACCATGCAAGACTCGCTTCGGCAGTGAAGTGATACATTTTGGTAGGAAGAATGGGGAGAGGCAATATAAACTAAATGGTACAATTTTAAAGGGGGTGCAGGAACAGAGAGTTTATAATTTCAAAGTTTGCAGATGACACGTAACTTGGAAATATCGGAAACAATGTGGAGGATAGCAACAGACTTTAGGGGGACAGAGGCAGACTGGTGAAATGGGCAGACACATGGCAGATGAAATTTAACGCAGAGAAGTGTGAAATTATGCATTTTGGCAGGAAGAATGAGGAAAGGCAATATAAACTAAATGGTACAATTTTAAAGAGAGTGCAGGAACAGCGAGACCTGGGGGTGTATGTGCACAAATATTTGAAAGTTGAGAAGGCTGTTAAAAAAGCATATGGGATTCTGGGCCTCATTAATAGAGGCATAGAGTACAAAAGCAAGGAAGTTAGGGTAAACATTTATAAAACACTGGTTAGGCCTCAGCTGGAGTATTGTGTCCAATTCTGGGCACAACACTTTAGGAAGGATGTCAAGTCCTTAGAGAGGGTGCAGAGGAGATTTACTAGAATGGTCCCAGGGATGAGGGACTTCAGTTATGTGGAGAGACTGGAGACGCTGGGGTTGTTCTCCTTCGAACAGAGAAGGTTAAGGGGAGATTTCATAGGAGGTGTTCAAAATCATGAAGTAAACAAGGAGCAATTGTTTCCACTGGTAGAAGGGTCAGTAACCAGAGAGGACAGATTTAAGGTGATTGGCAAAAGATCCAGAGGGGAGATGAGTGAAAAACTTTTCTACACTGCGAGATGTTAGGATCTGGGATACACTGCCCGAGGGGGTGGTGGATGCAGATTGAATCATGGCCTTCAAAATGGAACTGGATAAGTACTTGAAAGGAAAAAAATGTGCAGGGATGCGGGGATTGGATGTGGGAGTGTGACTCGCTTGGTTGCTCTTGCGTCGAGCCGGCACGGACTTGATGGGCCGAGTGGCTTCATTCCATGCTGTAACCTTCCGATGACTGTGAAAGAGCAGGGGAAGGGGACGAATAGGATAGCTCGTTCAAAGAGCCGGCACAGGCACGATGGGTCGAATGGCCTCCAGTGCTGTAAGAGTCTATGATTACACTTGACCCCGAGAGGGAATCTTTCCCTATTAACTTCTCAACTTTCCGTGCGTGCTCTTGTTGGATAACTGATTGCAGCTAATGAATCTCTTCTGAATTTCTTCAGGGCTGAGCCGACCCTCCAGTTCCTGTATCGAATCACGTTCTGAAAACACCGCTGTCAGTAAACGGTCGGCTCCAAGGGATCAGCTGATTGATGAGATATTTATATCCCAGAAAGACAGCATGGCTTGTGGATTTCCGATCCATTCATCTCCAGTGATGGTAAACCAATCATTTATTTTTGAATGATATTTTGAGAGCTCTGAGATGAAGTGGTGGTGTTTGGGAGCCTGTCGTTTTGTGTGTGGTGACCCAGTGATTGTGATAATCAAGGCACTCCCAACACAAGAGACTGACGTGTAACCCTGAATATGACCTTTCTCCAAACACTGCCACATTGGTGCTGGCCAGTCCCTGTCTAAACATCTGGTGAGGACAGACTTAGGCTCACTGTCACATTCCCCAATCTCCCACTGATGTCCATCATCTGGGCCCACTCACAGTATCATAATAGGTGTAGCACAGGAGGAGGCCATTCTGCCCATCATGACTGTGCTGGTTCTTTGAAAGAACTATCCAATTAGTCCCACTCCCCTGCTCTTTCCCCATAGACCTGTAAAATTATTTCCCCTCAAGCATTTATCCAATTCCCTTTTGAAAGTTACAATTGACTCTGCTTCCACCGCCCTTTCAGGCAGCACATTCCAGATCATCACAACTCACTGCATAAAAAAAAAATGTTTCCTCATCTCCCCTCCGGTTCTTTTGCCGATCACCTTAAACCTGTGTCCTCTGGTTGCCGACCCTTCTGCCACTGGAAACAGTTTCTCCTTATTTACTCTGTCAAAACCGGTCATTATTTTGAACACCTCTATCAAATCTCCCCTTAACCTTCTCTGCTCTGAGGAGAACAATCCCAGCTTCTCCAGTCTCTCCACATAACTCAAGTCCCTCATCCCTGGGACCATTCTAGTAAATCTCCTCTGCACCCTCTCTAAGGCCTTGACATCCTTCCTAAAGTGCGGTGCCCAGAATTGGACACAATACTCCAGCTGAGGCCTAACCAGTGATTTATTAAGGTTTGGCATAACTTCCTTGCCTTTATACTCTATTCCTCTCTTGATAAAGCTCAGGATTCTATATGCTTTTTAAACTGCCTTCTCAACATATTCTGCCACCTTCAAAGATCTGTGTACATACACTCCCATGTCTCTCTCTTCCTGCACCCCCTTTAAAATTGTACCATTTAGTTTATATTGCCTCTCACTTTTCCTACCAAAATGCATCACTTCACTCTTCTCTGCGTTAAATTTCACCTGCCACGTGTCTGCCCATTTCACCAGTCTGTCTCTGTCCTCCGAAAAACATAAGAAATATAAGCAGGAGTAGGCCATAGGGTCCCTCGAGCCTGCTCCGCCATTCAATAAGATCATGGCTGATCTTCGACCTCAACTCCACTTTCCCGCCCGATCCCCATATCCCTTGATTCCCCCAGAATCCAAAAATCTATCTATCGATCTCAGCTTTCAATATACTCAATGACTGAGCATCCACAGCTCTCTGGGTAGAGAATTCCAAAGATTCACAACCCTCTGAGTGAAGAAATTCCTCCTCAACTCAGTCCTAAATGGCCGACCCCTTATCCTGAGACTATGCCCCCTAGTTCTAGACTCTCGAACCAGGGGAATCAACCTCTCAGCATCTACCCTGTCAAGCCCCCTCAGAATCTCATATGTTTCAATGAGATCACCTCTCATTCTTCCATACTCCAGAGAGTATAGGCCCATTCTACTTAATCTCTCCTCATAGGACAATCCTCTCATCCCAGGAATCAATGTCGTGAACCTTCGTTGCACCCCCTCTAAGGCAAGTATATCCTTCCTTAGATATGGAGACCAAAACTGTGCACAGTACTCCAGGTGAGGTCTTACCAAAGCCCTGTACAATTGTAGCAAGACTTCCTTGTAATAAAGGCCAAGATGCCATTTGCCTTCCGAATTGCTTGCTGGACCTGCACACTAACTTTGTGTTTCTTTTACGAGGACACCCAAATCCCTCTGAACACCAACATTTACTTGTTTCTCACCATTTAAAAAATATTCTGTTTTTCCATTCTTCCTCCCGAAGTGAATAACCTCACATTTCCCCACATTATATTCCATTTGCCACTGACTTGCGCACTGACCTGTCTATATCCATTTGCAGACTCTTTGTGGCCTCCTCACAGCTTACTTTACCACCTAGTTTTGTATCGTCAGCAAACTTGGATACATTACACTCGGTCCCTCATCTAAGTCATGGGGAGGGTTTAAACTAAAGTGGCAGGGGGTTGGGAACCTGAGCAGGGAGAGAGAGGAAAGCGTAACAGGAAGGGACAGAAGGTATGGAGTAATAGGTAAAGTGTTAAAAAAGGAGAAAGCAGGAACTAAGCGTCACAAAACAGATTTGAAAGTTCTTTATCTGAATGCACGTAGCATTCGTAATAAAATGGACGAGTTAACGGCACAAATAACTACGTATGGGTATGATCTTGTGGCCATTACAGAAACATAGCTGCAGGGTGACAACGACTGGGAATTAAATATGCCAGGGTATTTTACAATCAGGAAGGACAGGCAGGAAGGAAGGGGAGGTGGGGTGGCTATGTTAATAAAGGAAGGAATCACTGTAATACAGAGAAATGATATTGGGACAAAGCATCAAGATAATGAAACAGTTTGGGTGGAGATAAGGAATAATAAGGGAAAAAAACATTAGTGGGCGTAGTATATAGGCCTCCTAATAGTTGCAACTCTGCTGGAAGAAGTATTAATCAGGAGATAGTCGGGGCATGTAATAAGGGAACAGCCATAATTATGGGGGATTTTAATTATCATATTAACTGGACAAATCAAATTGGGCAGAGCAGCCTTGAGGACGAGTTCATTGAGTGCATCAGGGATGGATTTCTTGAGCAGTATGTAACTGATCCTACAAGGGGGCAGGCAACCTTGGACCTGGTCCTGTGTAATGAGTCAGGATTAATTAATAATGTCCTAGTTAAGGATCCCCTTGGAACGAGCGACCACAACATGGTTGAATTCCATATCCAATTAGAGGGTGAGAAGGTTGATTCTCAAACAAGCGTACTGAGCTTGAATAAAGGAGACTATGATGGTATGAGAGCGGAATTGATTAAAGTGGACTGGGAAAATAGATTAAAGGGTAAGACGGTACATGAGCAGTGGTGTTCATTTAGGGAGTTATTTTACAACTTTCAAAATAAATATATTCCACTGAGGAAAAAAGGGTGTAAAAGAAATGACAGCCACCCGTGGCTAAGTAAAGAAATCAAGGATAGTATCCGACTAAAAACAAGGATATATAAGGTAGCCAAACTTAGTGGGAGGATAGATGATTGGGAATTCTTCAAAAGACAGCAAAAAGTAACTAAAGGATTGATTAAGAAAGGGAAGTTAGATTATGAAAAGAAATTAGCAAAAAATATAAAAACAGATAGCAAGAGTTTCTATAGTTATATAAAAAGAAAAAGGGTGGCTAAGGCAAACATAGGTCCCTTAGAGGATGAGACCGGGAAATTAATGGTGGGAAACATGGAGATGGCAAAAATGCTGAACAAATATTTTGTTTCAGTCTTTACAGTAGAGGACACTAAGAATATCCCAACACTGGACAAACAGGGGACTCTCGGGGGGGAGGAGCTAAATACGATTAAAATCACTCAAGAGATGGTACTCAGTAAAATAATGGGACTCAAGGCGGATAAATCCCCTGGACCTGATGGCTTCCATCCTAGGGTCTTGAGGGAAGTGGCAGTAGGGATTGTGGATGCTTTGGTGATAGTTTTCCAAAATTCCCTGGACTCAGGAGAGGTCCCGGCAGATTGGAAAACTGCTAATGTAACACCGTTATTTAAAAAGGGTAGGAGGCAGAAGGCTGGAAATTATAGGCCAGTTAGCTTAACATCTGTGGTGGGTAAAATTTTGGAGTCTATTATTAAGGAGACAGTAACGGAACATTTAGATAAGCATAATTTAATAGGACAAAGTCAGCATGGCTTTATGAAGGGGAAGTCATGTCTGACAAATTTGCTTGAGTTCTTCGAGGATATAACGTATAGGGTGGATAAAGGGGAACCAGTGGACGAAGTGTATTTAGACTTCCAGAAGGCATTCGACAAGGTGCCACATAAAAGATTATTACTTAAGATAAAAAATCACGGGATTGGGGGTAATATTCTGGCATGGGTGGAGGATTGGTTATCAAACAGGAAGCAGAGAGTTGGGATAAATGGTTCATTTTCGGACTGGCAACCAGTAACCAGTGGTGTTCCACAGGGGTCGGTGCTGGGTCCCCAACTCTTTACAATCTATATTAACGATTTGGAGGAGGGGACCGAGTGCAACATATCAAAATTTGCAGATGATACAAAGATGGGAGGGAAAGTAGAGAGTGAGGAGGACATAAAAGACCTGCAAGGGGATATAGACAGGCTGGGTGAGTGGGCGGAGATTTAGCAGATGCAATATAATATTGGAAAATGTGAGGTTATGCACTTTGGCAGGAAAAATCAGAGAGCAAGTTATTTTCTTAATGGCGAGAGACTGGAAAGTACTGCAGTACAAAGGGATCTGGGGGTCCCAGTGCAAGAAAATCAAAAAGTTGGTATGCAGGTGCAGCAGGTGATCAAGAAAGCCAACGGAATGTTGGCTTTTATTGCTAGGGGGATAGAATATAAAAACAAGGAGGTATTGCTGCAGTTATATAAGGTATTGGTGAGACCGCACCTGGAATACTGCATACAGTTTTGGTCTCCATACTTAAGAAAAGACATACTTGCTCTCGAGGCAGTACAAAGAAGGTTCACGCGGTTAATCCCGGGGATGAGGGGGCGGACATATGAGGAGAGGTTGAGTAGATTGGGACTCTACTCATTGGAGTTCAGAAGAATAAGAGGCGATCTTATTGAAACATATAAGATTGTGAAGGGTCTTGATCGGGTGGATGCAGTAAGGATGTTCCCAAAGATGGGTGAAACTAGAACTAGGGGGCATAATCTTAGAATAAGGGGCTGCTCTTTCAAAACTGAGATGAGGAGAAACTTCTTCACTCAGAGGGTGGTAGGTCTGTGGAATTTCCTGCCCCAGGAAGCTGTGGAAGCTACATCATTAGATAAATTTAAAACAGAAATAGACAGTTTCCTAGAAGTAAAGGGAATTAGGGGTTATGGGGAGCGGGCAGGAAATTGGACATGAAGCTGAGTTCGGATCGGTCAATGCCCTGTGTGTGGCGGAGAGGGCCCAGGGGCTATGTGGCCGGGTCCTGCTCCGACTTCTTGTGTTCTTTAGATTTGTGGTTGGGATCAGATCAGCCATGATCTTATTGAATGGCGGAGCAGGCTCGAGGGGCCGATTGGCCTACTCCTGCTCCAATTTCTTATGTTCTTATGTTCTAATATAGATTGTAAATAGCTGAGGCCCAAGCACCAATCCTTGCATCACCCCACTAGTTACAGCCTGCCAACCTGAGAATGACCCGTTTTCTGTCCGTGAACCAATCCTTTATCCATGCTAATATTACACCCAACCTCATGAACCCTTATTTTGCATTACAACTTTTTATGTGGCACCTTATCGAATGCTATTGCTCTGTTAAGAACATAGGAACAGGAGTAGGCCATTCAGCCCCTCGTGCCTGATCCGCCATTTGATAAGATCATGGCTGATCTGTGATCAACCTCCATATACCTGCCTTTGGCCCATATCCCCTAATACCTTTGGTTGCCAAAAAGCTATCGATCTCACATTTAAATTCAGCAATTGAGCTAGTATCAATTGCCATTAAATCTGTTACATTTCCACACCGTTCACCTGAGGAAGGAGGAAGCCTCCGAAAGCTTGTGGAATTTAAAATAAATTTGTTGGACTATAACTTGGTGTTGTGAAATTGTTTACAATTGTCAACCCCAGTCCATCACCGGCATCTCCACATCATCAAAGAACTCAATCAAGTTATTCAAACACGATTTGCCTTTAACAAATCCGTGCTGACTTTCATTTATTAGCCCAGACTTTTCCAAGTGTCAATTAATTTTGTCCTGAATTAATGCCTCGAAAGTTTTTCCACCACTGTCGTTAGACTGACTGGCCTGTAATTGCCGGGTTTATCCCTCTCTCCTTTTTTGAACAGGGGTGTAACATTTCAATTCTACAGTCCTCTGGCACCATCCCCGTATCTAAGGAGGATTGGAAGATTGTGGCCAGAGCCTCTGCAATTGCCACCCTTACTTCCCTCAGTCACCCAGGATGCATCCCATCTGGACCGGGGTGACTTTTCTACTTTGAGTTCTGCCAATCTTTTAAGTACCTCCTCTTTATCTATTTTTATTCTATCCAATATCACTACTACCTCCTCCTGTACTGCTACAGTGGCAGCATCCTCTTCTCCAGTGAAGACCGATGTGATGTATTCATTCAGTACCTCAGACATGCCCTCTGCCTCCACAAGAAGATCTCCTTTTTCGTTTCTAATCGGTCCCACCCTTCCTTTGACTGCCCTTTTTATTATTTTGGGTTCCCTTTTATGTTAGCCGCTAATCTATTATCAAACTTTCTCTTTGCCCCTCTCATTCCCTTTTGTTGATCTCCTCTGTACTTTTTATATTCAGTCTGGTTCTCTGCTGAATTATGAAGCTTAAATGCGTCATAAGTCTCTTTCTGCTTCATTTTAATCTCTATATCTTTAGTCATCCAGGGAGCTCTAGATTTGGATGCCCTTCCTTTCCCGATCGGAGAGATGTGTCGACTCTGCATCCGGACCATCTCCTCCTTGAAGGCCTCTCATTGTTCAATTTCCGTTTTGCCTGCCAATTTTTGATTCCAATCCACCTGGGCAAGATCCCTTTTTAACTCACTGAAATTTTCCCTCCTCCAGTTCAGCATTTTCACATTTGATTGTTCCTTGTCCTTTTCCATAACTTTTCTAAACCTGATGATATTATGATCACTGTTCCCCAAATGCTCCCCCACTGAAATATGCTCCATCTGCCCCACTTCATTCCCCAGAATTAGATCCAGCACTGTTTCCTTCCTGGTTGGGCTGGAAGCACACTGTTCCGGAAAGTTCTCTCATACACATTTGAGGAATTCCTCTCCCACTTTGCCCTTTACACTGTTACTATCCCAGTCTATATTGGGATAATTGAAGTTCCCCATTATCACTACTCTATAGTTCTTGCATCTTTCTGTAATTTCCCTGCAAATTTGCTCCTCTATCTTCCAACTGTTTGGTGGCCTATAGTCTACACCCAGTAGTGTAACAGCTCCTCTATTGATCCTTAATTCTAACCAAATAGATTCTGACTTTGACCCCTCAACTCCATCATCCCTTTCCAGTGCTATAATAGTTTCTTTGATCAATACTGCCACCTCCCTCCCTCCTTTCTTTCCTTCTATATCTTTCCTGAATACCTTGTAGCCAGGAATATTTCGGACCCAGTCCTCCCCTTCTTTGAGCCAGGTCTCTGTTATAGCCTCTATATCATATTCCCATGTGACAACTTAAGCCTGCAGCTCACCAACCTTATTTACCATGCTACGTGCATTTACACATATGCACTCGAGACGCAACTTAGACTGCCTCGCATTCCCCACCTGTCTGATCCCTCCTATTTCTGAACTATTCTGTACTCTAGTGCTGCTTGTCCCTTCCAGTCCTCTGTGCACCTTGTTTCTCCTCTCTGATGTTTCATCCTGGTGCCCACCATGACCCCCTCCCCCACCCCGTAAAATTGGTTTAAACCTTCCCCCACAGCACTAATGAACCTCCCCGTAAGGATATTGGTCCCAGTTCTGTGGGGCAACACGCCCGTGTTGAACAGATTCTGAACATAAGAAATAGGAGCAGGCGGAGGCCATAAAGCCCCTTGAGCCTGCTCCGTCATTCAATCAGATCATGGCTGATCTTCGACCTCAACTCCACTTTCCCGTCCGATCCCCATATCCCTTGATTCCTCTCGTATCCAAAAATCTATCGATCTCAGTCTTGAATATACTCAATGATTCAGCATCCACAGCCCTCTGGGGTAGAGAATTCCAAAGATTCACAACGCTCTGAGTGGGAAAAAATGCCTCCTCATCTCAGTCCTAAATGGCCGACCCCTTATCCTGAGACTATGCTCCCAAGTTCGAGACTCTTCAGCCAGGGGAAAGAACCTCTCAGCATCTACCCTGTCAAGACCCTTCAGAAGCTTATATGTTTCAGTGAGATCACCTCTCATTCTTCTAAACTCGAGAGTATCGGCCCATTCTCCTCAATCTCTCCTCACAGGACAACCCTCTCATCCCAGGAATCAATCTAGTGAACCTTCGTTGCACCCCCTCGAAGGCAAGTATATCCTTCCTTCGATAAGGAGACCAAAACTGTACACATTACTACAGGTGTGATCTCACCAAAGCCCTGTACATTTGTAGCAAGACTTCCTTACTCTTGTACTCCAACTTCCTTGCAATAAAGGCCAACGTGCTATTTGCTTTCCTAATTGTTTGTTGTACCTGCATGTTAACGTTGTGCTTCTTGTACGAAGACACCCAGATCTCTCTGGACATCAACATTTAATAGTTTCTCACCATTTAAAAAATATTCTGTTTTTCTATTCTTCATACAGACGTGAATAACCTCACATTTACCCACATTATACTCCATCTGCCACCTTCTTGCCCACTCACTTAACCTGTCTATATCCCTTTCCTGTTGCTTTGTGTCCTCCTCTCAGCTTACTTTCCCACCGAGCTTTGTATCATCAGCAAACTTGGATACATTATATCTGTCCCTTCATCTAAGTCATTAATATAGATTGTAAACAGCTGAGGCCCAAGCACCGATCCTTGCGGCACCCCACCAGTTACAGCCGGCCAACCTGAGAATGACCCGTTTCTCCCTCCCCTCTGTTTCCTGTCCATTAACCAATACTCTATCCATGCTAATGTATCACCCCCAACCCCATAAGAATAACAACCTTGAATGTGGCACCTTATTTAATGCCTTTTGATCCCACCTGCCCAGAACTGGTCTCAATGCCCCAGGAATCTGAAACCCTCCCTCCTGCACCATCTCTCCAGTCATGCATGGACCTGTCTGATCCAACTATTCCTAGACTCACTAGTGTGTGGCACTGGGAGTAATCCAGAGATTACGACCTTTGAGCTCCTGCTTTTTAAACTTCTTCCTTAGCCCCTGAAACTCTGACGACAGGAGCTCGACCCTTTTCCTTCCTATGTCATTGGTTCCCAAATCAGCCACGACTTCTGGCAGTTCCCCAACCCCCCTCAAAATACTCTGCACCCTCTTGGTGATATCGTTTACCCTGCCTGGCACCAGGGAGGTAACACACCGTGCGGAACTCATGTCGGTGATTGCAGAAACGCCTGTCTATCTCCCTGACTATCGAATCCCCTGTAACAACTGCATTTCCTTTGGCCCCCTGTGCAGCCGAGTCTAACACGTTGCTGTGGATTTGCTCCTGACTCTACTCCCGAGGTGTCAACACCCTCACTGGTTTGTGAGTGCCACACTCCCACGGGACTCCTGCACTGCCTGCCTGTTCCTCCTCATCTGTCTGGTGGTCACCCACTCCCTCTCCCCCTGAAGCCTCTGTAGTTGTGGGGTGACCACCTCCTGAAACGTGCTTTCCACGAAACTCTCAAATCCCGGATGCACTGTAGTGATGCCGGAGAGGGCCGGGACGGGGGGGTCTGTACGGAATGGGATGGGATGGGATGTGAGAGCGGGGGTGGAATGGGGCGGGGGTGGGGGTGGCATGCAGGACTGGAGGATGGCGTGTGGGGGTGGGTGCGAGGGTGCGAGGGGACCGTGCAGGATAGGAAAAGTTTGGACACAGGAGAGTTGGGCAGGTTTTGAGAACAGTAACGAGCAGAAGCACAGCCTTGGTTCCAGTTCAGCATTGATCCAATCGATTGGAAAATTTGTCCAACTGTCTGTTAACTCTTTGTAAAGGGACAGTGAAGGATAGGTCGTGTACTGCACTCCCTCCTCACCCCTACAGCATTGCAGTGCTCCATTAGCCCATAGACCGCCTGCATCATTCTGTATCAGTCCTTATTATATCAGGGTTGGCACAGTCATCTCCTTCTGTGCCCAGACGCCAACACATCTTATTCTACGTGTGTTTGGTATCTCTGGAAATATCAGCGTTGTGGTTATCAGGATTTAACTACAATCTGTAGCTTTTTGCCTGTCACGTCCTTCCTTCCATTTATCTGCGGTTTGTTATAAATTCTGTTAATCACTCACCCAATGTTTTGTTTTATGACCAGGTGAATCGACTTTCTTGCAGAAAGCAGGATGCGAACGGATGTCCTGGACTGAGGATTTCAGGGTGTTTGCCAGTCGGTCCAGGGTTATCAGAAGTCTGGCCACAGAAAGTCACAGACAGGAGTTATTTGTTTGATGAACTACAAGGTGGTCCCTCTTCAGTAACGGACAGGGTCCAAACTGATGAGGACACTTCATTCAAACATACCAGCCACCAGCACCCATGGATGTGGAAAAATGCAAGCAGTTTAGAAATGGCAAAAGTGAATACAAACATCTTTAAAAGTCCTCCTGTTGGAAAGAGACCATCAGAGACGGAGTGGAATCTCAGAACAGGATCAGTGAAGATGCTGAATCAGGACTTGAACCAGTCTAAGAATCTTACGCAGGTTCTAGTGCCACAAAAACACATGATTCCAAATGCTGCTTCACCTCAGTTTTACAGCCACACTCCTCCCGTCCAGCTGCACAAGACCAGCAACTCCCTCGCAAAGATTTGGGAGGCCGACCAAGATTCTCCGTGTGTGGCCCACTGGGAGAGCTGCTCCAGAGAAATGCAGAGTCCAATGGGTTTGAATCCAGTGAGAGAGACCAAGGAATGGAAAAACAAGGGACAGCCTTTAGAAGACATTTTTAATGTTTCCCAACACAAGTTGAGAAATATTGGCATAAACATCTTGGGTAAACAAGCAAAAGCAGTCAGCTGTGGGACAATATGGGAATGTCAGGATGATCTCCCTGAGGGAGGGGATGTGGGTGGGAAGGTTGGTGCCAGATATAATCATTCCAAACTCCCGCCAAAAACCCAGGATATTTTATTTGAAGGCACAAAGTTAGATTCTGAGCAGACGCCCAAAGAACACCATGTGGTGCAGCATCCCCTAAACATTCATCATTGTTCATCACTTCAGGAAAATGGTCTCCAAAAAGTCTGTCCAGGACAATATGAGGGACTGCTCCACCCATTAGAACTTGACAATCTAAGTGTTTCACCCTCGCATTTCACCTGCAAGGAGGCTGCAGATCGATGGGACAGAGATTTGATCAAGCAATCCAATTTACTCAGCAACAGTGAAGTGTACAAAGAAAATTATGGCCATGATTACACTCAGTCACAGGCCTGAGAGAAAGCAGCTCAGGGCTGGCCTGGTGTGAATAATAGATGGGCCTGCCCTGTGCTGGAGACTGGATATCTGTCAGTGAAAGGCACCAGTGAATTGTTTGAGGAGGCCTTGGATCACAAGTCTTATTTGAACTGGAATGGCGATAATGAGCACCTGCCAGTTTCATTGGATTACCCTCAACCAAAAGCTTGGCCAATCCCTCTCTCACTCTATTACCCCCCATCAGACACCTTAGAGTGGAGTGAATCACCTTTGCCAAGTTGGTGGGATGTTCCTCAGAGACGCACTTGGGGAAGTACAAGTCCAGAGGTGTGGGATTTCCCCAGAATGAAACTCTACTGATTGGAAGAGGGTTCGATGTGGTTTCTGGATTCAGGGCCAGCTGGGACTGCCTGCTGTCCTCCCCAGGTCAGGCTACATTTGGAGTATAAAATAGGAACCAGAATAGGCAAGGGAGAGAAAGAAACTGCACGAACAAACCAATATAAAACCAACATAATATCAAACTCCCAATCTCACTGTTGCTTGACGGAGTTTAATTGAGGCGACTCACCATCAGCCCCTGCTCGACATCAGGTGCCTCATCATGAGGTCAAAGGAAGTTTACAAAGTATAACAAGGTTCAATCTGATGGTATAGCTGAGTGCAGGAGGTCACAATGTGGGGTATAACCTGGGTTCTGGGTCACCGTTCCATCTCACCCCTGCATTTCCCTGAAGCTTCATTTCCCTCTGTGCCATCTTGCTTCACGAACCAATCATCCAAAAGGTAAACACAGTGATACCACAGAGCAAAACCGTTTCTGTACAATGTCTCCCAAAACGGAACTGGAGCACAGCATAGTGACTCCTACAACCGGGGGACTTGAGAGGAGATGGAGTGTCCGACTGTGATGTGATGCTCTGTGCAATTCACTGACTGAATTGGTTCCCTTTTACATTTGTAATTATACGATCAGAAAATGTGATTGGACAGGCACGAAAAGATCAGTGGCATTCCTGGAGCTGGAGGATAATTTCATTGGATATCTCAGGGGACCTGATGGATCTGAACAGTGTGACCTATTGACTAGAACCAATCTGTTGTGAGCCCTATTGGATAGGATATGCACATATGGTATTGATAGTGGGAGTTACAGGATCGACAGTCTCGGTTTTAGGATTTTGTTCTGTTTGTAGATCTCAAATGAACGGCCCGATTGCCAAAATGAATTGTGTTCATGGGAACAAAGGATGTTTTTCTGTACATATTATTCCAGCTGCAAATTAACTGGTGTGGAATAAAAATTAACACAGGGATTTTCCTGAACAATTTCTTCGTTCATTGTTTCCAACCAGACATGGACGTGGTTCATTATCTAGTGACCCTCCACGGGGCGCGGTCGGTTGGGGGCCATGTGAGGTGGGACTGTGGGGTGGGGGGCGGAAAGGGTGGGTCGAGGGGGCATGTGAGGGGGAGGGGCGTGTCGGAGGGGGCATGTGAGGGGGAGGGGCGTGTCGGAGGGGGCGGGGGAGGGTGGAGGGGCGGGTCGGAGGGGGCATGTGAGGGGGAGGGGCGTGTCGGAGGGGGCATGGGAGGGGGAGGGGCGGGTCGGAGGGGGCACAGGAGGGGGAGGCGCGGGTCGGAGGGGGAGGGGTGTGTCGGAGGGGGCGCGGGTCGGAGGGGGAGGGATGTGTCGGAGGGTGCTCGGGTCGGAGGAGGAGGGGCGTGTCGGAGCGGGCACGTGAGGGGGAGGCGCGGGTCGGAGGGGGGTCCGAGGGGGCACGTGAGGGGGAGGGGCGTGTCGGATGGGGCACGTGAGGGGGAGGGGCGTGTCGGAGCGGGCACGTGAGGGGGAGGCGCGGGTCGGAGGGGGGTCCGAGGGGGCACGTGAGGGGGAGGGGCGTGTCGGATGGGGCACGTGAGGGGGAGGGGCGTGTCGGATGGGGCACGTGAGGGGGAGGGGCGTGTAGGAGGGGGCACGTGAGGGGGAGGCGGGTCGGAGGGGGCAAGTGAGGGGGAGGCGGGTCGGAGGGGGCATGTGAGGGGGGGAGTGGCGGGTCGGAGGGGGCACGGGAGGGGGAGGATGGTCGGAGGGGGCATGTGAGGGGGAGGAGGGTCGGAGGGGGCATGTGAGGGGCGGGTCAAACTGGAGGCCATGGAGAAGTCTCACTTGTGATGACACTGAGTGTAAATTTTACGTGTCTCTTTTTGTATAATTGTTTCTCATCAAAGATTAAAATTTCCATTCAAGCTGAGAAACCTGCTCAACAATTGTTCACAATTCTGTCAGTCAGCGTCAAGTGAGCTCAAAGCCAGGTATTGTTGGCTTTGCTTTAAAATGCCACATGATTCCAATAGTTTCTGTGATGTTTTGTGTGTCCAGTGACAGGAGCTGGGATGGGATTTATGGGATGGGATTTATGGGATGGAATTTATGGGATGGAATGTGAAACAATCTCGCTTCTCGTGCAGGAGAGCGGTCAGCTCTTGGGTTTATTTAACCAACTGGAGAATCAGAACAAAGGGATAAGTGAGCACTGTCTTAAACTCCTGTCTGACTTTGGTCTGAGTCAAGACGTAGATGCAGGTGTTACTGCAGGAACTGAGGAGTTGCAGTATCGGCCCGATGTATCGTAAGTCTGGAAGGTAGTTGCCGAAGATTATATCAGTGATGTCATTTAACACAATCCGTTCGTGGATGGTGGACACAGCTTGTATCATCCACAGCAGTGTGAAGCTTGCAGATATGCTGAAGAGCAGAACAATGGACCTCCTGCGGTTCTCCATCTCTGTGTCCTTGTGATTCTCCCGATCACGCTTCCCCTGGAGCCCCCTGCGTACTCGACTCGCCAGTAAAATGTGTCTGACCGTCAGAGCGTTGAGGAGCAGAATCAGCACGAACGGGAGCAGTGGGGTTAACGCACGATGAAAGTAGTCGAATGCTTTCCACAGGGGTGAGGTGTAGTAGCTCAACCTCACCCAGCAAAATACCGGCATGGAAAAAAGATAGAAAACTTCATATCGAAAATACCAAGGGATGTTCTTCAAACAGCTCAACACACTCACTGTTCCCAGAACCACAGCCGCTGTTCTCGCCGTGCAATATTTCGTTTTCAGCTTCTGGCAACAAATGGCCACAAATCGATCAAAGGTGAAAGCCACGGTGAACCAGACAGAACAGTCTGTGGCTGCATGAGTGAGGCAGTCGCCGAGACCACACATCGTAACGCTCTCTGTGAATATATCAATGAAATAAAGGATGACAATACGGTCCAGTATCACAGCAGTGAGGATAACGGTGAGATCAGCCGCTGCCATGGACACCAGGTAACAGGAGATGCATCGAGACAGACCACACTTTCCCCGGGATAAGATCAGGATCACCAGCAGGTTAACTGGGAGAAATCGGAACAAAACAGATCAGGAAAATCACTCATCAGATTGACAACAAAGATTGGACAGGAGTTTGTGAGGAATTTACACTGAGCTTACTGTGTTTCGCAAATGGAGACTGAACCCCAGACCTGGGCAGTGCCATCAATTTTAAAAAAATTATTCGTTCATGGGATGTGGGCGTTGCTGGCGAGGCCGGCATTTATTGCCCATCCCTAATTGCCCTTGAGAAGGTGGTTGTGAGCCGCCTTCTTGAACTGCTGCAGTCCGTGTGGTGAAGGTTCTCCCACAGTGCTGTTAGGAAGGGAGTTCCAGGATTTTGACCCAGCGACGATGAAGGAACGGCGATATATTTCCAAGTCGGGATGGTGTGTGAATTGGAGGGGAACGTGCAGGTGGTGTTGTTCCCATGTGCCTGCTGCTCTTGTCGTTCTAGGTGGTAGAGGACGCAGGTTTGGGAGGTGCTGTCGAAGAAGCCTTGGCGAGTTGCTGCAGTGCATCCTGTGGATGGTACACACTGCAGCCACAGTGCGACGGTGGTGAAGGCAGTGAATGTTTAGGATGGTGGATGGGGTGCCAATCAAGCGGGCTACTTTGTCCTGGATGGTGTCGAGCTTCTTGAAAGATGTTGGAGATGCACTCATCCAGGCAAGTGGAGAGTATTCCATCACACTCCTGACTTGTGCCTTGAAGATTGCGGAAAGGCTTTGGGGAGTCAGGAGGTGAGTCACTCGCCGCAGAATACCCAGCCTCTGACCTGCCCTTGTAGCCACAGTATTTGTATGTCTGGTCCAGTTCAGTTTCTGGTCAATGAGCACTTTGCTTCTATCTTCACTAAAGAAAAGGAGGAGGCATCAGATAAATTGTATAGGATAGAAATAGATGAAGATCATGGGGTGAATCATGGTTGCTGTGGGAGGTAAAGGTGGAAACAGAGATCTACCGGTCGCAGATGCATCTGTCCATGACAGTATTGGTCGGATTGACCACTGCACAGTCCTCATGGAGGCGAAGTCCCGTCTTCACACTGAGGACACCATCACTGTGCTGAATGGGATAGATTCAGAACCGATCTAGCAGCTCAAAACTGGGCATCCATGAGGCGCTGTGGGCCATCAGCAGCAGGAGAATTGTATTCCAGCACAATCTGTAACCTCATGGCCCGGCATATTCCTCACTCTACCATTACCAACAAGCCAGGGGATCAACCCTGGTTCAATGAGGAGTGTAGAAGAGCATGCCAGGAGCAGCACCAGGGTATCTAAAAATGAGGGGCCTCCCTGGTGAAGGTACAACACAGGACTACATGCATGCTAAGCAGCGGAACCAGCATGCTATAGACAGAGCTAAGCGATCCCACAACCAACAGATCAGATCATAGCCCTGCAGTTCTGCCACATCCAGTTGTGAATGGTGGTGGACATTTAAACAACAAACGGGAGGAGGAGGCACCGTGAACATCCCCATCCTCAACGATGGCAGAGTCCACCATGTGAATGCAAAAGACAAGGCGTTTCAACCATCTTCAGTCAGAGGTGCCGAGTGGATGATCCAGCTCGGCCTCCTCCGGATATCCCCACCATCACAGATGCCAGTCTTCGGCCAATTCGATTCACTCCACGTGATACCAAGAAATGGCTGAGTGCACTGGATACAGCAAAGGCTGTGGGCCCCGACAACATCCCGACTGTCGTGCTGAAGATTGTGCTCCAGAACTAGCCACGCCTCGAGCCAAACTGTTCCAGTGCACCTACAACACTGGCATCCACCCAACAATGTGTAAAATTGCCACCACCTCCTTTCATTCCTTCCCTATCTTTCCTGAACACCTTGTATCCAGGAATATTTAGCACCCAATCCTGCCCTTTTATGAGCCTGGTCTCCGTTATCGCCACTACACCATATTCCCAATGTGGTTATTTGTGCCTGAAGCTCACCGACCTTATGTACCACTCTTCGTGCGTTTACACACATGCACTGCAAACCAGTCTTAGACCTCCTCGTATTCCATCTGGTGCCCATCCCTCTGCCACATTAGTTTAAACCCTCTCCCCCCAGCACTTGTGAATTTCCCTGAGAGGACATTGGTCCCAGCTCTGTTGAGGTGCAACCTGTCCGACCTTCAGACCGGGAAGTCTATCAAATGGACACTGATCGGACCTGGACAGTGATTTGAAATGGACACTGAACTCCCGGCCTGGACGTGCTATCAAATGGAGACTCATCTAATGTCCCACATGGCAGATTGGTCAAAAAAGTAAAAGCCCATGGGATCCAAGAGAATGTGGCAAATTGGATCCAAAATTAGCTCAGTGACAGTCAGCAAATGGTAATGGCTGACTCGTGTTTTTGCGACTGGAAGACTGTTTCCAGTGGAGTACCGCAGGGCTCGGTAATAGGGCCTTTGCTTTTTGTGGTATACATTAACGATTTGGACTGAAACGTAGGGGGCGTGATTAAGAAATTTGCAGACGACACAAAGATAGGCGATGTGGCTGATAGCAAGGACTGGTCAGATGGGCAGAAAATTGGCAAATGGAATTCAATCCGGAGAAGTGTGAGGTACTGCATTTGGGGAGGGCAAACAAGGCAAGGGAATACACAATAAATGGGAGGATACTGAGAGGTGTAGAGGAAGTGAGGGACCTTGGAGTGCAGGGCTACAGATCCCTGAAGGCAGCAAGACAGGTTGATAAGGTGGTTGAGAAGGCATATGGAATACTTTCCTTTATTAGCCGAGGCATAGAATGTAGAAGCAGAAATGTTATGCTAGAACTCTATAAACACTGGTTAGGTCACAGCTTGAGTACTGCGCACAGTTCTGGTCACCACATTACAGGAAGGATGTAATTGCACCAGAGAGGTTGCAGAGGAGATTTAAGAGGATGTTGCCAGGACTGGAGAATTTTAGCCATGATGACAGATTGGATAAGCTGGGGTTATTTTCCTTGGAACAGAGGAGGCTGAGGGGAGATTTGATTGATGTGTATAAAATTATGAGTTGCCTAGATAGAGTGGATAGGAAGGACCCATTTCCCTTAGCGGAGGGGTCAATAACTAGGGGGCATAGATTTAAAGTGATTGGGTGAAAATGTTTTCCCTCATTTCTGCTCGAATCCTTCTATCAGAGGGTGGTGGGGGTCTGGAACTCACTGCCTGGGAGGGTGGTAGAGGCAGAAACCCTCAACTCATTTTTAAAAATAACTGGATGTGCACCTGAAGAGCCGTGACCTGCAGGGCTACGGACCAAATGCAGGAAAGTGGGATTGGGCTGGATGGCTCGTTTCTCAGCTGGCCAGGCATGATGGGCCGAATGGCCTCCTTCTGTGCCTTAAATTTTTGATGATTCTATGTCCAGGCCAGTGCTATCAAGCAATGACTGATCTGTGGACTTTGGCAGTGCTATCAAATGGATACTGATCCACAGATCTGGACAATGCGAACAAATAGAAACATAGAAAATAGGAGCAGGAGTAGGCCATTCGGCCCTTCGAGCCTGCTCCGCCATTCAATATGATCATGGCTGATCCTCTATCTCAAAACCATATTCCTGCGCTCTCTCCCCATATCCCTTGATGCCTTTTGTGTCTAGAAATCTATCTGTCTCCTTCTTAAATATATTCAGTGACTTGGCCTCCACAGCCTTCTGTGGTAGAGAATTCCACAGGTTCACCACCCTCTGAGTGAAGAAATTTCTCCTCATCTCAGTCCTAAATGTCCTACCCTATATCCTGAGACTGTGACCCCTCGTTCTGAACCCCCCAGCCAGGGGAAACATCCTCCCTGCATCCAGTCTGTCCAGCCCTGTCAGAATTTTATATGTTTCAATGAGATCCCCCCTCATTCATCTAAATTCGAGAGAATACAGACCGAGACGACCCAATCTCTCCTCATACGACAGTCCTGCCATCCCAGGCATCAGTCTGGTGAACCTTCGCTGCACTCCCTCTATGGCAAGTATATCCTTTCTTAGGTCAGGAGACCAAAACTGCACACAATACTCCAGGTGTGGTCTCACCAAGGCCCTGCATATTTGCAGTAAGACATCCTTGCTCCTGTACTCATATTCTCTTGCAGTGATGGCCAACATACCATTTGCCTTCCTAACTGCTTGCTGCACCTGCATGTTTGTTTTCAGTGACTGGTGTACAAGGACACCCAGTTCCCTTTGTACATCAACATTCCCAATCTATCACCATTTAAATGATATTCTGCCTTTCTGTTTTCCTTCTGAAATGGATAACTTCACATTTATCCACGTTATACTGCATCTGCCTTGTATTTGCCCACTCACTCAACTTGTCCAAATCGCCTAGAAGCCTCTTTGCATCTTCCTCACAACTGATGATCCCACTCATCATCCAAATCATTGATATATATTGTGAATAGCTGGGGCCCAAGCACTGATCCCTGCGGTACCCCACTAGTAACCGCCTGCCACCCTGAAAAACACCCATTTATTCCTATTCTCTGTTTCCTGTCTGTTAACCAATTTTCAATCCATGCCAGTATATTACCACCAATCCCATGTGCTTTAATTTTGCACACGAACCTCTTATGTGGGATTTTATCAAAGGCCTTCTGAAAATCCAAATATATCACTTTCACTGGTTTTCCCTTATCTATTCTACTAGTTACATCCTCAAAAAAACTCCAGTAGGTTTGTCAAACATGATTTCCCTTTCATAAATCCATATTGACTTTGTCTAATCCCGTTGATATTTTCTAAATGTCCTGTTATCACATCCTTTACAATAGACTCTAGCATTTTCCCCACGACTGATGTTAGGTTAACCGGTCTGCAGTTCCCTGTTTTCTCTCCCTCCTTTTTTAAATAGTGGGGTTACATTTGCCATCCTCCAATCTGCAGGAACTGTTCCATAATCTATCGAATTTTGGAAGATGACAACTAATGCATCCACTATTTCCATGGCTACCTCTTTTCCTATTCTGGGATGCAGATTATCAGGCCCTGGGGATTTATCGGCTTTCAGTCCCATTAATTTCTCCAGCATTTTTTTTTACGAATATTAGTTTCCTTTAATTCCTCCTTCTCACTAGACCCTTGGTTCCCTGGCATTTCTGGGAAGTTATTTGTGTCCTCTTCCGTGAAGACAGAACCAAAGTATTTGTTTAATTACTCTGCCATTTCCTTGTTCCCCATTATAAATTCTCCTGTTTCTGACTGTAAGGGATCTACATTTGTCTTCACTAATCTTTTTCTTTTTACATACTTGTAGAAGCTTTTACAGTCCACTTTTATGTTCCTTGCAAGTTTACTCTCATACTCTATTTCCCCCTCTGAATCAATCTCTTGGTCCTTTTTTGCTGAATTCTAAACTGCTCCCAATCCTCAGAGTTGTTATTTTTTCTGGCAACTTTATATGACTCCTCTTAGGATCTAATACTACCCTTAATTTCTTTTGTTAGCCACGGTTGGGCCGCTTTTCCTTTTGTATTTTTGCACCAGAAAGGAATGTATAACTTATCCAACGTGATGCCTTTTAATGCAGCCTCCCAATCTATCAGAGCCAACTCACTCCTCATACCTTCGTAGTTTTCTTTGTTTAGATTTTGGACCCTAGTTTCGGATTGGACTTCACTTTCCATCTTAATGAAGAATTCTATCATGTTATGGTCACTCTTCCCGAAAGGACCTCACACAACAAGATTATTAATGAACCCCTTCTCATTGCACAATACCCAATCTAGGATAGCCTGTTCCCTGGTTGGCTCCTCAATGTATTGGTCTAAAAAACCATCTCGTACACACTCCAGGAATTCATCCTCCACAGTATTATTGCTAATTTGGTTTGGCCAGTCTATATGCAGATTAAAGTCACCCATGATTACTGTAGTACTCTTGTTACATGCATCTCTAATTTCCTGTTTGATCCCATCCCCTACATTACCACTATTGTTTGGAGGCCTATAGACAACTCCCACCATTGTTTTCTGCCCCTTGGTGCTTCTTAACTCCACCCAGACTGATTCTACATCTTGATTTTCTGACCCAATATCCTCTCACTATTGCTCTGATTTCATCCTTTACTAACAACGCCACCCCACCTCCTTTTCCTTTTTGCCTTTCCTTCATAAATATCGAATACCCTTGGATATTCAGCTCCCAGCCTTGGTCACCCTGAGGCCATGTCTGTGTAATTGCAATTCTATCGTATCCGTTAACATCTATTTGCGCTGTTAATCCATGTACCTTATTACGAATGCTTCGTGCATTGCATTCAGATACAGTGCCTTTAGATTTGTCTTTTCAACATTTTTAGACATCTTAACATTTTTTGCACTGTGGCCCCATTTGTCTTATTACCATTTTTTCTCACCTGGACCCGATTTGTCAGTGCACTATTGTTTGTACGCTCTGTCCCTTCCTGACACAATCTGGTTATCCTTACCCCAATCACTTTCCTGCACTGCTTCTTTGTCTTTTCTCTTAAGCATTCTCGATTTCTCTCCACCAGGACTCTCCCCCCCCCCCCCCCGCCCACGCTTATTTAGTTTAAAGCCCTGTCTACCTCCCTGGAAATTTGATTCGCTCGAACTCTGGTCCCAGCATGGTTCAGGTGTAGTCCGTCCCAACGGAACAGCTCTCTCTTTCCCCAGTACTGGTGCCAGTGGCCCACGAAACAAAACCCACTTCTCCCACTCCAATCTGTGAGCCACGCATTCATCTCCCTGATCCTATTGGCCCTATGCCAATTTGCTCGTGGCTCAGGTAATAATCCAGAGATTATCACCTTTGTGGTTCTGCTTTTTAATTTAGTCCCCAACTGCTCACACTCTCAGAAGAGCCTTTTTCTTAGCCCGACCTATGTTGTTGGTCCCTACGTGGACCACGACAACTGGATCCTCCCCCTCCCACTCCAAGTTCTTCTCCAGCCCGGAGGAGGTGTCCTTCAGCCTGGCACCGGGTAGGCAACATAGCCTTCGGGGCTCACGCTCCTGGCTGTAGAGAACAGTGTCTAACCCCCTAACTATACTGTCGCCTACTACAAACACCTTCCTTTTTACTCCCCCCACTTGAACGGCTTCCTGTACTGCGGTGCCATGGTCAGTTTGCTCGTCCTCCCCGCAGTCCCCGCACTTGTCCACAAGGGTTGCAAGAACCTCAAAGCTATTGGACAAGCGCAGGGACTGAGGCTCCTGCAATACTACCTCCTGGATCCCCGTACCTGCCTCACTCGCAGTCACTCCATCCTGTCCCACACCACCTGTCAATTCGAAAGTGTTTAACCTAAGGGGTGTGGCTGCCTCCTGGAGCAAAAGGTCCATGTCGCTTTCTCCCTCCCTGATGTCTCGCAATGTCCGCAGCTCGGACTCTAGCTCCTCAATTCGGAGCCGAAGTTCCTCGAGTCGCTGACACTTACTGCAGATGTCGTCGTCCTGGACAAAAATGTCCACAAGCTCCCACATATTGCAGCAGCAACACATCTCTCTGTCCTCCCATTATTTTATATATTTAATTATATCCTGACCTGGACCCTGCTATCAATTGCGCACTGTTTCCCAGACCTGGACACTGCAAACAAATGGAGACTGATCTCTGGATAGGCACAGTGCTGTCAAATGGAGACTGAACTCTTGACCTGGACAGTGCTGTCAAGTGGTGACTGATTTTCAGTCATGGGCAGTGCGATAAAATGGAGACTGATCTCTGGACCTAGACAGTGCTATCGAATGGACAGTGACCTCTTGACCTGTGCAGCACTGATCTCTGGAGAAGGACAGTAATATGAAATGGAGACACATCTCTGGAAATGGACAGTGCGATCAAATGGCGATTTATCTACTTTCAAAGATGCTAAATCCCTTAATACTTCCTCCCTCATTAAGTTTATCCCATTCAATATTTCACACTCCTCCTCAACTACAATCTCTGCATCGTCCACCTCTTTGTGAAGACAGATGCAAAGTATTCATCAAGAACCATCCCCACATCTTCTGCCTCCAGACATGTTACTTTTTTGGTCTCCAATCGGCCCTACTCTTTCCTTAATTATCCTTTTGCTCTTTATGTATTTATAAAACATTTTTGGGTTTTTCCTCATGTCACCTTTGGTTCTTTTGCCAATCACCTTAAATCTATGACCTCTGGTTCTTAACCCTTCTGCCAATGGGAACAGTTTCTCTTTATTTACTTCATCTAAACCCTTTGTGATTTTGAACACCTCTATCAAATCTCCCCTCAAGCTTCTCTGTTCTAAGGAGAACAATCCCAGCTTCTCCAGTCTCTCCACATAACTGAAGTCCCTCATCCCTGGGACCATTCTAGTAAATCTCCTCTGCACCCTCTCTCAGGCCTTGACATCCTTCCTAAAGTGTGGTGCCCAGAATTGGACACAATACTCCAGTTGAAGCCTAACCAGTGTTTTGGAAAGGTTTAGCTTAACTTCCTTGCTTTTATATCTTATGTCCCTGTTTATAAAGCCAAGGATCCCGTATTCTTTTTTAACAGCCTTATAAACTTGTCTTGCCTCCTGAAAAGATTCGTGCACGTTCACCCAAAGGTCTCTCTGTTGCTACACTCCCTTTATTTTGTACCATGCAGTTATAGGACATCAGGGGAAAAGTATATACATCAATGCAAGAAGTATAGTGAATAAGGCAGATGATCTGAGGGCACAGATCGACACGAGGCAGTGCATGAAATTTAATGCAGTAAAATGCGAAGTGATACATTTCAGTAGGAAGAACGAGGAGAGGCAAAATAAACGAGAGGGCACAATTCTAAAAGGAATATTAGAACAGAGCGATCTGGCGATAAATGGTGAAACCAGTCGCCCACCATAAACGTTCATGCCTGCGTCCCTTGGACTTAAGGTACTGGAGATGGGAGCCGTACCGGGCGGGGGGGGGGCGCGGGGGTACGACCAGGGTGAGACAGAATAATGGTTTTAATGGGGACAAGGGCACCAAAGGTGGAGGTGAGGGTGTGATTGAGCAGATCGGTCGTTGCAGAAATGTGGTGGTGAATGGGGAGCCAAAGGGTGAAAGAGTTGGGAATTTGAAAGTGCCGTTGTAAGTGATTTGAGGGAGAGTTTTTTTCCGGGGGAAACACTGAAGGGAGTGGGGTTGGGAGGGTGAAAGGGGATGTGGGTGGAGAGGGCTACAAATAAGTTATCAGAGATTGCCTCATCCGTGATGGGAGTAGAGAGGCCACGTGAGATGGCAAGGTCGAGAGGGTGACTGTGAATATGGGTAAAGGAGTTTATATGGAGGGAGAGATTAGGGGAGGATAGGAGGGCAGTGAACTCAGAGGAGAGAGGGAAAAATAGAAAGAGAGACAGAGAGCGATTCAGAGAGAGTGAAATGGAGAGAATGAGAGAGAGAGAGAAAAGAGAGAGAGAGAGACAAATTGAAATGGAGAGTGAGAGAGAGAGAAAAGAGAGAGAGAGACAGAGTGAAATGGAGAGAGAGAGAAAAAGAGAAGCAGAGAGCGAGACAGACAGACAGACAAAGAGAGAGATAGAGAGTGAAACATAGAAAGGGAGACAGAGAGACAGCCAGAGGCAGGGAGACAGAGAGAGACAGAGACACACACACACACACACACACACACACAGAAGGAGAGAGAGTCAGACAGAGACAGACAGCGAGAGACGGGGGGAGCTCAGTCAATCTGCACTGCTCAATATAACCCGAGCAACGCCCGTTAATCACAATATTAAACAGTTTGAAAGCAATGACTGGCGATATAATCGAATCTGGCTGGTGTTATTGCAATCTGTGTCTTCCAGTTATTGCATTAAACTCGAACAGAGCGGGAAAGCAGGAAGCGCGAAGCTGAAACAGGTGGAACAAGTGACCGGCACAGACTGAACCGAAAGTGCATGTGTGAGGATCCGATTTTCTGCAGTCAGTGCGGAGCTCAGACCCTGTCACAAACCTGTCATCTGGAGCGAGGGCGCGGTCCGGATCAGAGTTTGTCAGACAGATCCGCGGGGCAGCGGCACTTACACTGGAGATTCCCATTAGTATCCTTTGTGTGAAGGAGTTGAGTGAAGATGGGAAATGTGACATTGGTTGAACTGATATCACAAATAGGACAAGCAGGTGAAGAGCACAATCTTACATTATCAGCAACAGCAGCAACACACAGTCACTTACCTGGGATAGAAACAGCAGCAATTATGGGATAGGCAATCCTCATTAACAGTCCATAGTCCATGGCGTGAGTCGGTTGTGCTGCAGCCTCTCGCTCCCGTTCCCAGTCCCAGTCCCACTCCCAGTCACTCCCACTCCCAGTCCCAGTCACTCCCAGTCCCAGCCCCTCTCACACGATGCATTGAGGAGAGCTCCTATTTCTAGAGAGGATGAAACCCCCGCGAGGAGGGGCGGTTACATCATGTTCCTTACAGTCAGTTGCACACAGCAGATTGGTAAGTGCTGTCAACAGCATTGTATAACATTCTGTTTCAATGAGTGTACAACAGATGGGGAATCTTGCGAAATCCAGTCATTAAATTCCTGTCAATTAAACACCGCCTGCTAATCTTGTACATTCAGCTGATTAACCGACTCGTTTAACTGCCCGTTTCACCATTGTAAACAATTTTACAACACCAAGTTATAGTCCAACAAATTTATTTTAAATTGCACCATTAAAGGTGGAAATGCGAAGCGGTAAGAATTACACGGGGATTGGTGACTGGATCACAAAAACATGATGTTTGAACACAGCCCGGCTCCTGAAATCTACAAGCAGATGTTGGCAGCATCTGTTGGAAAGTCCACAGTCAGGGCTCATCGGTGAAAAGACAGAAAACAGCGGCAAGATAGGGTAACATTAACAGAGACACTGAAACACACTGCCAGCACACAGGGACCATTACAAACCAGAGAGAGAGAGAGAGAGAGAGATAGAGAGAGAGAGAGAGGGGGATAGAGAGAGAGGGGGGGGGGATAGAGAGAGAGAGAGAGGGTGGTTTGAGAGAGAGAGGGGGATAGAGAGAGAGAGAGAGAGGGATAGAGATACAGAGAGAGAGAGAGGGATGGAGACAGAGAGAGAGAGGGATAGAGAGAGAGAGGGATAGAGACAGAGAGGGACTGAGACAGAGAGAGAGGGATAGAGAGAGCGAAACTGAGACAGAGAGAGTGAGGGATAGAGACAAAGAGAGAGGGGGATAAAGAGAGAGAGAGAGGGATAGAGACAGAGAGAGAGAGAGAGGGATAGAGACAGAGAGAGACTGAGACAGAGAGAGAGGGATAGAGACAGAGAGACTGAAACAGAGAGAGTGAGAGAGGGTGGATGGAGAGAGAGAAACTGAGACAGAGAGAGGGATAGAGACGGAGAGAGACTGAGACAGAGAGAGTGAGAGAGAGGGATAGAGACAGAGAGAGACTGAGACAGAGAGAGTGCGAGAGAGTGATCGTGACAGAGAGAGAGGGATAGAGACACAGAGAGATAGAGGGATAAAGAAAGAGGGATAGAGACAGAGAGAGTGAGGGATAGAGACAGAGAGAGACTGAGACAGAGAGAGGGATAGAGACAGAGAGAGAGAGAGGGATAGAGAAAGAGGGATAGAGACAGAGAGAGAGAGGGAGAGCGGTACAGAGAGAGAGAGGGATAGCGATACAGAGAGAGAGGGATCGTGACAGAGAGAGACGGGGGGGCGGGGAGAGAGAGAGACTGAGACAGAGAGAGTGAGGGATAGAGTCTCGGAGAGAGAGAGATTGGGCAGTGTAGAACTGCTGCGGTAAAATAGGGAATCGCCAGCAAAAGGACAGGAGCTGCTGGACCACATAAAGGTACCGATACACCAGAGAGAGAGAGAGAGTGAGGGGGGATAGACAGAGAGAGAGAGAGAATGAGGGATAGAGACAGAGAGAGGGGGATAGAGACAGACAGAGAGAGAGACAGAGACACAGACACAGAGAGGGTGAGAGGGATAGAGAGACAGTGAGGGATAGAGACAGACAGACAGAGAGAAAGTGAGACAGAGACAGTGAGAGAGAGGGATAGAGAGAGAGGGATAGAGAGAGGGGGATAGAGACAGACAGAGAGAGAGACAGAAACAGTGAGATGGAGAATGAGAGAGACAAAGAGAAAGACAGAGAAAGGGAGAGAGAGAGAGAGATAAAAAGAGAAAGGGAAATAAAGGGGACAGAGGGACAAAGAGAGACAGTCAGATAGAAAGAGAGACAGAGAGGAACAGACAGAGAGAGTCCGTAACACTGACCTCACCTGCACTTTCATCCAACTCAGTCATAACGCTGACACAAGAACAAAAGGAATCGAAGCAGGAGTAGGCCATTCGGCCCCTCGAGCCTGCTCCACCATTCTTCGACCTCAACTCCACTTTCCCGCCCAATCCCCATATCCCTTGATTCCCTAAGAGTCCAGAAATTTATCGATCTCAGCCTCAGTGAGTGAGCATCCACAGTCCTCTGGGGGAGAGAATTCCAAAGATTCACAACCCTCTGAGTGAAGAAATTCCTGCTCATCACAGTCTTAAATGACCGACCCCTTATCCTGAGACGATGCCCCCAAGTTCTCGACTCTCCAGTCAGGGGAAACATCCCATCAGCCTCGACCCTGTCAATATCCAACACACACACATCACTGACCTCACCTACACTGTCAATATCCAAAACGGACACATTACTGACCTCACCGACACTGTCAATTTCCAACACTCACATCACTGACCTCACCGACACTGTCAATATCCAACACCGACCTATCACTGACCTCACCTACATTATCAATATCCAACACACACATCACTGACCTCACCGACACTGTCAATATCCAGCCCGGACACATCACTGACCTCACCTACACTGTCAATATTCAATTTAGACATATCACTGACCTCACCTACATTGTCAATATCCAACACAGACACATCACTGACCTCACCTGCACTGTCAATATCGAGCCCGGTCATATCACTGACCTCAACGACACTGTCAATATCCAATCCAGACCCATCACTGACCCCACCTACACTGTCAATATCCAATCCAGACCCACCACTGGCCTCACCTACACTGTCAATATACAACACAGACCCATCACTGACCTCACCAACACTGTCAATATCCAACACAGACCCATCACTGACCGGACCTGCACTGTCAATATCCAACACAGACCCATCACTGACCTCAACGACACTGTCAATATCCAACACAGACCCATCACTGACCTCACCTGCACTGTCAATGTCCAACACCGACACATCACTGACCTCACCTACACTGTCAATATCCAACACAGACCCATCACTGACCTCACCTACACTGTCAATATCCAGCCCGGACACATAACTGATCTCATCTATTGGTCGGATTAATCAAAGACAGTAAACATGGATTTGTTAAGGGAAGGTCGTGTCTGACTAACTTGATTAGATTTTTTGAGGAGGTAACAAGGAGGGTCGATGAGGGTAGCACATTTGATCTATTGTACGTGGATTTTAGCAAGGCTTTTGACAAGGTCCCACATGGCAGACTGGTCAAAAAAGTAAAAGCCCATAGGATCCAATAGAGAGTGACGAGTTGGATCCCAAATTGGCTCAAAGGGAGTAAAGGGTAATGGTCGACAGGTGTTTTTGTGACTGGAAGGCTGTTTCCAGTGGGGTTCCGCAGGGCTCTGTACCAGGTCCCTTGCTTTTTGTGATATATATCAATGATTTGGACTTGAATGTAGGGGGCATGATAAACAAGTTTGTAGATGATACAAAAATTGGCTGTGTGATTGATAGTGAGGAGGAAAGCTGTCGACTGCAGGAAGATATCAATGGACTGGTCAGATGGGCAGAAAAGTGGCAAATGGAATTCAATCCAGAGAAGTGTGAGGTAATGCATTTGGGGAGGGCAAACAAGACAAGGGAATACACAATAAATGGGAGGATACTGAAAGGTGTAGAGGAAATGAGGGACCTTGGAGTGCATGTCCACAGATCCCTGAAGGTAGCAGGACAGAAAGATAAGGTGGTTAAGAAGGCATATGGAATACTTTCCTTTATTAGCCGAGGCTTAGAATATAAGAGCAGGGAGGTTATGCTGGAACTGTATAAAACACTAGTTAGGCCACAGCTTGAGTATTGCGCACAGTTCTGGTCACCACATTACAGGAAAGATGTGAATGCACTGGAGAGGGTACAGGGGAGATTAATGAGGACGTTGCCAGGACTGGAGAATTTTAGCTGTGGGGAATGATTGGATAGGCTGGGGTTGTTCTCTTTGGATCAGAGGAGGTTGAGGGGTGATTTAATTGAGGTGTATAAAATTCTGAGGGGCCTAGACAGGGTGGATAGGAAGGATCTATTTTCCATAGCAGAGAGATCAATATCCAGGGGTCATAGATTTAAAGTGATCGGTAGAAGGATTAGAGGGGAGCTGAGGAAAAATAAATCACCCAGAGTGTGGTGGGGGTCTGGAACTCACTGCCTGAAAGGGTGGGAGAGGCAGAAATCCTCAACTCATTTAAAAAGTACCTGGATGTGCACTTGAAGTGCTCGCAAGTGGAATTAGGCACGGTAGCTTTTATCGGTCAGCACATTCACGATGGGCCAATTGGCCTCCTTCTGTGCCTTAAATTTCGATAATTCTATGAGTCTATTACCTACACTGCTAATATCCAACCCCCATATCTCACTGATCTCACCGACACTGTACATATCCAACCCAGGCACATCACTGACCGCATCCATATTATCAATATCCAACAGAGTCATTTTACTGACCTCACCTTCACTCGCAATATCAAACCCACACACAATACTGATCTCAGAAACACTGTCAAGTATTTATCTCACCCACACTATCAATAACCCAACATGCTTTAGCATCTCTGTGAAACGTCCCAGTATGTTTAACCATCCCTCTGATAGGTTCCACTGTGTTTAACCATCCCTTTGATAGGTCCCAGTGTTCCTCTCTTTCCCTGTGTGTTAATCAATCTCTCTGATAGGTCCCAGTGTGTTTATCAATCACTCTGATAGGTCCCAGTGTGTTTATCAATCACTCTGATAGGTCCCAGTGTGTTTATCAATCTCTCTGATAGGTCCCTGTGTGTTTATCAATCAGTCTGATCGGTCCCAGTGTGTTTATCAATCACTCTGATAGGTTCCAGTGTGTTTATCAATCACTCTGATAGGTCCCAGTGTGTTTATGAATCACTCTGATAAGTCCCAGTGTGTTTATCAATCAGTCTGACAGGTCCCAGTGTGTTTATCAATCACTCTGATAGGTCCCAGTGTGTTTATCAATCAGTCTGAGAGGTCTCAGTGAGATTATCATTGAACCATAGAATCATAGAGTTGTTACAGCCCAGAAGGAGGTCATTCAGCCCATCGAGCCTGTGCCAGCTCTTTGTAAGAGCCATCCAGTTAGTCTCACTCCCCCGCTCTTTCCCCGTAGCCCTTCAATTTTTTCCCTTCAAGTATTTATCCAATTCATGTTTGAAAGCCATGATTGAATCTGCCTCCACCGCCCTTTCAGTCAGCGCACTCCAGATCATAACTACTCGCTGAATAAAAAAGTTTTTCCTCATGTCGCCTTTGGTTCTTTTGCCAATCACCTTAAATCTCTGTTCTCTGGTTCTTGAACCATCTGCCAATGGGAATAGTCTCACTTTATTTATTTTATCTAAACCCTTCATTATTTTGAACATTTCTGTCAAATCTCCTCTCAACCTTCTCTGCTCCAAGGAGAACAATCCCAGCTTTTACAGTCTGTCCACGTAACTGAAGTCCCTCATCCCTGGAACCATTCTAGTAAATCTTTTCTGCTCCCTCTCTCAGGCCTTCACATCCTTCCTAAAGTGCGGTGCCCAGAACTGGAAACAATACTCCAGTTGTGTCCATAACTGTGTTTTATAAAGGTTCATCATAACTCTATGCCTCTATTTATAAAGCCCAGGATCCAGTCTGCTTTTGTAACAGCCTTCTGAACCTGTCCTGCCACCATCAAAGATTTGTCCACCCAGATGTCTCTGTTCCTGCACCCATTTTAGAATTGCACCATTTAGTTTATATTGCCTCTCCTCATTCTTCCTGCCAAAATGCATCACTTCGCCATGTGTCCGCCCATTCCACCAGCCTGTCTTTGTCCTCTTGAAGTCTATCACTATCCTCCTCACTGTTCACTACACTTCCAAGTTTCGTGTCATCTGCAAATTTTGAAATTGTGCCCTGTACACCCAAGTCCAAGTCATTAATACATATCAAGAAGAGCAGTGGTCCCAGCACCGAGCCCTGTGGAACACCACTGTACACCTCCCTCCAGTCTGACAAACAACTGTTCACCACTAATCTGTTTCCTGTCACTGAGCAAATTTTGTATCCATGCTGCCACTGCCACTTTTATTCCATGGGCTTCAATTTTATTGACAGGCCTATTTTGTGGCACTTTATCAAATGCCTGTTGAAAGTCCATATGCAACATCAACCGCATTGCCCTCATCAACACTCTCTGTTACCTCATCAAAAAACTGAATTAAATTGGTTGAACACGATTTGCCTTTAAAAAATCCGTGCTGGCTTTCCTAAATTAATCCACATTTGTCCAAGTGACTGTTAATTTTGTCCTGGATTATCATTTCTAAAAGTTTCCCCACCACCGAGATAAATTGACTGGCCTACAGTTGCTGGGTTTATCCTTACACCCTTTTTGAACAAGGGTGTAACATTTGCAATTCTCCAGTCCTCTGGCACCACCCCCGTATCTACGGATGTTTGGAAGATTATGGCCAGCACCTCTGCAATTTCCACCCTAACTTCCCTCAGCAACCTCGGATGCGTCCCATCCGGACCGGTTGAAACAATCCATGATAGGACCTATTGTATTTTTCAGTTCCCCTGATCGGTCCCCGTGAGCTTTTCAATCCCTCTGATAGGTCCCAGTGTGTTTATCAATCCCCCTGATACTGCCCAAAATATTTGTCAATCTCTGATTGTTCACAGTGTGTTTGTCAATCATTGTGAAAAGTCCCATTGTGTTTATCAATCCCTCTGATAGGTCCCAGTGTGTTTATCAATCCCTCTGATAGGTCCCAGTGTTTTTATCAATGCTGATCGGCCCCTGTATGTTTATCTATCCCTCTGATAGGTCCCAGTGAGTTGAACCATGACTTGGGTAAGTCCCAATAAGCTTTAACAACCCTCCAAAATGTCCCAGTATATTTAACCGTCCTTCTGATATGTCCCAGTGTGTTCATCAATTCATCTGAGAGGACCCAGTGTGATTTTGCAACCTTCGATAGATCCCAGGGTGTTTATTAAAAGGTGTGATCGGTCCCTGTGAGCTGATCGATCACTCTGCGAGCTCCCAGAGTGTTTCTCAATTCCCCTGATAGGTTCCACTGTGTTCAGTCACCCCATTGAGAAGTTCCAATATGTATACCATCCCTCTGATAGGTCCCAACATGTTTACCGAGCGCTCTGATAGGTCAGGTGTGTTTATCAATGCCTCTGGGTGTCCTAGAACATAAGAATATAAGAACATTAGAAATAGGAGCAGGAGTCGGCCATACGATCTCTCGAGCCTGCTCCGCCATTCAATCTGATCATGGCTGATTTTCGACCTCAACTCCACTTTCCGCCTGATCCCCATATCCCTTGATTCCCCTCGAGTCCAAAAATCTATCTCAGCCTGGAACATATTCAACGACTGAGCATCCACAGTCCTCTGGGGTAGAGAATTCCAAAGATTCACAACCCTCTGTGTTAAGAAATTCCTCCTCATCTCAGTCTTAAATGGCCGACCCCTTATCCTGAGACTATGCCCCCGAGTTCTGGACTCTCCAGCCAGGGGAAACAACCTCTCAGCATCTACCCTGTCAAGCCCTCGCGGAATTTTATATTTTTCAATGAGATCACCTCTCATTCTTCTAAACTCCAGAGAGTATAAGCCCATTTTACTCAATCTCTCCTCAAAGGACAAACCTCTCATCCCAGGAATCAATCTAGTGAACCATCATTGCACCGCCTCTAAGGCAAGTATATCCTTTCTCAGATAAGGAGACCAAAACTGTATACAGTACTCCAGGTGTGGTCTCACGAAAGCCCTGGACAATTGTAGTAAGACTTCCTTACTCTTACACTCCAACCCCCTTGCAATAAAGGCCAACATGCCATTCACATCCCACTCAGAGGGTTGTGATTCTTTGGAATTCTCTACCCCAGAGGGCTGTGGATGCTCAGTCGTTGAGTATATTTAAGATTGAGATCGATAGGGGAGTGCGGTTGATGTTGTGCATATGGACTTTCAAAAGGCATTTGACAAAGTACCACATAATAGATTAGTTAGAAAAATTAAAGCCCATGGAATGAAAGGGACAGTGGCAGTGTGGATACAAAATAGGCTTAAGGACAGAAAGCAGAGAGCAGTGGTGAACGGTTGTTTTTCAGACTGGAGGAAAGTATACAGTGGTGTCCCCCAGGGGTCAGTATTCGGACCACTGCTCTTTTTGATATATATTAATGATCTAGACTTGGGCACAGAGTATAATATCAAAGTTTGTGGATGGCACAAAACTTAGAAATGTAGTAAACAATGAGGAGGATAGTAACAGACTTCAGGAGGACAGAGACAGAATGGTGAAATGGGCAGACACATGGCAGATGAAATTTAATACTGAGAGGTGTGAAGTGATGCATTTTGGTAGGAAGAATGAGGCGAGGCAATATAAACTAAATGGTACAATTTAAAAGGGGGTGCAGGAACAGAGAGAACTGGGGGTATATGTCGATGATCTGTAGATGATACAAAGATGGGAGGGAATGTGGAGGGTGAGGAGGAGATAAAAAAAACCTACAAAGGGATATAGACAGGCTGGGTGAGTGGGCAGAGATTTGGCAGATGCAATACAATATTGGAAAATGTGAGGTTATGCACTTTGGCGGGAAAAATCAGAGAGCAAGTTATTATCTTAATATCGTGAAACTGGAAAGTACTGCAGTACAAAGGGATCTGGGGGTCCTTGTGCAAGAACATCAAAAAGTTAGTATGCAGGTGCAGCAGGTGATCAAGAAGGCCAACGAAATGTTGGCTTTTATTGCTAGGGGGATAGAATATAAAAACAGGGAGGTATTGTTGCAGTTATATAAGGTATTGGTGAGATCGCACCTGGAATACTGCATTCAGTTTTGGTGTCCATACTTAAGAAAAGACATACTTGCTCTCGAGACAGTACAAAGAAGGTTCACTCCGTTAATCCCGGGGATGAGGGGGTGGACATATGAGGAGAGGTTGAGTAGATTGGGACTCTACTCATTGGAGTTCAGAAGAATGAGAGGCGATCTTATTGAAACATATAAGGTTATGAAGGGGCTTGATCGGGTGGATGCGGTCAGGATGTTCCCAAGGATGGGTGAAACTAGAACTAGGGGGCATAATCTTAGAATAAGGGGCTGCACTTTCAAAACTGAGAAGAGGAGAAACTTCTTCACTCACAGGGTAGTAGGTCTGTGGAATTTGCTGTCCCAGGAAGCTGTGGAAGCTACATCATTAAATAAATTTAAAACAGAAATAGACAGTTTCCCAGAAGTAAAGGCAATTAGGGGTTATGGGGAGCTGGCAGGAAATTGGACATGAATTTCAATTTGAGGTTAGGATCAGATCAGCCACGATCTTATTGAATGGCGGAGCAGGCTCGAGGGGCCGATTGGCCTACTCCTGCTCCTATTTCTTATGTTCTTATGTACACAAATATTTGAAAGTTGAGAAGGCTGTTAAAGAAGAATATGGGATCCTGGGCTTTATTAACAGAGGCATAGAGTTCAAAAGCAAGGAAGTTATGATAAACCTTTATAAAACACTGGTTAGGCCTCAGCTGGAGTATTGTGTCCAATTCTGAGCACCACACTTTAGGAAGGATGTCAAGGCCTTAGAGAGGGTGCAGAGGAGATTTGCTACAATGGTCCCAGGGATGAGGGACTTGAGTTATGTGGAGAGACTGGAGAAGCTGGGATTGTTCTCCTTAGAACAGAGAAGGTTAAGGGGAGATTTGATAGAGGTGTTCAAAATCATGAAGGCTTTTGACAAAATAAATAAAGATAAACTGTTCCCATTGGCAGAAATCTCGGTAACTGGAGGACACGGAAATAAGGTGATCGGCAAAAGAGCCAGAGGCAACACGAGGAAACGTTTTATGCAACGGTTTGTAGTGTTCTGGAATGCATTGACTGAAAGGACATTGGAGGCAAATTCAATCGTAACTTCCAACAGGAATTTGGATAAATACTTCAAGGGAAACATTTACAGGGCTACGGTCAAAGAGCATGGGAATGGGACTAATTGGACAGCTCTTTCAAAGGCCCAGCACAGGCACAATGGGCTGAAAGGCCTCCTGCTGTTGTATACCTACTATGATCAGGAGAAACACGAACAGAATATGATGCAGAGAAATAAATACTGAGCCAAATGGATGTGAATGGTTGGAAGGTAAAATTTGCAGAACATGTGAGTTTTATTATCGATCACTGAGCTGAATCCATCTCCTCAGCTCCCCTCTCATCCTTCTACCAATCACCATAAATATATAGCCCCCCTCCCCCCCAGTTTTTAACCTCTCTGCTAAGGGAAATAGGTCCTTCCTATCCACTCTATCTCCGCCCCTCATAGTTTTATACACCTCAATTAAATCTCCCCTCCGCCTCCCCTGTTCAAGCCTATCCAATCATTCCTCAGAGCTAAAATTCTTCAGACCTGCCAACATCCTCATAAATCTCCTCTGTACCCTCTCTAGTGCAATCACATCTTTCCTGTAATGTGGTGACCAGAACTGTACATCGGACTCAATTGTGGCCTAACTCGTGTTTTATACAGTTCCAGCATAACCTCCCTGTTCCTATATTCTATGCCTCAGCTAATAAAGGAAAGTATCCCATATGCCTTTTTAACCACCTTATCTACCTGTCCTGTGACCTTCAGGGATCTGTGGACATGCACTCCAAGGTCCCTCATTTCATCAAAACCTCTCAGTATCCTCCCATTTATTGTGTATTCCCTTGCCTTGTTTGTCCTCCCCAAAAGCATTACCTCACATTTCTCCGGATTGAATTCCATTTGCCACTTTTCCAACCCACATTGATATCTTCCTGCAGACCACAGCTTTCCTCCTCACTATCAACCCCACGGCCAATTTTTGTATCATCTGCAAACTTCTTAATCACGTCCCCTACATTTAAGTCTAAATCATTGAAATATACCACAAAAAGCAAGGAACGTAGTACCGAGCCCTGGGGAACCCCACTGGAAACAGAATTCCAGACACCAAAACACCCGTTGACCATTACCCTTTGCTTCCTGCCACTGAGCCAATTTTGGATCCAACTTGCCACTTTCCCTTGGATCCCATGGGCTTTTACTTTTCTGACCAGTCTGCCATGCAGGACCTTGTCAAAAGCCTTGCTAAAATCCATGTCGACCACATCAATGCCGTCCGAGCATTGGTGCTTCAGGGGTACTTTTCTGGCTTGCGGTAATTCTATTCCTGTAAAACTAGCCCTTGGTGTGCAGGATGGGAAGTATGGTGTCTGAGTGGCCTGAGGGGCTGGTTTAAAGCTCCAGTTAAATCCCACAATTTGTAGATGGATCAAAATCATAGCTTGTGACTCCAAAACCACAACCTCCCTCCTGCTAATAAAGTGCTGCTTTAAACGTCTCATGTGCTCTTGGAACCACATGTCGAAGGAACCACATGGCAACACCAATCAGTAGAATAGATTAAAATAAGCATTGCCAAAAATGCTGGGATTTGAACTCTTGCCTTCGCAGACAAATACAACCTAAATATCGTGCTTTAAACTGCTCGGCCATATTACCATACAAACGAGTTTTCAGCACTGAAATACCTGACTGGAGATTGAAATGTGGCTTTCTTGCTCTTTATCATCTGAGTCCAGCGCTTTTGCATTGGGCAAGAAGGAGATTAATGGGTTTTCTGAACCCTTTAAGACTTGATGAAAAAAACTGGCCATCGAGCCCCGCGCTGAGAAATTTGGGAACAAAGAGACAGGAGAAGATTATCCAGCCCCTCGAACCTGCGGTTCCATTTAATTAGATCAGGGGTGGTCTGTCCATCGATTCTATTTACCCGCCTGTGACACAGATCCCTTGATACCCTCTCTGGGAAAGGCCTATCGATCTCAGTCTTGAAAGTATGAATTGGCCCAACTTCTACAGCTTTTTGTTGAAAACAGTTCCAGATTTCTACTACACTTTCTGTGATAAAGTGCTTCCTGATTTATCGTCTGAGTGGTTTCACACGACTTCGAAGATTAAGCCCTCTCATTCTGGATTCTCCCAACAGAGAGAGCTGCCGAAACCCGAGATTGAACGATAGATCTGTAAATCTTCTGAGGATGTATCAGGGAGTTTAAAGGAGATCCGGAGTAGGGGAAGGGGATCTCAGAGAGGGGAAGGGAGTGTCAGAGGGTATCATAGAGAGTAAGGGGGCTCAGAGAGGGGAAGGGAGTGTCAGAGGGTATCAGAGAGAGTAAGGGGATCTCAGAGAGGGGAAGCGAGTGTCAGAGGGTATCAGAGAGTGTAACGAGGCTCAGAGAGGGGAAGGGAGTGTCAGAGGGTATCAGAGAGTGTAAGGGGATCTCAGAGAGGGGAAGGGAGTGTCAGAGGGTATCAGAGAGTGTAAGGGGGCTCAGAGAGGGGAAGGGAGTGTCAGAGGGTATCAGAGAGAGTAAGGGGATCTCACAGAGGGGAGGGATCTCAGAGAGGGGAAGGGGTGTCAGAGGCTATCAGAGAGTGTAAGGGGATCTCAGCGAGGGGATGCGAGTGTCAGAGGCTATCAGAGCGTGTCAGGGATCTCAGAGAGGGGAAGGGAGTGTCAGAGTTTATCAGAGAGTGTCAGGGATCTCAGAGAGGGGAAGGGAGTGTCAGAGGGTATCAGAGAGTGTGAGGGGGCTCAGAGAGGGGAAGGGAGTATCAGAGAGCATCAGAGAGTGTGATGGGGCTCAGAGAGGGGAAGGGAGTGTCAGAGGGTATCAGAGAGTGTGAGGGGGCTCAGAGAGGGGAAGGGAGTGTCAGAGGGTATCAGAGAGTGTAAGGGGATACCAGAGATGGGAAGGGAGTATCTGAGGGTATCAGAGAGTGTTAGGGCGCTCAGAGAGTGGAAGGGAGTGTCAGAGAGTATCAGAGAGTGTGAGGGGGCTCGGAGAGTGGAAGGGAGTGTTAGAGAGTATCAGAGAGTGTAAGGGGATCCCAGAGAGGGGAAGGGAGTGTCAGACGGTATCAGAGAGTAAGTGGGCTCCGGGCATATCAGTGTGAAAGGGACACTCAGAGGGTATCAGAGAGTGTGAGGGGCGCTGACAAGGTATCCAAGAGGACAATGGACTCCCTGAGGGTATCAGAGAAGGAAAGAGACAAAGTCTATCAGAGAAGATCAGGAACTCAGGGAGAATCAGAGGGTGAGGGGAGGTCGGGAGGGATCAGAGAGGCCAATGGATTCAGAATTGTCATTTTCTGAACATAACATTTTCTAAATATCAACATATTTAATAACAGCAAAAAATGAACCCGAATTGAAGAGATAATCTGGAGGGTTATAACCCACCGGGAGGGAATGGATAGTTAGAATCGGGACGGGCCTGGATGTTTGACCGTGCTCATGATTTTTCTTCCACAGCTCAGTGGAGTGTTCGATGATTTCATTGGATTTTATCAATTGATGAGAGTTTGCACCTGGAGCCCTTTGTGAGAAATAAAACACAAACCGCCCAACGTGGGGCTCGAACCCACGGCCCTGAGATTAAAACTCTCATGGTCTCCCGACTGAGCTAGCCGGGCTTTGTACGAATCCATTCCGGATCTACTGGGAGAGAGGGAGCTGTTAGCTTTGCTTCAGAGGCTCAGTTTGGCCGACAATCCTCGGGGAACTCCTTCGATTTTCAGTCTGGGAGTGAGTCTGATGCCTTTCCCTGTCATCCAGTCGTGCGCTGAGCATTGCAGGAACACAGGGACAGGAGAAGACCATTCAGCCCCTCGAACCTGCTGCGCCATTGAGTTAGATTATTTGTGACCTGTACCTCAACTCTATTTACCCGTCTTGGACACAGATCCCTTGGTAATTTTTAAAAAAAATCTATGAATATCTCTCTTGAAAATTTGAACGAACTCAGAATCCACGGCATTTGTCGGAGAGAGTTCTAAATTTCTGCCGTTCTTTGTGCGCTGAAGTGCTCACTGTTTTCTTCAAGGAATGATTTTGCTCCAATTTTAAGATTGAGTCCCCAGACAGAGGGATGGATTCCACTCATTGCTCTTTCATAAAACTCAGACCTCTCACTCTTTATACTTCCCAACATTACAATCCATTTTGCTCAGGATTTATTTCTCTCTTTTAAAAATGTTCCTCGTGCTTTTCATTATAAACATTTCGTTTAAAATATTACTGAGAGAAGCAAGCTGAAGTTTTGTTATTATAAACATTTGAGTCAGTGAGGAATCAAACCAGTGACCCGAGATACGCTGGTCAGGAGCGAATAATTTCCACTCTGATTCTGTCCGTGAAAATGACACTGAAGAAACACTGAACTGAACCAGAAATGTTCCAACACTCGATCTCGGAGCTCAGTTTAGGTTCGTGTTCTGCTGATGATATCTTAACATTATCTTGTGGTTGGCCACTTTTAACCAGGTTCATGGCCAGATTCTCCCAAAATCCCATTGCCCACATTGCTGCTCCCTCTCTCACTCACTTCTCGAGTTATGCCGAAAATACAGCACAGAAAAAGAGCATTCGGCCGAGCTGGAGTCTGCCGGCGTTTATCTCCACACGAGCCTCTTCCCCACGATTTCATCTCACCCTATCAGCATATCCTTCTATTCCTTTCCCCCGCATATGCTTATCGAGCTTCCCCTGAAATGCATCTATGCCATTTGCCTCAACTACGCCTTGTGGTAGTGAGTTCCACATTCTTACCACTCTTTCTGTAAAGAAGTTTCTCCTGAAATGCAAATTGGATTTATTAGCTTCTATTTTTATATTTATGAGCTCTAGTTCTGGTCTCCCCCATCAGTGGAAACATTTTCTCTACGTTTACCCTATCAAACCCCTAACATTATCTTAAAGACCTCTATCAGGTCACCCTTCAGCCTTCTCTTTTCTAGGTAAAAAAGAGCTTCAGCCTGTTTAGTCTTTCCTGATAAATGCATCCTTTCAGTTCTGGTATCATCCTGGGAAATATATTTTGCACCCTCTCCAATGCCTCTACACCCTTTCTATAATATGGAGACCAGAACTGTGCACAATACTCCAAATGTGGTCCAACTAAGTTGAATATAACTTCTCTGCTCTTCAATTCTATCCCCCTAGAAATGAAACCCAGTGCTTGATTTACCTTTTTTATGGCCTTATTAACCTGTGTCGCTACGTTCAGTGATTTGTGTATCTCTATCCCGAGATCCCTTTGCTCCTCTAACCCATTTAGACGCTTCTTATCCAAACAATATAGGAAGAGGAGTCGGCCATTCAGCCCCTCGTGCCTGCTCCGCCATTTGATAAGATCATGGCTGATCTGTGATCTTACTCCATATACCTGCCTTTGGCCCATATCCCTTAATACCTTTGGTTGCCAAAAAGCTATCTATCTCAGATTTAAATTTAGCAATTGAGCTAGTATCAGTTGCTGTTTGCGGAAGAGAGTTCCAAACTTCGACCACCCTTTGTGTGGAGAAATGTTTTCTAATCTCGCTCCTGAAAGGTCTGGCTTTAATTTTTATACTGTGCCCCCGACTCCAAGAATCCCCAACCAGCGGAAATAGTTTCTCTCCATCCACCCTATCCGTTCCGCTTAATATCTGATAAACTTCGATCAGATCACCCCTTAACCTTCTCAACGCGAGAGAATACAACCTAAATTTGTGTAATCTCTCCTCGTAACTTAACCCTTGAAGTCCGGGTATCATTCGAGTAAACCTACGCTGCACTCCCTCCAAGGCCAATATGTCTTTCCGAAGGTGCGGTGCCCAGAACTGCTCGCAGTGCTCCAGGTGCGGTCTAACCAGGGCTTTGTACAGCTGCAGCATTACTTCTGCCCCCTTGTACTCCAGTCCTCTTGATATAAAGGCCAGCTTTCCATTCGCCTTATTGATTATTTTCTGCACCTGTTCATGACACTTCAATGATCTATGCACCTGAACCCCTCAGTCCCTTTGGACATCCACTGTTTTTAACATTTTACCATTTAGAAAGTACCTTGTTCTGTCCTTTTTTGATCCAAAGTGGATGACCTCACATTTGTCTACATTGAATTCCATTTGCCACAGTTTTGCCCATTCACCTAATCCAACAATATCCATTTGTAATTTTATGTTTTCATCTACACTGCTTACAATGCCACCAATCTTTGTGTCATCGGCAAACTTAGATATGAGACATTCTATGCCTTCATCTAAGTCGTTAATAAATATTGTGAATAATTGAGGCCCTGCGGGACTCCACTAGTCGCATCCTGCCAATGTGAGCACCTACCCATCATCCCTACACTCTGTCGCCTTTCGCTCAGCCAATTTCCTAACCAAGTCCGTACTTTTCCCTCGATTCCATGGGCTTCTAACTTAGCTAACAGTCTCTTATGTGGGACCTTATGAAATGCCTTCTGGAAGTCCATATAAATAACATCCATTGACATTCCCCTGTCCACTACTTTAGTCACCTCTTCAAAAAATTCAATCAGGTTTGTCAGGCACTACCTACCTTTCACAATTCCATGCTGGCTCTCCTTGATTAACTGAAAATTCTCGAGGTGTTCAGTCACCCTATCCTTAATTATAGACTCCAGCAATTTCCCCACAACAGATGTTAGGCTAACTGGTCTATAATTCCCTGGTTTCCCTCTCTCCCCTTTCTTAAAAAGCGGAGTGACATGTGCAATTTTCCAATCTAGGGGGACAGTTCCTGAATCTAGAGAACTTTGAAAGATTATAGTTAGGGCATCTGCACTGTGCTCACCGACTTTCTTTAAAACCCTGGGATGGAAACCATCTGGTCCTGGGGATTTGTCACTTTTTAGTGCTATTATTTTCTTCATTACTGTTGCTTTACTTATGTTAATTTTATCGAGTATCCGTCCCCGATTTAATATTAGTTTTCTTGGGATTTCCGGCATGCTGTCCTCTTTTTCTACTGTAAATACTGACGCAAAGTAATTCTTCAACATGTCCGCCATTTCCCCATTGTCAATGACAATATCCCCACTTTCAGTTTTTAAGGGGCCAACACTGCTCCTGACCACCCCCTTTTTCCTGATATAACTATAAAAGTTCTTTGTATTGGTTTTGATATCCCTTGCAAGTTTCTTTTCATACTCTCTTTTTGTCGCTCTTACTATCTGTTTTGTGACCCTTTGTTGATCTTTGTATCTTTCCCATTCGCCAGGATCTGTGCCATTTTTTGTCTTTTTGTATGCCCTTTCCTTCTGTCTTATACTGTCCCTTCCCTCTTTAGTTGTCCATGGCTGTTTTTTTGGCAAGTAGAGTTCTTGCCCCTCAGGGGTATAAACCGATTCTGTATCTCGTTAAATGTTTCTTTAAACATTTCCCACTGATCATCAGTCGTTTTACCCATTAACAGATTTGCCCAGTTCACTGTGGACAGTCTCTGTCTCATCCCATTGAAGTCGGTCTGGAATCTTTGCAACTGGAATCTTAGCAGCTGACTCACTTTTTTCCCTTTCGAACCACTACATTGAACTCGATCATGTTATGATCGCTATTGGATAGATGTTCACGTACAGTTAAGCTGTTAACTAAATCTGGTTCATTACTCATTACTGAATCTAGTGTGGCTTGCCTCCTTGTTGCCTCTTGGACATACTGCTGTAGAAAACTATCCCGGACACACTCAAGAAATTCACTACCTTTCTGACAGTTGCGAGTCCGCTTTTCCCAATCTATGTGAAGGTTAATGTCCCCCATTAAGTCCACTATGCCTTTCTTACACGCTTGTCTAATCTCTGCATTTATACAATGTAGCACTTCAGAACTGCTGCCAGGTGTCCTATGCACAATTCCCACTATAGTCTTAGATCCTTTCCTATTTCTCAATTCAACCCATAAGGTCTCTGTTGGTTGCTTACCTCTCGTTATATCCCCCTTTATCATTGAAGTGATTTCATCTCTAATCACTAAGGCTACTCCTCCCCCTCTTCCATTTTCCCTCTCTCTCCTGTAGACCTTATAACCCGGTATATTTAGTTCCCAATCCTGACCATCCTGCAGCCATGTCTCAGTAATAGCTATCATGTCATCCCTTCCAATTTGAATTTGAACCTGTCGTGCATTTAATTTATTCCTTATACTCCGTGTATTTGTATATCGAACTCTTAGTTGGGCCACACGCCCTAGTCTGACCTTTAGCTTTGATGCTGGGTTAATCGCCTTACGCCTTCTAGTTTTCACTCTATCTGTAGTGCCTAAAGTACACTTTCTTTCTGCTGCTCTACGCTTTTCCCTTTCACTCGACCGTGAAATTGCCCTCGGCTTTCATCTCACTGAAGCAGAGTGTGGCCGCATTGTATCTGATGGAGTGTCAGTGATGAGGTTGGGGTAGGTCTGGGTCTTATCCAATTTCTGAAATCTCACCTAGCGCCAGGGAAAAGAAACTTCCACCATCTACAAGGCACAAGTCAGGAGTGTGATGGAATACTCTCCACTTGCCTGGATGAGTGCAGCTCCAACAACACTCAAGAAGCTCGACACCATCCAGGACAAAGCAGCCCGCTTGATTGGCACCCCATCCACCGCCCGAATCATTCACTCCCTTCACCATGGGCGCACCATGGCTGCAGTGTGTACCATCCACAGGATGCACTGCAGCAACTCGCCAAGGCTTCTTCGCCAGCACCTCCCAAACCCGCGACCTCTGCCACCTCGAAGGACAAGGGCAGCAGGCACATGGGAACAACACCACCTGCACGTGCCCCTCCAAGTCACACACCATCCCGACTTGGAAATATATCGCCGTTTCTTCATTGTCACTGGGTCAAAATCCTGGAACTCCCTTCCTAACAGCACTGTGGGAGAACCTTCACCACACGGACTGCAGCGGTTCAAGAAGGCGGCTCACCACCACCTTCTCAAGGGCAAGTAGGGATGGTTAATAAATGCCAGCCTCGCCAGCGACACCCACGTCCCATGAATGAATTAAAAAAATGAGGAATTCCTTCAGTTTGAAACAGAAAGTTTGATTGATTAATGGCGATTAGAGCAAGTAGTCATCATTTTACAGTTTAATGAGTTTTGCGTAATTAAGACAGTAAACCATTTTGTAAAAGTTCTTTCCCTGAATGGGAATCGGACCCGTCTCCGGCACTGAGAGCATTTGTAGACGGCAGCTGCCTTCTGAGTTTTTCCTGTAACGGTGTCTAAAGTCGAGTTTCAGTCGTGTTGTGATTGTCACGTTCGTCTTATTGCTGCAAGGAAACATTTTGAAAACGTTATCCAATAAAAATAAAAACGCAAGTGCCGTTGAGGCGGTTAATCTGTGTTTAAATATGAATAAAATACACCAGCTCACAGAAGCGGTAGAATTTATTTTCTCTGTCCAGTTCTGCTCACACTCAAACACGACACAGACTCCGACAGTGTCTGTCCCTCACTCCCGTTTCCTGCCCTGACGGTGCAGAAAGCATCTCTCAAAGCTGCACATTGCGACTGGTTTCAGTTGATTTGTGAGAGATCATTTCAGGATCCTGCAGCGCTGCCTCGGTTAATAAACAGAGTTCTCACCCGCATTGCGGCCGTGGCAACAAACACATCAGTTTTTCGATGTTCCCCAGCTCCAGGAGTGAGTGAGGCCACGACAGCAACAATATTCTGGCCCCGCGCTCTCCAATCACACATTGCTGGTGGAAAGCAGCCTCAGACAGCGCATGACTGGGGATCAAGATCCCACTTCAGCTTTCACAACACATCGTCTGTCCCGCAGCTGTTGCTCTGCTGCAAAGTCAGAACTTGCCAGCTGTTTCAAAATTTAGAGCCTGAACAGGGATTTGAACTCTGGACCCTCAGATCACTACCGGCTTTCAAAGTCTGATGCTATACCGACTAAGCTACCCAGGCTCACTGCGCGCTAGTGTTCCATTATACATATTCATGGTAAGACTCTGAATTATCCACAGTTAACATCGAGTTCGGATGAGGGTCCCTTTTATAAAATTCTCAGGAACGTGTTGAGGAGAATTCTTGTTTCTGTTGAACATGATGTAAGAAACATGGACAGTGAACTCTCCCCAGTGTAGTTCACATTCTCGATCTTAAGAGTAATTTAAAGGAGTAAACTCCTTGAAGGGAGTCACTAACGAGCTTAATCGAAGGCAAGTCATGGCAGCGGAGCTCGCACCCGTGATATGCTCCTCCTGCACGATGTGGGAAGTCATGGACACTACCAGTGTCCCTGGTGACCATGTGTGCAGGAAGTGTGTCCAGCTGCAGCTACTGGCTAACCGCATTTCGGAGCTGGAGCTGCGGGCGGATTCACTGTGGAGCATCCACGATGCTGAGACTATCGTGGAGAGCACGTTCAGTGAGGTGGTCACACCGCAGGTAAAGATTACGCAGGCAGAAAGGAAATGCGTGACCGCCAGGCAGAGTAAAAAGAACAGGCAGGTGGAGCAGGAGTCCCCTGGGGCCATCTCCCTCTCAACAGATATTACTCATTGAATATTGTTGGGGGAGATGGTTTATCGGGGGAATGCAGCAAGAACCAAGACCGTGGCACCACGAGTGACTCAGCTGCACAGGAGGGCAGGAAAAAGAATGGGAGGGTAATAGTGATAGGGGATTCCATCGTAAGGGGAACAGATAGGCGTTTCTGCAGCTGCAGACATGACTTCAGGATGGTATGTTGCCTCCCTGGTGCTTGGGTCAAGGATGTCACGGAACGGCTGCAGGACATTCTGAAGGGGGAGGGTGAACCGCCAGAGGTCGTGGTCCATATTAGTATCAATGACATTGGTTAAAAAAAAGGATGAGGTCCTGCAAGCAGAATATATGGAGTTAGGAAATAAATTTAAAAGCAGGACCTCTAAGGGAGTAATCTCAGGATTACTCCCAGTGCCATGTGCTAGCGAGAGCAGAAATAGGAGAATAGACCACATGAATGCGTGGCTTGAGAGATGGTGTCGGAGGGAGGGGTTTAAATTCCTGAGGCATTGGGACCGATTCTGGGAAAGGCGGGACCTGTACAAGCTGGACGGGTTGCACCCAAGCAGAACTGGGACCAATATCCTCGCGGGGGCATTTGCTAGTTGTGTTGGGGAGGGGGATGGGAACCAAAGGGCAGGTACAGATTACATAAGAACATAAGAACATAAGAAATTGGAGCAGGAGTAGGCCAATCGGCCCCTCGAGCCTGCTCCGCCATTCAATAAGATCATGGCTGATCTGATCCCAACCACAAATCTAAAGAACACAAGAAGTCGGAGCAGGACCCGGCCACATAGCCCCTGGGCCCTCTCCGCCACCCACAGGGCATTGACCGATCCGAACTCAGCTTCATGTCCAATTTCCTGCCCGCTCCCCATAACCCCTAATTCCCTTTACTTCTAGGAAACTGTCTATTTCTGTTTTAAATTTATCTAATGATGTAGCTTCCACAGCTTCCTGGGGCAGCAAATTCCACAGACCTACCACCCTCTGAGTGATGAAGTTTCTCCTCATCTCAGTTTTGAAAGAGCAGCCCCTTATTCTAAGATTATGCCCCCTAGTTCTAGTTTCACCCATCTTTGGGAACATCCTTACTGCATCCACCTGATCAAGACCCTTCACAATCTTATATGTTTCAATAAGATCGCCTCTCATTCTTCTGAACTCCAATGAGTAGAGTCCCAATCTACTCAACCTCTCCTCATATGTCCGCCCCCTCATCCCCGGGATTAACCGAGTGAACCTTCTTTGTTCTGTCTCGAGAGCAAGTATGTCTTTTCTTAAGTATGGAGACCAAAACTGTATGCAGTATTCCAGGTGCGGTCTCACCAATACCTTATATAACTGCAGCAATACCTCCTTGTTTTTATATTCTATCCCCCTAGCAATAAAAGCCAACATTCCGTTGGCTTTCTTGATCACCTGCTGCACCTGCATACCAACTTTTTGATTTTCTTGCACTAGGACCCCCAGATCCCTTTGTACTGCAGTACTTTCCAGTCTCTCGCCATTAAGAAAATAACTTGCTCTCTGATTTTTCCTGCCAAAGTGCATAACCTCACATTTTCCAATATTATATTGCATCTGCCAAATCTCCGCCCACTCACCCAGCCTGTCTATATCCCCTTGCAGGTTTTTTATGTCCTCCTCACTCTCTACTTTCCCTCCCATCTTTGTATCATCTGCAAATTTTGATATGTTGCACTCGGTCCCCTCCTCCAAATCGTTAATATAGATTGTAAAGAGTTGGGGACCCAGCACCGACCCCTGTGGAACACCACTGGTTACTGGTTGCCAGTCCGAAAATGAACCATTTATCCCAACTCTCTGCTTCCTGTTTGATAACCAATCCTCCACCCATGCCAGAATATTACCCCCAATCCCGTGATTTTTTATCTTAAGTAATAATCTTTTATGTGGCACCTTGTCGAATGCCTTCTGGAAGTCTAAATACACTACGTCCACTGGTTCCCCTTTATCCACCCTATACGTTATATCCTCGAAGAACTCAAGCAAATTTGTCAGACATGACTTCCCCTTCATAAAGCCATGCTGACTTTGTCCTATTAAATTATGCTTATCTAAATGTTCCGTTACTGTCTCCTTAATAATAGACTCCAAAATTTTACCCACCACAGATGTTAAGCTAACTGGCCTATAATTTCCAGCCTTCTGCCTCCTACCCTTTTTAAATAACGGTGTTACATTAGCAGTTTTCCAATCTGCCGGGACCTCTCCTGAGTCCAGGGAATTTTGGAAAACTATCACCAAAGCATCCACAATCCCTACTGCCACTTCCCTCAAGACCCTAGGATGGAAGCCATCAGGTCCAGGGGATTTATCCGCCTTGAGTCCCATTATTTTACTGAGTACCATCTCTTGAGTGATTTTAATCGTATTTAGCTCCTCCCCCCCCGAGAGTCCCCTGTTTGTCCAGTGTTGGGATATTCTTAGTGTCCTCTACTGTAAAGACTGAAACAAAATATTTGTTCAGCATTTTTGCAATCTCCATGTTTCCCACCATTAATTTCCCGGTCTCATCCTCTAAGGGACCTATGTTTGCCTTAGCCACCCTTTTTCTTTTTATATAACTATAGAAACTCTTGCTATCTGTTTTTATATTTTTTGCTAATTTCTTTTCATTATCTAACTTCCCTTTCTTAATCAATCCTTTAGTTACTTTTTGCTGTCTTTTGAAGAATTCCCAATCTTCTCTCCTCCCACTAAGTTTGGCTACCTTATATGTCCTTGTTTTTAGTCGGATACTATCCTTGATTTCTTTACTTAGCCACGGGTGGCTGTCATTTCTTTTACACCCTTTTTTCCTCAGTGGAATATATTTATTTTGAAAGTTGTAAAATAACTCCCTAAATGAACACCACTGCTCATGTACCGTCTTACCCTTTAATCTATTTTCCCAGTCCACTTTAATCAATTCCGCTCTCATACCATCATAGTCTCCTTTATTCAAGCTCAGTACGCTTGTTTGAGAATCAACCTTCTCACCCTCTAATTGGATATGGAATTCAACCATGTTGTGGTCGCTCGTTCCAAGGGGATCCTTAACTAGGACATTATTAATTAATCCTGACTCATTACACAGGACCAGGTCCAAGGTTGCCTGCCCCCTTGTAGGATCAGTTACATACTGCTCAAGAAATCCATCCCTGATGCACTCAATGAACTCGTCCTCAAGGCTGCTCTGCCCAATTTGATTTGTCCAGTTAATATGATAATTAAAATCCCCCATAATTATGGCTGTTCCCTTATTACATGCCCCGACTATCTCCTGATTAATACTTCTTCCAGCAGAGTTGCAACTATTAGGAGGCCTATATACTACGCCCACTAATGTTTTTTTTTCCCTTATTATTCCTTATCTCCACCCAAACTGTTTCATTATCTTGATGCTTTGTCCCGATATCATTTCTCTGTATTACAGTGATTCCTTCCTTTATTAACATAGCCACCCCACCTCCCCTTCCTTCCTGCCTGTCCTTCCTGATTGTTAAATACCCTGGCATATTTAATTCCCAGTCGTTGTCACCCTGCAGCCATGTTTCTGTAATGGCCACAAGATCATACCCATACGTAGTTATTTGTGCCGTTAACTCGTCCATTTTATTACGAATGCTACGTGCATTCAGATAAAGAACTTTCAAATCTGTTTTGTGACGCTTAGTTCCTGCTTTTTCCTTTTTTAACACTTTACCTATTACTCCATACCTTCTGTCCCTTCCTGTTACGCTTTCCTCTCTCTCCCTGCTCAGGTTCCCAACCCCCTGCCACTTTAGTTTAAACCCTCCCCAACAGCACTAGCAAACACTCCTCCTAGGACAGCGGTCCCGGCCCTGCCCAGGTGCAGACCGTCCGGTTTGTACTGGTCCCACCTCCCCCAGAACCGTTTCCAGTGTCCCAGGAATTTGAATCCCTCCCCCTTGCACCATTCCTCTAGCCACGTATTCATTTGAAATATCCTCCTATTTCTACTCTGACTAGCACGTGGCACTGGCAGCAATCCTGAGATTACTACCTTTGAGGTCCTATTTTTTAATTTACCTCCTAACTCCCTATATTCTGCTTTTAGGACCTCATCCCCTTTTTTACCTATATCGTTGGTGCCTATGTGCACCACGACAGCTGGCTGTTCGCCCTCCCCCTCCAAAATGTTCTGTAGCTGCTCCGAGACATCCTTGATCCTTGCACCAGGGAGGCAAAACACCATCCTGGAGTCTCGGTTGCGGCCGCAGAAACGCCTGTCTATTCCCCTTACAATTGAGTCCCCCTATCACTATAGCTCTGCCACTCTTTTTCCTCCCAGCCTGTGCAGCAGAGCTACCCGTGGTGCCAGGAAGTTGGCTGCTGCTGCCTTCCCCTGATAAGTCATCCCCCCCAACAGCATCCAAAGTGGCATATCTGTTTGAGAGGGGGATGGACACAGGGGACCCCTGCACTACCTGCCTGCATCTCTTACTCTTCCTGGTGGTCACCCATTCACTTCCTGCCTGTATACCCTTTACCTGCGGTGTGACCAACTCGCTAAACGTGCTATCCACGAGTTTCTCTGCATCGCGGATGCTCCACAGTGAGTCCACCCGCAGCTCCAGCTCCGAGATACGATCGGTCAGTAGCTGCAGGTGGACACACTTCCCGCACACATGGTCGGCAGGGACACTGGTAGTGTCCATGACTTCCCACATCTTGCAGGAGGAGCATATCACGGGTGCGAGGTCTGCTGCCATGACTTGCCTGAGCTGAGTTACCCCTTTTAAATTACGTTGAAATTAGAAAATGTTAACTATACTAGGGACCTAGGTTCACGAACAAAAAACACTATCTGCTATAAAACCTGCAGATCTTCCCTTTCTGATTACTTTACTTACAGTAAAATGGTAGAAATACTCACCTGAACCTACTCACCAATCAGCTGCCTCCCCTGTGCCGCGTCACTTTCTGACTGGTGACGTCACCCCGAACTGCCGCTGGTCTCAGAGTCACGCTCTCAGAGCAAGCTCTGGTCTCGCTCTCTCCCGCCGCTCACCGACTGGACTCTCGCTCTCTCCGCGCTGTTTATATCTCCGCTCTGGTCTCACTCTCTCCCGCCGCTCACCGACTGGACTCTCGCTCTCTCCGCGCTGTTTATATCTCCGCTCTGGTCTCGCTCTCTCCCGCCGCTCACCGACTGAACTCTCGCTCTCTCCGCGCTGTTTATATCTCCGCTCTGGTCTCGCTCTCTCCCGCCGCTCACCGACTGGACTCTCGCTCTCTCCGCGCTGTTTATATCCCCGCTCTGGTCTCGCTCTTTACCGCTGCTCACCGACTGGACTCTCGCTCTCTCCGCGCTGTTTATATCCCCGCTCTGGTCTCGCTCTCTCCCGCCGCTCACCGACTGGACTCTCGCTCTCTCCGCGCTGTTTATATCTCCGCTCTGGTCTCGCTCTCTCCGCGCTGTTTATATCTCCGCTCTGGTCTCGCTCTCTCCGCGCTGTTTATATCCCCGCTCTGGTCTCGCTCTCTCCGCGCTGTTTATATCTCCGCTCTGGTCTCGCTCTCTCCCGCCGCTCACCGACTGGACTCTCGCTCTCTCCGCGCTGTTTATATCTCCGCTCTGGTCTCACTCTCTCCCGCCGCTCACCGACTGGACTCTCGCTCTCTCCGCGCTGTTTATATCTCCGCTCTGGTCTCGCTCTCTCCCGCCGCTCACCGACTGAACTCTCGCTCTCTCCGCGCTGTTTATATCTCCGCTCTGGTCTCGCTCTCTCCCGCCGCTCACCGACTGGACTCTCGCTCTCTCCGCGCTGTTTATATCCCCGCTCTGGTCTCGCTCTTTACCGCTGCTCACCGACTGGACTCTCGCTCTCTCCGCGCTGTTTATATCCCCGCTCTGGTCTCGCTCTCTCCCGCCGCTCACCGACTGGACTCTCGCTCTCTCCGCGCTGTTTATATCTCCGCTCTGGTCTCGCTCTCTCCGCGCTGTTTATATCTCCGCTCTGGTCTCGCTCTCTCCGCGCTGTTTATATCCCCGCTCTGGTCTCGCTCTCTCCCGCCGCTCACCGACTGGACTCTCGCTCTCTCCGCGCTGTTTATATCTCCGCTCTGGTCTCGCTCTCTCCCGCCGCTCACCGACTGGACTCTCGCTCTCTCCGCGCTGTTTATATCTCCGCTCTGGTCTCGCTCTCTCCGCGCTGTTTATATCTCCGCTCTGGTCTCGCTCTCTCCCGCCGCTCACCGACTGAACTCTCGCTCTCTCCGCGCTGTTTATATCCCCGCTCTGGTCTCGCTCTCTCCCGCCGCTCACCGACTGGACTCTCGCTCTCTCCGCGCTGTTTATATCCCCGCTCTGGTCTCGCTCTCTCCGCGCTGTTTATATCTCCGCTCTGGTCTCGCTCTCTCCCGCCGCTCACCGAGTGGACTCTCGCTCTCTCCGCGCTGTTTATATCCCCGCTCTGGTCTCGCTCTCTCCGCGCTGTTTATATCTCCGCTCTGGTCTCGCTCTCTCCCGCCGCTCACCGACTGGACTCTCGCTCTCTCCGCGCTGTTTATATCTCCGCTCTGGTCTCGCTCTCTCCGTGCTGTTTATATCTCCGCTCTGGTCTCGCTCTCTCCGCGCTGTTTATATCTCCGCTCTGGTCTCGCTCTCTCCGCGCTGTTTATATCTCCGCTCTGGTCTCGCTCTCTCCCGCCGCTCACCGACTGGACTCTCGCTCTCTCCGCGCTGTTTATATCTCCGCTCTGGTCTCGCTCTCTCCGCGCTGTTTATATCTCCGCTCTGGTCTCGCTCTCTCCCGCCGCTCACCGACTGGACTCTCGCTCTCTCCGCGCTGTTTATATCCCCGCTCTGGTCTCGCTCTTTACCGCTGCTCACCGACTGGACTCTCGCTCTCTCCGCGCTGTTTATATCCCCGCTCTGGTCTCGCTCTCTCCCGCCGCTCACCGACTGGACTCTCGCTCTCTCCGCGCTGTTTATATCTCCGCTCTGGTCTCGCTCTCTCCGCGCTGTTTATATCTCCGCTCTGGTCTCGCTCTCTCCGCGCTGTTTATATCCCCGCTCTGGTCTCGCTCTCTCCCGCCGCTCACCGACTGGACTCTCGCTCTCTCCGCGCTGTTTATATCTCCGCTCTGGTCTCGCTCTCTCCCGCCGCTCACCGACTGGACTCTCGCTCTCTCCGCGCTGTTTATATCTCCGCTCTGGTCTCGCTCTCTCCGCGCTGTTTATATCTCCGCTCTGGTCTCGCTCTCTCCCGCCGCTCACCGACTGAACTCTCGCTCTCTCCGCGCTGTTTATATCCCCGCTCTGGTCTCGCTCTCTCCCGCCGCTCACCGACTGGACTCTCGCTCTCTCCGCGCTGTTTATATCCCCGCTCTGGTCTCGCTCTCTCCGCGCTGTTTATATCTCCGCTCTGGTCTCGCTCTCTCCCGCCGCTCACCGAGTGGACTCTCGCTCTCTCCGCGCTGTTTATATCCCCGCTCTGGTCTCGCTCTCTCCGCGCTGTTTATATCTCCGCTCTGGTCTCGCTCTCTCCCGCCGCTCACCGACTGGACTCTCGCTCTCTCCGCGCTGTTTATATCTCCGCTCTGGTCTCGCTCTCTCCGTGCTGTTTATATCTCCGCTCTGGTCTCGCTCTCTCCGCGCTGTTTATATCTCCGCTCTGGTCTCGCTCTCTCCGCGCTGTTTATATCTCCGCTCTGGTCTCGCTCTCTCCCGCCGCTCACCGACTGGACTCTCGCTCTCTCCGCGCTGTTTATATCTCCGCTCTGGTCTCGCTCTCTCCGTGCTGTTTATATCTCCGCTCTGGTCTCGCTCTCTCCGCGCTGTTTATATCTCCGCTCTGGTCTCGCTCTCTCCGCGCTGTTTATATCTCCGCTCTGGTCTCGCTCTCTCCCGCCGCTCACCGACTGAACTCTCGCTCTCTCCGCGCTGTTTATATCTCCGCTCTGGTCTCGCTCTCTCCGCGCTGTTTATATCCCCGCTCTGGTCTCGCTCTCTCCGCGCTGTTCATATCTCCGCTCTGGTCTCGCTCTCTCCGCGCTGTTTATATCTCCGCTCTGGTCTCGCTCTCTCCCGCCGCTCACCGACTGGACTCTCGCTCTCTCCGCGCTGTTTATATCTCCGCTCTGGTCTCGCTCTCTCCACGCTGTTTATATCTCCGCTCTGGTCTCGCTCTCTCCGCGCTGTTCATATCTCCGCTCTGGTCTCGCTCTCTCCGCGCTGTTTTTATCCCCGCTCTGGTCTCGCTCTCTCCCGCCGCTCACCGACTGGACTCTCGCTCTCTCCGCGCTGTTTATATCTCCGCTCTGGTCTCGCTCTCTCCGCGCTGTTTTTATCCCCGCTCTGGTCTCGCTCTCTCCCGCCGCTCACCGACTGGACTCTCGCTCTCTCCGCGCTGTTTAGACAAATTCAGACCAGGAAATGGGAAGCAGAAAAGCAGTTAGTGACGTAGTTTGCAACTCTGAAAGGCAAAAGAAGCAAAGGTTAAATCGTGTTCAGCACAGAAATTTGACGGGGTTAAAGGTATATACTTCAATGCAAGGAGTATGACAGACAAAGCAGATGAGCTCAGGGCACAGATAGACATATGGCAGCATGATATCATTGGTATAACGGAAACCTGGCCAAAAGAGGGGGATAATTGGCAGCTTAATACCCCTGGATATAGAGTTTTCAGGCAGGATAGTGTAGATGATAAAAAAGGAGATGGGGTAGCATTATTGGTGAAAGAATCATTTCCATTTGTGAGAAGAGATGATTTGCTAAATGGATCATCAATCGAGGCCATATGGGTTGAGCTAAGAAATAAAAAAGGGGCAGTCACACTACTAGGAGTGTACTATAGACCCCCGAATAGTGAAAGGGAGATAGAAGAACAAATATGTAGGCAAATTTCTGAGTGCAAAAATAAGAGGGCAATAATAGCAGGGGACTTCAACTACCCTAACATCAACTGAATTCAAACAGTGTGAGGGGCACCGAGGGCGCAAAATTTTTGATCGGAGTCCAGGAGAACTTTTTTTAGCCAGTACGTGACAAGCCCAACAAGGGGGGATGCAATTCTAGATTTAGTCCTGGGAAATGAAGATGGGCAAGTGGGTGAAGTGACAGTGGGTGACCATATTGGGGAGAGTGACCACAATTCAGTTAGTTTTAGCATTATTATGGAAAAGGACAGAGTTAAATCAGGAGTAAATGTTTTAAATTGGGGGAAGGCAAATTTTACAGAACTAAGAGGTGATTTGGCAGAAGTGGACTGGACACAACCACTTGAGGAGAAATCAGTGGCAAGCCAGTGGGAAGCACTAAAAAGTGAAATTCTACGGGTAGAATGCAGACACGTCCCCTCAAAGAAAAAGGGTGGCACTGCCAAATTTAGAGCCTCCTGGTTGTCTAGAAGTATACGGGGCAAGATAAAGCAGAAAAAGAAAGCTTATGACTGTCACAGAAAACTAAATACTGCAGAAAGCCCAGAGGAGTATAGAAAGTACAGGGATGGCGTAAATAAGGAAATAAAGAAAGCAGAGAGAGGGCATGTAAGAATATTAGCTAGTAAGATGAAAGAGAACCCAAAGATGTTTTATCAGTACATTAAGAACAAGAGGATAGCCAAGGAAAAGGTGGGACCTATCAGGGATGATAAGGGTAGCTTGTGTGCAGAAGCAAAGGATGTCGGTAGGGTTTTAAATGAATATTTTGTCTCTGTATTCACAAAGGAAAGGGATGATCCGGACGTAGTAGTTAAAGAGGAGAGGTGTGAAATATTGGATAAGGTAAACATAACGAGAGAGGAAGTACCAGAGGGACTGGAATCCTTGAAAGTTGATAAGTCACCAGGGCCGGATGGATTGTTTCCTAGGCTATTGAAGGAAGCCAGGGAGGAAATAGTGGATGCTCTGAGGATCATTTTCCAATCCTCACTATAAACAGGGGAGGTACCGGAGGACTGGAAGACTGCAAACGTAGTACCATTGTTTAAAAAGTGTACGAGGGAAAGGCTGAACAATTATAGACCGGTCAGTCTTACCTCGGTGGTGGGCAAACTATTAGAATCAATACTGAGAGATAGGATAAACTGTCACTTGGAAAGGCATGGTTTAATCAGGGATAGTCAGCATGGATTTGTTCAGGGAAGGTCATGCCTTACAAATCTGATTAAATTCTTTGAGGAAGTGACAAGGAGGTTTGCTGAGGGTAGTGCGGTGGATGTTGTCTACATGGATTTTAGTCAGGCAATTGACAAGGCCCCACATGGCAGACTGGTCAGAAAGGTAAAAGACCATGGAACACAGGGAAATGTGGTGAATTGGATCCAAAATTGGCTCAGTAACAGAAAACAAAGGGTAAAAGTGGATGGATGTCTTTCCGAATGGAAATCCATTTCCAGTGGTGTGCCACAGGGCTCAGTGTTGGGTCCCTTGTTGTTTGTAGTATATATTAATGATTTGGACTTGAATGTAGGGGGCATGATTGGCAAATTTGCAGACGACACAAAAATTAGCCATGTAGTTGACAGTGAAGAGGATAGCTGTGGACTCCAAGAAGATATCAATGGTTTGGTGGAGTGGGCGGAAAAGTGGCTAATGGAGTTCAACCCGGAGAAGTGTGAGGTAATGCACGTGGGAGGGCAAACAGTAAAAGGGAATACGCAGCAAACGAGAATATATTGAGAGGGACAGAGGAAGTGAGAGACCTTGGAGTGCATGTTCACAGGTCCCTGAAGGTGGCAGTACAGGTAGATAAGGTTGTGAAGAAGGCATCCGGAATGCTCTCCGTTATGAGCCGAGGAAAAGAATACAAAAGCAGGGATGCAAAGATGGAACTGTGTAAAACGCTGGTAAGGCCACAGCTGGAGAATTATGCGCAGTTCTGGTCACCACATTACTGGAAGGACTTAATTGCCCTGGAGAGAGTGCAGAGTAGATTTACAAGAATGTTGCCAGGTCTTGATAATTGCAGCCACGAGGAGAGATTGGATAGGCTGGGATTGTTTTCCTTGCAGCAGAGGAGGCTGAGGGGTGACTTGATTGAGGTGTACAAAATTATGAGGGGCCGAGAGAGAATCGACAGGAAGTACCTGTTACCCCTAGCGGAGAGTTCACGAACGAGAGTACACAGGTTGAAGCTGATTGGCGGAAGGATTAGAGGGGACATGAGGAAAAACGTTTTGACCCAGAGGGTGGTGGGTGTCTGGAATGCCCTGCCCGAACTGGTGGTTGAGGCAGGATTGGACAAGTTGGGCCTGTGCACACTGGCGTTGAGAAGAAGGGAGAGATCACTTTGATAGGATTGTACTACAGACCCCCAAATAGTCAACGGGGAATTGAGGAGCAAATATGTATGGAGATGACAGACAGCTGCAAGAAAAATAGGGTGGTAATAGTAGGGGACTTTAACTTTCCCAACATTGACTGGGACAACCATAGCATTAGGGGCTTGGATGGAGAGAAATTTGTTGAGTGTATTCAGGAGGAATTTCTCATTCAGCATGTGAATGGCCCGACTAGAGAGGGGGCAAAACTTGACCTCCTCTTGGGAAATAATGAAGGGCAGGTGATGGAAGTGTTAGTGAGGGATCACTTTGGGACCAGTGATCATAATTCCATTAGTTTTAAGATAGCAATGGAGAATGATAGGTCTGGCCCAAAAGTTAAAATTCTAAATTGGGGAAACGCCAATTTTGATGGTATGAGACAGGAACTTTCAGAAGTTGATTGGGAGAGTCTGTTGGCAGGCAAAGGGACGTCTGGTAAGTGGGAGGCTTTCAAAAGTGTGTTAACGAGGGTTAAGGGTAAGCACATTCCTTATAAAGTGAAGGGCAAGGCTGGTAGAAGTAGGGAACCTTGGATGACTCGGGAGATTGTGGCCCTAGTCAAAAAGAAGAAGGAGGCATATGACATGCATAGGCAGCCGGGATCAAGTGGATCCCTTGAAGAGTATGGAGATCGCCGGAGTAGAGTTAAGAGAGATATCAGGAGGGCAAAAAGGGGACATGAGATTGCTTTGGCAGATAAGATTCCAAAGAGCTTCTACAAATACATAAAGGGCAAAAGAGTCACTAGGGAGAGAGTAGGGCCTCTTAAGGACCAACAAGGTCATCTATGTGCGGAACCACAAGTGATGGGTGAGATCCTGAATGAATATTTCACATCGGTAATTACAGTTGAGAAAGGCATGGATGTTAGGGAACTTGGGGAAATAAATAGTGATGTCTTGAGGAGTGTACATATTACAGAGAGGGAGATGCTGGAAGTCTTAACGCGCATCAAGGTAGATAAATCTCCGGGACCTGATGAAATGTATCCCAGGACGTTATGGGAGGTTAGGGAGGAAATTGCGTGTCCCCTAGCAGAGATATTTGAATCATCGACAGATTCAGGTGAGGTGCCTGAAGATTGGAGGGTAGCAAATGTTGTGCCTTTGTTTAAGAAGGGCGGCAGGGAAAAGCCTGGGAACTACAGACCGGTGAGCCTGACATCTGTAGTGGGTAAGTTGTTAGAGGGTATTCTGAGAACCAGGATCTACAGGCATTTGGAGAGGCAGGGACTGATTAGGAACAGTCAGCATGGTTTTGTGAGAGGAAAATCATGTCTCACGAATTTGATTGATTTTTTTGAAGGGGCAACCAAGAAGATAGATGAGTGCTGTGCAGTAGACGTGGTCCACATGGACTTCAGCAAAGCTTCCGACAAGGTGCCGCATGGTAGATTGTTACATAAGGTGAGTGTCTGGACCGAGCTGCCAGAGGCAGTATCAGAGGCGGGTACAATTTTGTCTTTTAAAAAGCATTTGGACAGTTTCATGTGTAAGATGGGTATAGAGGGAAATGGGCCAAGTGCAGGCAATTGGGACGAGCTTCGTGGCACAAACTGGGCGACATGGACATGTTGGGCCGAAGGGCCTGTTTCCATGTTGTGAACTTCTATGATTCTATGATTCTAATGAGAGGTGATCCTTTTGAAACATATAAGATCATGAGGGGTCGAGAAGGGCTAGATGCTGAGAGGATGTTTCCCCTTGTGGGAGAGACTAGAACGAGAGGATTCCCATTTAAGACAGAGATGAGGAGAATTTTTTTCTCTCTGAGGGTCGTGAGTCTGTGGAACTCCCTTCCCCAGAGAGCGGTGGAGGCAGGGTCACTGAATATTTTTAAGGCTGAGTTTCATAGAATCATAGAATCTTAGAAGTTTACAACATGGAAACAGGCCTTTCGGCCCAACATGTCCATGTCGCCCAGTTTATACCACTAAGCTAGTCCCAATTGCCTGCACTTGGCCCATATCCCTCTATACCCATCTTACCCATGTAACTGTCCAAATGCTTTTTAAAACACAAAATTGTACCCGCCTCTCCGACTGCCTCTGGCAGCTCGGTCCAGACACTCACCACCCTTTGAGTGAAAAAATTTCCCCTCTGGACCCTTTTGTATCTCTCCCCTCTCACCTTAAATCTATGTCCCCTCGTTATCGACTCCCCTACCTTTGGGAAAAGATTTTGTCGACCTATCTTATCTATGCCCCTCATTATTTTATAGACTTCTATAAGATGACCCCTTAACCTCCTACTCTCCAGGGAAAAAAGTCCCAGTCTATCTAACCTCTCCCTATAATTCAAACCATCAAGTCCCGGCAGCATCCTAGTAAATCTTTTCTGCACTCTTTCGAGTTTAATAATATCCTTTCTATAATAGGGTGACCAGAACTGTACACAGTATTCCAAGTGTGTCCTTACTAAAGTTCTGACCAATGAAACCAAGCATGCCGAATGCCTTCTTCACCATCCTATCCACCTGTGACTCCACTTTCAAGGAGCTATGAACCTGTACTCCTCGATCTCTTTGTTCTATAACTCTCCCCAACGCCCTACCATTAACGGAGTAGGTCCTGGTCCGATTCGATCTAACAAAATGCATCACCTCACATTTATCAAAATTAAACTCCATCTGCCATTCATCGGTCCACTGGCCCAATTTATCAAGATCCCGTTGCAATCCTGGATAACCTTCTTCACTATCCACAATGCCACCAATCTTGGTGTCATCTGCAAACTTACTAACCATGCCTCCTAAATTCTCATCCAAATCATTAATATAAATAACAAATAACAGCGGACCCAGCACCGATCCCTGAGGCACACCGCTGGTCACAGGCTTCCAGTTTGAAAAACAACCCTCTACACCCACCCTCTGTCTTCTGTCGTCAAGCCAATTTTGTATCCAATTGGCTACCTCACATTGGATCCCGTGAGATTTAACCTTATGTAACAAACTACCATGCGGTACCTTGTCAAATGCTTTGCTAAAGTCCATGTAGACCACGTCTACTGCACAGCCCTCATCTATCTTCTTGGTTACCCCTTCAAAAAACTCAATCAAATTCGTGAGACATGATTTTCCTCTCACAAAACCATGCTGACTGTTCCTAATCAGTCCCTGCCTCTCCAAATGCCTGTAGATCCTGGTTCTCAGAATACCCTCTAACAACTTATCCACAACAGATGTCAGGCTCACGGGTCTGTAGTTCCCAGGCTTTTCCCTGCCGCCCTTCTTAAACAAAGGCACAACATTTGCTACCCTCCAATCTTCAGGCACCTCACCTGTAGCTGTCGATGATTCAAATATCTCTGCGAGGGGACACGCAATTTCTTCCTTAACCTCCCATAACGTCCTGGGATACATTTCATCAGGTCCCGGAGATTTATCTACCTTGATGCGCGTTAAGACTTCCAGCACCTCCCTCTCTGTAATATGTACACTCCTCAAGACATCACTATTTATTTCCCCAAGTTCCCTAACATCCATGCCTTTCTCAACCGTAAATATCGATGTGAAATATTCATTCAGGATCTCACCCATCTCTTGTGGTTCCGCACATACATGACCTTGTTGATCCTTAAGAGGCCTTATTCTCTCCCTAGTTGCTCTTTTGCCCTTTATGTATTTGTAGAAGCTCTTTAGATTCTCCTTTGCCTTGTCTGCCAAAGCAATCCCATGTCCCCTTTTTGCCCTCCTGATTTCTCTCTTAACTCTACTCCGGCAATCTCTATACTCTTCAAGGGATCCACTTGATCCCAGCTGTCTGTGCATGTCATATGCCTCCTTCTTCTTTTTGACAAGGGCCTCAATCTGCCGAGTCATCCAAGGTTCCCTACTTCTACCAGCCTTGCCCTTCAATTTATAAGGAATGTGCTTACCCTGAACCCTGGTTAACACACTTTTGAAAGCCTCCCACTTACCAGACGTCCCTTTGCCTGCCAACAGACTGTCCCAATCAACTTCTGAAAGTTCCTGTCTAATACCATCAAAATTGGCCGTTCCCCAATTTAGAATTTTAACTTTTGGGCCAGACCTATCATTCTCCATAGCTATCTTAAAACTAATGGAATTAGGATCACTGGTCCCAAAGTGATCCCTCACTAACACTTCTGTCACCTGCCCTTCCTTATTTCCCAAGAGGAGGTCAAGTTTTGCCCCATCTCTAGTCGGGCCATCCACATACTGAATGAGAAATTCCTCCTGAATACACTCCACAAATTTCTCTCCATCCAAGCCCCTAATGCTATGGCTGTCCCAGTCAATGTTGGGAAAGTTAAAGTCCCCCACTATTATCACCCTATTTTTCTTGCAGCTGTCTGTTATCTCCTTACATATTTGCTCCTCAATTTCCCGTTAACGATTTGTTGGTCTGTAGTACAATGCGATCAAAGTGATCTCTCCCTTCTTATTTTTCGATTCTACCCATATAGGATCAGTAGGCGAACCCTCAGATATATCCCCTCTCACTACTGCCGTGATGTTCTCCCTAATCAAGAACGCAACTCCCCCTCCTCTCTTACGTCCTGCTCTATCTTTCCTATAGCATCTGTACCCTGGAACATTGAGTTGCCGGTCCTGCCCCTCCCTTAGCCATGTTTCAGTAATAGCAAAAACATCCCAGCCCCATGTACCCATCCATGCCCTGAGTTCATCTGCCTTGCCCATCAGACTTCTTGCATTGAAATAAATGCAGTTTAATCTGGACTTCCCTTGGTCTTTGCCCTGCTGTCTCAGACCATCTGTCCGGTCATGTTTTGTACACTCAGTTTGATAGATTCCTGATTAACAAGGGAGTCAAAGGTCATAGTAGGTAGATGGGAAAGTCGCGTTGAGGTCACAATCAGGTCAGCCATGATCTTAACAAATGGCAGAGCAGGCTCGAGGGGCCGAATTTCCTACTCCTGCCTTAATTCAGATGTTCGTACATGCACAGGTTTATTAAGCATATGATAATAACTATTATTCAAAGTTACAGATACCGAACCACCATGAAATTCTCACACATCTTATGTCACTGTGAAGTTAAAAGACGAATAGTCTACAAGATCTCGTTCCACTGGCACCGACAAGCCTCTAAAGTCTTGGTAACATGTTCTGTTCATATCAAAGGGATAGTCAAACTGCTAATGAGATCAGTTCCAGTTGAAAAGTTACTGGGCACAGTTCATTGAATATAAAGAGAAATCTTTATATTAATTTGATTAGCCCGTTGCTAACACGCTGATTCTTCGATGGACAATGCAAGCTGAAGTATCGGAGTTACAATGCCAAGAAGGAATGGCCGCCACTCAGTGCGTTGGTCACTGTACAAGAAAATAAGGATCTGAGGGAAGAACAAACAAGGAAACAGGAAGTGGACAACGACTGCCCATGGGAAACCGATAATCAGAAAGAAAGAAAGAGCAAGGATCTGTTGAAAATAAATGAGTCAGACTTTGGTATATCGAAGGACGGAGAAGCATCAATATGGCCTGTCGGAGTGTTCTACACGGACATAATAGAATCAGGGGACCCTGAGGGCCCCAGATGGGAATTGAGGTTCCCAGGTTCAGACCAAGGCCATGAATGACGGTACCAGTGTCAGGATTTGAATCGCACCAACATGAACACCACTGGGGTAAGAGGAAGAGTGAGGAAAGGACACTGGATGGATATGAGTGACACGTATCCCACGATAACAACGCCTCCAGGGAAGGGTTTGGTCGGTCAGCCAACATTTCAGTTGGTGTATTCCAACGTGCGATAGGAAATTGTATGGGTTGTACTGGGGATGACCGATGTTACATTACCAAAAGGATTTCGTGATGGAAATTGGCTACGAACGGTGTAAGGTCACAAATTGCATCACTTTAGACAACAGACAGGGAGATCGGTGTGCCTGTTAACACAAGCTAGCGGGTATATTAGACCAACACATAAGTTACAAACAGGAGAGCAGTGCGAGTTCCCAGTAAGAGGACATAACATTACGACTATGCAACTGAATGCGACTGACAAAAGGAGGCATTGGAAGCAATTGCTGAGTTTGGGCATCCCATAACCCCGCTGTCTTTTATTTTACGCTGTGCTCTCCAACGAGGGGTCACATCGCCAAAACATCTGGTCACAATGCAGCAGGATAATAAGGGTATCACGGAAGGTAATAAGATTTTGGGAGATCACAAATGGCGGCAAACCACATCCAATACTGGGGAAGGGCCATCGAATCATAGAATTATCGAATGCTTACAGTACAGAAGGAGGCCATTCGGCCCATCGAGCCCATGACGGCTCTTTGTAAGATCGTGTTCGTCCCATTCCCCCACTCTTTCCCCGTAACCCCAGCAAATTTTTTCCCTTCAAATATTTATCCAATTCCTTTTTGAAAGCCATGATTGAATCTGCTTCCACCGCCCTTTCAGGCAGCGCACTCCAGATCATAACCACTCACTGCGTAAAAAGTTTTTCCTCATCTCACTTTTGATTCTTTTGCCAATCACTTTAAATTCGTGTCCACTTGTTCTCGACCCTACTGCCAATGGGAAGAGTCTCTCATAATTTACTTTATCTAAACCTTTCATGATTTTGAACATTTTTATCTTCACCTTCTCTGCTCCAAGGAGAACGACCCCAGCTTCTCCAGTCGATTCACATAACTGAAGTCCCTCATCCCTGGAACCATTCGAAACAATCTCTTCTGCACCCTCTCTAAGGCCTTCACATCTTTCCTAAAGTGCGGTGCCCAGAACTGGACACAATACTCCAGTTGTGGGTGAACCAGTGTTTTATAAAGGTTCAACATCATTTCCGAACTTTGAGACTCTATGCCTCTACGTATAAAGCCCAGGATCCCGTATGCTTTTTTAACCGCTTTCTCAATCTGTCCTGCCACTTTCAAAGATCTGTGCACATACACCCCCAGGTCTCTCTGTTCCTGCATCCCCTTTATGTGGCACTTTATCAAACGCCTTATGAAAGTCCATATGCACCACATCAACCACATTCCCCTCATCAACCCTCTCTGTTACCTCATCAAAAAACTCAATCAAGTTAGTTGAACGTAATTTGCCTTTAATAAATCCATGCTGACTTTCCCTTATTAATCCATACTTGTCCAAGTGACGATTAATTTTGTCCCAGATTATCGTTTCTAAAAGCTTCCCCACCATCGAGGTTAAACTGACTGGCCTGTTGTTGCTGGGTTTATCCTTACACACTTTTTTGAACAAGGGTATAAGATTTGCAATTCTCCAGTCCTCTGGCACCTCTCCCATATCTAAGTAGAATTTTTAGATTATGGCCAGCACCTCTACAATTTCCACCCTTGCTGACCTCAGCAACCTAGGATGCATCCCACCCGGACTGGGTGACTTATCTACTTTAAGTACAGTTAGTCTTTCAAGTACCTCCTCTTTATCAATTTTTAGCCCATCCAGTATTTCAACTACCTCCCCTTTTACTGTGACTTTGGCAGCATCTTCTCCCTTCATAAAGACAGAAGCAAAGTACTCATTTAATACCTGAGCCATGCCCGCTGCCTCCATGAGTAGATCTCCTTTTTAGTCCGTAGTCGGCCCCACCCCTCCTCTTTCTACCCGTTTACTGTTTACATGCCTGTAGAAGACTTTTAGATTCCCTTTTATTTTCCCGCCAGTCTATTCTCATACTCTCTCTTTGCCCCTCGTATTTCCCTTTTCACTTCCCCTCTGAACTTTCTATATTCAGCCTGGTTCTCAGTTGTATTATCAACCTGACATCTGTCATACGCCCCTTTTTCTGCTTCATCCTGCTCTCTATCTCTTGCATCAGGCCTTGTTTGCCCTACCTTTCACCCTTGTGGGAATGTACCTGGACTGTACCTGAACCATCTCCTCTTTACATGCTGTCCATTGTTCGATTGCAGTATTCCATGCCAATCTTTGATTCCATTTTACCCGGGCCAGATCCGTTCTCAACCCATTGAAATTGGCCGTCCTTCAATTACGTATTTTTACACTAGATTGTTCTATAGCTAATCTAAACATTATGATACTATGATCACTGTTCCCTAAATGCTCCCACACTGACACTTGCTCCACTTGACCCACCTCATTCCCCAGAACCAGATCCAGCAATGCCTCCTTCCCCATTGGGCCAGAAATGCACTGATCAAGAAAGTTTTCCTGAACACACTTCAGAAATTCTTCCCCCTCTTTGCCCTTTACACTATTACTATCCTATTCTCAAATAGGATAGTTGAAGTCCCCCCATTATCACTAATCTATGGTTCTTGCACCTCCCTGTAATTTCCCTGCAAATTTGATTCTCTAAATCCTTCCCATTAGTTGGTGGTTAGATTGTGGATTGTAGGTTATAGGTTAGATTATCTAACCTGTTCTGTTCCTTACGCTAGTTTGAGCTTAAATTATGGTTAATAACAGGCAAATTGCTGTTCTTTCCCCTTATCTGATTAGAGTTTGCAACTAGCCGATTCTATAGAATGTAAAGTCTTATCACTGTTGCCATGGTGACCTGTCTGTAGTGAAGTGCCTGTTTTGAGTTTCTAACACAGATGTAACTTCTCTTCCCCATAATATGTAATATGGTAGGAAGAATGAGGAGAGGCAATATTAACTAAATGGTACAATTTTAAAGGGGGTGCAGGAACAGAGAGACCTGGGGGCGTATGTACACAAATCTTTGAAGGTGGCAGGACAAGTTGAGAAGGCTGTTAAAAAAGCATATGGGATCCTGGGCTTTATTAATAGAGGCACAGAGTACAAAAGCAAGGAAGTTATGCTAAACCTTTATAAAACACTGGTTAGGCATCAGTATTCATATCAAGGCCTCAGAGGAGGTGCAAATGAGATTGACTGGAACGGTACCAGGGATGAGGGACTTCAGTTATGTGGAGAGACTGGAGAAGCTGGGGTTGTTCTCCTTAGAGCAGAGAAGGTTAAGGGGAGATTTGATAGAGGTGTTCAAAATCATGAAGGGTTTTGATAGAGTAAATAAGGAGAAACTGTTACCAGTGGCAGAAGGGTCGGCAACCAGAGGACACAGATTTAAGGTGATCGGCAAAAAAGCAGAGGCGACAGGAGGAAATATTTTTTTCACAGCGAGCTGTTATGATCTGGAGTGCACTGCCTGAAAGGGCGGTGGAAGCAGATTCAATAATAACTTTCAAAAGGGAATTGGATAAGTATTTGAAGGGAAAGATTTACAGGGCAAAGGGGGAAAGAGCAGGGGAATGGGAATAATTGGATAGCTCTTTCAAAGAGCTGGCACTGGCACGATGGGCCGAATGGCCACCACCTGTGCTGTACCTCCTATGATACTGTGTTATGTCAATGTATCTTCGCATGTTATGTGAATATCTCTACAACCGAAAGGAGTTCAGACACATAAATCTTTAAAAGTGGGAGGATACATTGATATATTGGTTGAAAAATGTATCAGATCCTCGGTTTTACCAATTGGGGGATAGAGTACAAAAGGACGGAGGTCATGCAAACCTGTACTAATCATTAGTAGGCAGCAGTGAGAATATTGTGTAATGTTTTGGGCATCTAACACCAGGAAAGATATCAAGGCCAATGGAGAGGATACATAAGAGATTCTCTGAGATGATACCAGGGACAAGAGGCTTTAGTTATGAGGAGAGACTGAGAAACTGGGGCTCTTTTCATTCGAACAAAGAAGGGTCAGAGGATATGAGGGAGGTGATCAAAATTTGATAAGGAAAATCAGGAAACGCCATTTCCATTGGTCGGTGAGTCAGTGACAAGAGGGAATCAAATTCAAATCATCACCAAAAGACTCAGACCCTGCGATGAAATATCAAGAACATTGTGCAAAAATGTTAGTGACACTCACTGTCCTTCCAGATCTGATGGGTTTCTCTTATCTTTGGGTTAAATGTTGTTCTCATCGAGTTGCTGGATGTCAGTGCCGGAGAATGGGGCATTCTGAGCACCTTGTGTCTGCTTGAAACATGCTCCAGTCATGTACAGCACAGGTTAAATACAGAGTAAAGCTCCCTCTACACTGTCCCATCAACACTCCCAGAGTAGGTACAGCACGGGTTGGATACAGAGTTAAGCTCCCTCTACACTGTCCCATCAAACACTCCCAGAGCAGGTACAGCACGGGTTAGATACAGAGTAAAGCTCCCTCGACACTGTCCCATCAAACACTCTCCAGTCAGGTACAGTGCAATTAGATACAGAGTAAAGCTCCCAAGCTCTTATACAAGTACAAAATGGTCTGCGTTGTCTTATAGTCAATTGTCCTATAAATGCTCCCCACACCCAATTCACTCTTGCTATCATTTCACAGCATTGCTCATGAACCTTTAGAGACCTGTGCACTACAACGCCCAGATCTCTTTCTTTCTGCTTTATTGCTTTTCCCTGAACGTTGTATATATGTTGAGCATTTGTCCTGCCCACATGCGTAACACTGCACTTCTCCAAATTATGCATCATTTGGCAGTCTCGAGCCCAATCCCCAACACATCAAGATCAGCCTGAAACAGTCGAGAATTGTCTGCAGTCCTGACACTCGTACAGGCCTTGGTATGATCTGCAAATTAGCAGATCATACCCCTAATACCTACATCCAAATCAGTGATAAAAATAGTAAAGAGGAATGATCCCAACTCCGATCCCTGCGGGACACCGCTCGTGACCAGTCGCCAAACAGGTCCAAATCCATCTGTAACTATTTTCTGTCCACGGCCTTCCAGCCAGTTCTCAATCCAGCTCAATATATTACCACTAATACTGGAGGCTTCAATCTGCAGAGAAGCTTCTTGTGTGGTACCTTATCAAAACCTCTTTGGAAGTCTAATGAGACAATGTCTACTGGGCTGCCCCTATCCACCATCTTGGTGGCTTCTTCAAAATATGTAATCAAATTTGGAAGACATGACTTCCTTTTTTTGAAGCCATGTTGGGTGCCCCCAATATGTCCTTCTCCATCGAAGTAATCATATATTGCATCTCGAATGATTCCCTCAAGCATCTTTCAAATTACTGATGTCAAACTAATGGGCCTATAGTAACATGGGTCCATATTTATCCCCTTTTAAAACCAATCACATCACAATATACTATGTTTAAATTAAACTGTCCCCTGGGCAAGGCTCCAGTAGGCCCGAGAATCAATCCATCCCTTGGGCCCCTTACGCCTGAGTATTAATCCACCTCTTGGGCCCCTCAGGTCTGAGTATTAATCCGTCCCTGATGTACATGCACAGAAATACAGCCCACAAAAGGGCTGGTTCGCCCAACTGGTCTCTGCTGGCGTTTATGCACACGATCCTCCACCCACTCTAATTACCTCTTCACACCCTGCCTCAATATCCCTCTATTGCAACAATTATACATTCCTTTCTGGTGCAAAAACTTGAAAGGAAAAGCGGCCTAAAAGAGGTAGCCATGGAAATAGTGGGTGCATTAGTTGTCATCTTCCAAATTTCTATAGATTATGGAACAGTTCCTACAGATTGGAGGGTGGCAAATGTAACCCCACTATTTCAAAAAGAGGGAGAGAGAAAACAGGGAACTACAGATCAGTTAGCCTGACATCAGTAGTGGAGAAAATACTAGATTCAATTATAAAAGATGTGATAACAGGGCACATGGAAAATATCAACGGGATAGAGGATCAGCCATGATCATATTGAATGGCGGAGCAAGCTCGAAGGGCCGAATGGCCTACTCCTGTTCCTATTTTCTATATTTCTATATTTCCTTCTCCCTAATGGATGCACCAAGCCTCCCCTTAAATGCATCATTGCTTTCTGCTTCAACCATTCCACGTGGCAGCGAGTTCCACATTCTCACCAGGCTCTGTGGAAAGAAATTCTTCCTAAATTCTTTATTTCATCTGCGAGTGACTATTTTGTATTGTTACCCCCTTGTTCTGACTCACCCATAAGTGCAAACAGTTTTTCCACATCCACCCAATCGAATCCCTTCATAACTTTAAAGGGCTCTATCAGGTCTCCTGTTAGTTTTCTCTTTTCCAGAGCAAAAAGCCCCAGCCTGCAAAAACTTGCGTGTTTGTTGCATCCTCTCAATTATGGTAACATCTTTATCAATCTTTGCTCCACTTTCTCCAGTGCTTCAATATCCTTTTTCTAACGTGGAGACCCGAACTGCACACATCACTCCAAGTGTGGTCTAACCAAGGTTCTATATAATTTAATATTACCTCCCTGCTTTTGTATTCTATTCTAGAAATGAAACCTATAACTTTCTTTGCACTCCTTATGGCCTTATCAACGTGTGTTGCTGCTTTTGATGATTGATGTGTCTGTTTACCCAGATCTCTTTGCTCCTCTACTCTATTTAGTTTCATACCTTCTGAGGAATAACTGGCCTCTTTAATCCTCCAACCAAAATGAACCACCTCACATTTCATTATATTGAATTTCATTTCCCATTTATCTGCCCACTCTGCAAGCCTGTTTGTGTTGCTGCATTTTGGTTCAGACCTCAATATTATTAGTTATACCACACAATTTGGCGTGACCTGCAAATTGTGAGACCATACCTCCAATTTCTGAGTCCAAATCATGGTGAACATCAGTGGACTCAGCACGGATCCCTGCGGAATCCCACTTCTCACCTTCTGCCAGTACGAAAAATGTCCCTTAACTCCTAACCTCTGATTTCTGTTTTGTTGCCATCTTTCCATCCATTCTGCTGCCTGGCCCTTCACTCCACACGGCCTGATATTCAACATCCAGTGGACGGGAAATATGGGAGACAGAGTGCGTCAGCAGGCATCGCTAATGGCGTTTTTCATCTCTTTCCACTTCAAAAAAAACTTGTTGTCTGCTTATTAAACCCTTCAACAGCCTCTCAGAGAGAAAACGAAGCCTCCTCAGTTTCCCTCAGAAGGATAGGGCTGAACCCGAGTTCGAAAGCAATTAGAAAACAGTGAGCAATTGAACCAGACCGGGCAGGGCGGGCCAGACATACGCGGTAATATCGGAAAAGTGGCGGCCAGTTTGCTTCGCAACAAGGGGCTGAGGGCCCGGGCACTCGGGTTTCTGTATAATCCACATATTAATCTTGTTTATTGCCCCTCCGGCCTTAATCTCGGTGGGATTAAAAACGATGAATTTTCTGTTCACCAATTCAGGTTCCAATGGCGGGGCGTTTACCCAGAATTCCCAGCGGGGCAGAATACGCCCCGACAACGACCACAGCAGCCGAGTGCGCAGGCGCGGGGCCGGAGTGTGCTCTGAGCATGCGCAGTGCGTGCAGTGGCGGGAGACTGAGGATGAACGGGAGGAGGGAGCAGGGGAGGAATTGGACTCGTGGGTGGGCAGGGAAGCTTCATAAACACCGGGTGTCGGCCTGTGGCTCCGCATAAGAGCCCACAGGCCCCGTATTTGCACCTTGGTGACAGGGCCGTCCGGGTGAGAGGGGAAACTGGCCGCCATCACGGTCAGAGGTCAAGCAGCGATCTTGTGAGAGGGACAGGGTGGGCGGGGCTTCAGGGTCCTCGTGACCAGGAACAAAGAGTGGGCGGGGCTTCAGGGTCCCCGTGAACAGGAACAAAGAGTGGGCGGGGCTTCAGGGTCCCCGTGAACAGGAACAAAGAGTGGGCGGGGCTTCAGGGTCCCCGTGACCAGGAACAAAGAGTGGGCGGGGCTTCAGGGTCCCAGTGATCAGGAACAAAGAGTGGGCGGGGCTTCAGGTTCCATGTGATCAGGAACAAAGGGTGGGCGGGGCTTCAGGGTCCCCGTGGCACGAACGAAAGAGTGGGCGGGGCTTCTGTTTTGTTTCTTTCCTGGCACTTTTCTGTAGATTTATAATGAGGGTTGTTTGTGTTGTTTCTAATGTTAAAACTTCCTCTCAAGAGTTGTGGGGGATTCACCCCGATAACAATGAGAGGGAAGTAATGTGCAAATTACAGGAGGAAAGGAGTCAGGAAAAGTGACCGTGAATCAAATAGGTCGTCGCTTTGTCTCTGGAACACGGGGAAGAAGCAAAGTCCAGTTCAGGTTCCAGAGGGGAGGACCCCATCCCTCGAACAGGGGAAGAAGCAGAGTCCAGATCAGGTTCCAATGGGGGTGATCCCATTCAGAGAAGGGAGGTAGGGGATCAAAGGGAGACCATCAGGCAGTAACGGGAGGAAGAGAGTGGTAATGGTCAAGTGACAAGCTCTCTGTCCAGTAGTATTGCCAGTGTTACTGGCATAAGGAATCTAAATCATGTGTCTGGCCGCACCCAGTCTCAAACAGCAGGGGACGTGCGATGGCTCCTATTGTAACTAAGTGAGTCCAAGTTAGAGGGGACACGGATACGCCCACAGGACGAACGATATACGATTATGAGGATCAGCGGGTCGATCGGGACTTGACCCTTACTGAGATATGTGCACTTGGGGAGCGAGTACCCAAGCACGAGAGTACAGGAGATCCGACCCAGATGTTTAATCAGGGACAGGGACTGCAACGGTCCCATGCCTTGATTAATAAGAATGCACGCCGGTTGATTGAGGTGGCCTTACATGTGATTAACGGCCGGTCCGCATTGGTTGGATCATGACGTACGAAAGTGGTCAGTCTGTGAGGCGGTGGGCTATCGTGTGGTGGCCGACATCGGGAAGATAATAGATCATAAGCCAAAAGACAAGCACCCCCCTCATAACCTCAGGACCTTCTTGGAGGTATATAATCGTAATAGGGGAGACAACCCATGGGCTGCTCTTAATCAAAATGATCCCACGTTCTGGGGTCTGGTTATTAATAATGATAAGCAGAAGGTTAGTGATGCCTGTGGCCATTCGCTTCGATAATATGCGATAGATTTGACCGCCACCCAACCTCGGCCCGACATACACCAGGACATTCAAGCCTCCCTTTTGGCCTGGTATGAGGCCAAGCAGGACCTCCCGCCGTCGAAAGGAGGTGCCACAAAAAAGGCAGCCCCAATTCTTACCAACGAAGGAGCAACAAAGGGATTGCTACAATCATGATAAATCCGTGCATTTCTCCAAGCATTGATGGCAGCAAAAGATCTGTGATAATTGTGGTAAACCAGGCCACTCAAAAGGACAGTGCTGGGCTAAGGGAGGTGGGGCCTACGGGCAGGGACCCGGGCAACAGAATCTCACCACCTCCTTAGCCCCACCTGTGAAGGACAGCCAGAAGATGTGGGAAGTCTTCCCGGGATGATGAATCTTACAAAGCAGGGTCAGGACAATCCCATTAACCCCTTCAAACCCCAGTGACGGAGTGTGGCCTCGGTAGCCAATGCGAGTCGGTTCAATTTTGATGAAGCGGACAGACTCTGTGTCCCCATCTTGGTCCGAGGCCGCCAGGACACCTTTTAGTGGACACGGTGCCGATTGCTCCATCTCTCACCAGAAAGACCTTCCACCCAGTGGGCGGCGTCTCCACGTTCCGGGGGTCGGAGGAAGCAGCATCTCGGCTGAGATGACTGCACCTCTCCAGTTAACAATCGGAGAGGCAGCATTTGAGTTAAGATTATGAATTGTCTCTACTCACGAGAGGTCAATATTAGGACCGACCTGAAAAGTTAACTCTGTTTCTTTCTCCACAGATGTTGCCTGATTTGCTGAGTATTGCCAGCATTTTCTGTTTTGAAATCATATCGTTAGATATTGGTCAGTGCAGAAACACAAAATCCCAGTCAGGTTATTAGGGGGCACTATTATTACATCCAGGGTTACTCTATTGTATTGCTAGATATTGGGCAGTGCAGGGAGACAAATATCCAGATCAGGTTATAAGGGGGATCTATTATTGTATCCCTGGGTTACTCTGTCGTACTGTCAGATATGGGGCAGTGCAGAAACACGAATTTCTACTTCAGATTATAAGGGGAACTATTGGACTCGGGAATCGGATGTACATTAAAAAAATTTGCAGGCAACTCCAAATTAAGTGGTATCAATAATATTGAGGATGACTGCTACAAAATGCAAGAGGACATTAATAAACTTGCAGAATGGGCACATAATTGGCACGTGAATTTCAATATAGATAAGTTAGATGTGCTACACTTTGGTATTAGCAATAAGGAGGCCACATATTCCGGATAATAAGAGTGTAAATGGGGTAGAGGAGCAAAGCGATGTCGGGGAACAGATACACAAATCATTCAAAGTAGCAACGCAGGTTAATAAGGCCTCAAAAATGCAAACAAAGAACTCGGGTTCATTTCTGGAGGGATAGAATTGAAAAGCAGAGAAATTATGTTAAACTTGTATTGAACCTTGATTAGACCACATTTGGAATACTGTTATAAAAACAGAAAGTCACTCAGCTGGTCAGGCAGCAACTGTGGAGAGAGAAACAGAGTTAATATTTCAGGTCTGTGCACACTTCTGGTCTCCCTATTATAAAAAGAGTAAAGAGGCACTGGAGAAGGTGCAAAAAAAGATTCACAAGAATGATACCAGATCTGAGAGGTTATAAATATCAGGAAAGAAAGCAGGCTGGGGCTTTTGTCTCTGGAAGAAAGAAGGCTGAAGAGTGACCTCATAGAGGTCTTCACAATTATGAAGGGGCTGGATACGGTAGAGTTAGAGAAGATGTTTCCACTCGTGGGGAAGTCCAAAACTTGGTGTCATCAATATAAAATAGTCACTGATAAATCCAATAAGAATCAGGAGAAATCATCACCAAGAGATTGGTGCGAAAGTGGAACTCCGTACCACAAGGAGTAGTTGAGCCGAATAGCATAGATGCATTCAAGGGGAAGCTAAATAAACACATGAGGGAGAAAGGAATGGAAAGACATGCTGATAGGTTTAGATGAGATGGGGTGGGAGGAATCTTGTGTGGAGCATAAACACCAGCATAGTCCAGTTGGGCCGAATGGCCTGTTTCTGTGCTGTAAATTCGATGTAAAATCTATGTATTGTTACATCCCTGAGTTACACTATCGAATCTGTAGAGGTGGGGCAGCGCAGAAACACCAAAATTCAGTTCAGATTATAAGGGGAAATTTCGTTACACCCCTGGGTTACACTATTGTATTGTTTGATATGGGGCAGTGTCGCATACCGGCCTCCAATATCATTCAAGCACATCACAAATCGCAATCTACAGAACAGGGGGAGGCCATTTGGCCCGTCGTGTCAGTGCCAGTTCATGGTTAAAGCAATTGAAAATATCTGCCATGGCAAACTTTCTTCAAAATGTACTTTGCCTTGATCAATTTAAAATATTTATTCAACATTCTCTTAAATGGTAAAAATGCAATTGTCTCTTTTCTGTTTCATCCATTCCTTGTGATAACACACTTCATGCTCCAAAAAACCCCTGCGTGGTGAATTTACATTTAAATTATTTCATAATCATCTGAAATTCATGACACATTGTCACTGATCCTCACAACAAGAGGATACAGTAACTTTCCATTATTCAAGCAAACATCTTTATAATTTAAAATTCAAGCCTCCTATTCTCCATTTCCGTGGAAGTAATCCCGCTAACTCAAATATTTCCGAATAAATTTCCCTTCCCTGGTCTCATTCGAGTGAATCTGCATTGTGCTCTCTCTATGGCTTTAATGTTGTTTCTATAATGGGACACTGAAACCGCACACCATACTCTGGGACTACGGGCTTTAAACGAAGAGAATAACTGATAAAGCTTCATCCTCGTCACTGTAGCTGGTCTCATATTGGATAGAGGACTTCCTAAAGGCTGCCTCACAGTTGTACAAACCTATTTCAATGCGATGTCTATACATAAACCAAGTTATGTTGTTCTAACAAAGCAGTGTCCACGAGGAGTTGCCAATGTTAATTCATATCAGCAAGGCCGTCTATGATATAAATCTCTGTCTGGCACAATAATATTAGCCCAGAAATAACTTTTGTTCCTACAGTGGACACTGAATGAACACATTCAAATGAACTTCAACAACAACTTGCATTCACAGACCGCCTTTAATATAATAAACATCCCCAAGGAGATTAATGGAGGAGCGAGGAAAAACAAGCATGAAAGGAATCAGAAGATATCAGGAGGACTGGCTAAAACCTTGGCCAAAGAGTGTGTTCAAGGAGGGTTTAAAAGGAGGAGAAGTAAATGGAGAGACAGAGGCGATAAGATTAGTTTTCAAGTGTAGAATTCAGATGTCTGAAGGGCAAAAATGGACCCCCGGCCAAAGAAGGAGGTAATCGGATTAATGACAAAAGCTTGAAGCAAGAGATGCGTTTCATGGAAATTCTAAAAGAAGGAAAGAACTTGCATTGATATAGAGCCTTTCAAAACCTCAAGACATTTCAAAACAGTCAGTGAAGTCCATACTGAAGAGTAGTCGCTGTGGTAATGTAGGAAACGCGGCAGCCGTTTTGCGCACAGGAAGCTCCCACAAACTGCAATGAGATAAATGACCAGAAAATCGCTTTTAGTAATGTTGTTTGAGGGATAAATATTGGCCAGAACTCCCCTGCACTTTTTGGAATATTGCCGGTGTATCTTTTACATCTACCTGAGATGGCAGATGGGACACTCGTTTTAACGAGTCTTAGGTCAGTCCTGAACCTCCGACATTACTGCACTCCCTCAGTACTGACCCTCCGACAGTGCAGCGCTCCCTCAGTCCTGAACCTCCGACAATTCAGCGCTCCCTCAGTACTGACCCTCCGACAGTGCAGCGCTCCCTCAGTACTGACCCTCCAACAGTGCAGCGCTCCCTCAGTGCTGACCCTCCGATAGTGCAGCGCTCCCTCAGTACTGACCCTCCGACAGTGGAGCGCTCCCTCATTACTGACCCTCCGACAGTGCAGCGCTCCCTCAGTACTGCACTGGAGTGTCAGCCTAGGTTATGTGTTTACGTCTCTGGAGTGTGATTTGAACTCACAACCTTCTGACTCAGAGGCGAGACTGTTACCTCTGAGCTACGTCTGACACCTAAAAGGGGGAGAGGGTGATGGGGGTTGCTAAGGGAGGGCATTCTGTAGCGTGGATATGGCGCAAAGCACTGTTGTCAAAAGTCGGGGAAATTGACTGCGGATGTAGAAGCGGACAGAGCAGACTGTTTGGGAGGGTCTGTGGGACTGGAGGAGGTTGCAGAGATAGGGAGGGGTGAAGCCCTGACGGATTAAAGTGTAAGAGTGAATAAAAATGAACGACAGGCTGAGGAGACTGGAATTCAATGCAGGTCAGTGAGGGCTTGAGTGATTGGTGAGCAACTCACCAATCAAAAAGCCCGGGACGGGGTAGGAATCAGAGGCAAATATGTGGAGATTGTGGGGTCAAAGATCACGACTTCCCATTTTTTAACTGGAGGAAATTGGGGCTCGTCGAAAGCAGAAGGTCAGCCTGACAACACAACGACATTGGAAGGGTCAAGAGGGGCGGTGGATTTCTCAGCGTAGATCTGAAAACTGGTCCATGTCTGTGGACCATGTCACCAAAGGGCAGAATGTAGGTGACGAAGAGGAGAGAGCCAAGGATTGAACCTTTAGAAACATCAGAGATAACGGTGATAGGTTGGGAAGAGAAGCTTCTCCTGGCTATGATCAGATCGGTGAGTGGAACCAAGAGAGGGTAGTCCCAACAAAAGAGGCCAGTGTCCGATGAATGAGATCGGGGGTGGGTTTGCAGCAGGTGTGGAGATGGAGAGGGGTGGACCATGGAGGGATTTCAACCCAAGGATGAGAAATTTAAATTTCAGGAATATGGAACTGGGAGCCAGTGAGGATCAGCGAGGCCGAGCAGGACCTGCTGCTGGTTGGACACGGACAACAGAGATTTGGACGAGCTCACGTTTATAGAAGGTGGAGGTTGGTTGGCCGGCCAGGAGTGCATTGGAGGAATGGAGTCTGGAGGGGCATAGGCATTGATGAGGGTTTCAATGGCAATGGGCAGAGGAAGGAATGGGGCGGGGGGGGGGGGCGGTGAGGGAATCACTGGGCTCTTGTGATGGAGGTCAAATCGGATCATGAGCTCAGCTCGGTGTTACACGGGACCAATTTTACTGGAGCCGTCAACCAATGTCGAATAAACGGGTGAAGACCTGCAGTAAAATAGCGGAGAGAGGAATGTCAATGGGGCACGTTCAGTGTCCGTCCCCTAATATCAGCCACAGTGAAATCGAGGCTGCAATCCTCACCCTGCCCTTTCACTGTCTCCGTGTCAGAGACTCAAAATTCATATTTTACCAGTGAAACTGTAGGAACGGAGTGAAACGGATTTGCTTGTGTCCCTGGATTCAGTCGACACTGCGCAGAAATCGGTATAAATTATAAATCAATCTTCAGGAGTGAGCATGGTCAATACAATTATATGGAAACTGTAAACGAAGCCTTTCATTATTGTTGGATCAGTCCAGTGTGAGAACAGATAATGTCCTGGCTTTTGAGGTGTTTGTGTTTTATCCAGCACATTATTTACATCGGAGTTAAAGATGCTGATGTGATGTGTTTGTTAAAGTCACTGTAACTAATAACAATGATCAGGAGTGTAACCGTGTCAGTGGAGACTTATCCCCTGTATAAACCAGGGCTTGTCGGAATGGATCAGCTCAGAGTGTCTGCTCGAGTTATGGTTTTCAGACAAACAGAAGTCACTGCTTCTGACAGAAATGCATTATGCAGTAATCATTCAGATAGAAAGCGTTTACTACCCTGTTCTTGCAGCCGTTGGAGTTTTGGGTGAGCCGTTATCTCATCTGTTAATGGTGTAAATCGATGTTAACTCTGCTGCTGCACTTGGCAAATCATTTTTTCTCCCTCATGTTTCACACAGCCGCCTGTTCTGTTCTATCGGTTGATGGAATGTGTTAAGACTCTGCTCTTTCGGTCTTGTAGGAGCTGCTTTTTATCCATAAGGACCTTTTGGTATCCAATCCTGGGATTGTTACCGGGTTATTCCCTGTACTGAATGTATTGTTGAATAATGGCATCTCTTTAACTTCTAAACTTTCGGTCTTGTAAGAGATACATTATATCTGTAGTGAGGTTTGCATATCCAAACCTGACAGTGTTACTGGATTATTCTCTGCACTGAATGTAGTGGAGTCAGGTGTCTGGGCTATGAGCTGGTGTCAGATCAACAGGAGCTGTGAACAGTTTCATGTTGTGGAACTAACCTGTCCTGGAATATTTTTTTTATAAATGTGTTTTCAGTGATTGATAATGAGACAGCTCACGGTCTCAGTGTTACAAGGAGACAGCGAAATGTCCTCCCTCCCCATTAACATGCTCCTGTGTAACTGGGATTTCGATGCGTTTATTGGTTATCACTGTTATGAAATATTATTTCATTATGTGTGAATCTGATGCCGCTTCAGATTTCTGGCCACTGAACTGAGTTTGCTGCTGTATCTTTCACATCTCATTCTCTGCTTCACTGTGGATGAATTCACTGACTGTAACTGGACTTCATTGGAAACGAAATGTTTTGATTTGATGTTGTATCATTTTTCACTGTATCTGTTGGAATCAGGAACCCTTCTATTAAGCAATAGAACCTCTCTGGCCACAGGGGATGTGCCAGAGGACTGGAGAACCGCTAATGTATTACCATTATTCAAGAAGGGGAGTCGGGAAAAACCGGTGAACTACAGGCCAGTGAGCCCAACATCAGTGGTAGGAAAATTATTGGAAAAAATTCTGAAGGACAAAATTAGTCTCCACTTTGAGAAGCAAGGATTAATCAGGGATAGTCAACATGGCTTTGTCAAGGGAAGATCATGTCTGACTAATTTGATTGAATTTTTTGAGGGGGTGACTCGGCGCGTGGATGAGGGTAACGCAGTGGATGTGGTATACATGGATTTCAGTAAGGCCTTCGATAAAGTCCCGCACAGGAGACTGGTCAAGAAGGTACGAGCCCATGGAATCCAGGGTGCTTTGGCACTTTGGATACAAAACTGGCTTAGTGGCAGAAGGCAGAGGGTGATGGTCGAAGGTTGTTTTTGTGACTGGAAGCCTGTGGCCAGTGGGGTACCACAGGAATCTGTGCTGGGGCCCTTGCTGTTTGTGTCTACATGAACGACTTGGATATGAATGTAAAAGGTATGATCAGTAAGTTCGCTGATGATACAAAAATTGGTAGGGTGGTAAATAGCGAGGAGGATAGCCTCAGTCTGCAGGACGATATAGATGGGTTGCTCAGATGGGCGGAACAGTGGCAAATGGAATTTAACCCGGAAAAATGCGAGGTGATGCACTTTGGAGGGACTAACAAGGCAAGGGAATATACAATGAATGGGAAGACCCGAGGCAAGACAGAGGGTCAGAGGGATCTTGGTGTGCAAGTTCACAGATCCCTGAAGGCGGCGGAACAGGTAGATAAGGTGGTAAAGAAGGCATATGGGATACTTGCCTTTGTTAGCCGAGGCATAAAATATAAGAGCAAGGAGGTTAGGATGGAGCTGTATAAAACACTGGTTAGGCCACAGCTGGAGTACTGTGTGCAGTTCTGGTCGCCACACTACAGGAAGGATGTGATCGCATTGGAGAGGGTGCAGAGGAGATTCACCAGGATGTTACCAGGGCTGGAGCGCTTCAGCTATGAAGAGAGACTGGGAAGATTGGGTTTGTTTTCCTTGGAGCAGAGGAGGCTGAGGGGGGACATGATTGAGGTGTACAAAATTATGAGGGGCATAGATAGGATGGATACTAAGGAGCTTTTTCCCTTCGTTGAGGGTTCTATAACAAGGGGGCATAGATTCAAGGTAAAAGGCGGGAGGTTTAGAGGGGATTTGAGAAAGAAATTTTTCACCCAGTGCGTGGGTGGAGTCTGGAACTCACTGCCTGAGAGGGTTGTGGAGGCAGGAACCCTCACAAGATTCAAGAAGCATTTGGATGAGCACTTGAAATGCCATAGCACACAAGGCTACGGACCAAATGCTGGAATATGGGATTAGATTAGACTGGGCTTGATGGCCGGCGCGGACACGATGGGCCGAAGGGCCTCTATTCGTGCTGTGTAACTCCATGACTCTATGACTCGAAGTATGATGTTTGCGTTTCGTTAATTGAACAGACCCGCCATCTCTCACTTTACTTTATAATTACAGGAGAAGGAATTTCAATTATTGTGAGATCGGTCTGGAAGAGGCATTCGATTCTGTTGATTCCATGATTTGTAGATGAAGTGAACTGTCTGGGTGAAAAATGGAGAATTGGATAATCTGTAGAAATATTAAACTATTCACTGAAGCTTCACTTTTTAACAAACTGACATTGAGAACAGGATCGATGGAACACGGGGCTGGTGAACAGAATGCAGGCGCAGGATGATAGGATTTAATCGGATATGAAAATGGATTTGAGAAAGAGAGGAGAGTGAGTGATAGAGAGAGTGACTGAGAGGGAAAGCGAGAGGCGGTGGTGTGAATAATTCATCAGAATGGAATGCTGAAACTTCCAGTCCAATTAAAGATGGAAAATGTGATTGAATGTGTTAATATGAGTTGGTCAGATTGGGTGAGTTTTTATTGTGGGACTCGCTCCTAGTGTTCATATCCGTGTCAGGTCCTCAATCTGTTTTCGTGAATGTTCCTTATTTTCCAGATTAACACTAAACATAATTATAATTTACTTTCAGATTAGAATCAGTAATTTCTTGATCATAATGAATTATTAGGAGAGTGTATTTTTAAAGCTCGACTGAATTCAAGAAACAACGAGGGAGATTTAATTTATAATTTGCAATTTAATTTGAATTGAATGCCGAAAGTAAATTTATAGAAACATATTTTATACCCAACACCGGTTCCCTGACACCAATAACCACAGAAATGAACTGTTGGAGGCATTTGTTGGAGTGTCTTCGTTGGATGTATATCTGCCATGTATCTGCCCATTTCACCAGTCTGTCTCTGTCCTCCTGAAGTCTGTTACTATCTTCCTCAAGCTTTGTGTCATCAGCAGACTTTGAAATTATATCCTGTATGCCCAAGTCCAGGTCATTAATATACATCAAAAAGAGCAGTGGTCCGAACTGACCCCTGGGGAACTGTATGCTTCCCTCCAGTCTGAAAAACAACCGTTCACCACTACTCTCTGCTTTCTGTCCTTCAGCCAATTTTGTATCCACATTGCCACTGTCCCTTTAATCCCATGGGCTTCAATTTTGCTAACAACTCAAGTTATGTGGTACTTTATCAAACACCTTTTGAAAATACATATACACAACAGTGCATGAGAATAGATTAGTGGCTCGCAAAAAAGGGAACACAAGTGTCTTTTATAAACATATAAATAGTAAGATGTTAGTCAAAGGAGTGGTGGGATCGTTTCGGGACAAAAAAGATGATCTTGTGAAGGCAGAGGGTGTTGTTGAGGTATTAAATGAATACATCGCATCGGTCTTCACTAGAGAAGAGGATGCTGCCATTGTAGCAGGAAAGGAGGAGGTAGTAGTGATATTGGAGAGGATAAAAATAGATAAAGAGGAGGTTTTTAAAAGATTGGCATTGAACAAAGCAGAAAAGTCAACCGGTCCAGATGGGATGCATCCTGGGTTACTGAGGGAAGTAAGGGTGGAAATTGTGGAGGCTCTGACCACAATCTTCCAATCCTCCTTAGATATAGGGACTGTGCCAGAGGACTGGAGGATTGCAAATGTTACATCCCTCTTTTAAAAAAAAGTTGTGAAAAGAAACCCAGCAATTACAGGCCAGTCAGTCCAACATTGGTGGTGGGGAAACTTTTAGAGACAATAATCCGGGACAAAATTAATTGGCACTTGGAAAAGTTTGGGCAAATAAATGAAAGGAAAATTGTTTTTGACGAACTTGATTGAGTTCTTTGAGGAAGTAACGGAGAGGGTTGATGAGGGGAGTGCGGTTGATGTTGTGTATATGGACTTTAAAACGATGTTTGATAAAGTACCACAGAATAGACTTGTTAGCAAGATTAAACGGACGGTGGCAGCCTGGATACAAAATTGGCTACGGGACAGAAAGCAGAGTAAACAATAAGGATCGGAACAGACTTTAGAAGGACAGAGACAGACTGGTGAAATGGGCAGACACATGGCAGATGCAATTTAAATTAGAGACGTGTGAAGTGATACATTTTGGTAGGAAGAATGAGGAGAGGCAATATAAACTAAATGGCACAATTTTAAAGGGGGCGCAGGATCAGAGAGACCTGGAAGTGCACATGCACAGATCTTTGAAGGTGGCAGGACAAGTTGAGAAGGCTGTTAAAAAGGTATATGGGATCCTGGGCTTTATTAATAGAGGCACAGAGTACAAAAGCAAGGAAGTTATGCCAAACCTTTATAAAACACTGGTTAGGCCTCAGATGGAGTATTGTGTCCAATTCTGGGCACCACACTTCAGGAAGCATGTCAAGGCCTAAGAGAGTGTGCAGAAGAGATTTACGACAATGGTACCAGGGATGAGGTACTTCAGTTACATGGAGAGAGTGGAGAAGCTGGGATTGTTCTCCTCAGAACAGAGAAGATTAAGGGGAGATTTGATAGAGGTGTTCAAAATCATGAAGGCTTTTGATAGAGTAAATAAGGAGAAACCGTTTCCAGTGAAAGAAGGGTTCATAACCAGATAACACAGATTTGAGTGATCGGCAAAAGAGCCAGAGGCGACATGAGGAAAACATTTTTTTACGCAGCGAGTTGTTCTGATCTGGAATGAAGCAGATTCAATGGTAACTTTCAAAAGGGAATTGGATAAATACTGGAAGGGAGAAAATTACAGGGGTATGGGAAAAGAGCGGGGGAGTGGGACTAATTGGATAGCTCTTCCAATGAGCTGGCACAGGCACGATGGGTTGAATGGCCTCCTCTTGTGCTGTACCAACTATGATACCGTGAACATCAACTTTTCCAGCCTCATCAGCTCTCTCCGTTATTATCTGTTTGTTTCCACGTTTGAAAACCATTAAACCAATCCTTCACTTGGGCTCCATAACAACCTGCAGCATTCTTTCTGTGATGCTGTGGTGTTGCCATTTTAATGCTTTTAAATTTAAAATCCACATGGTGGGGCTATAGACTGTTATTTGATCTCTGCAGGCCGACTGAAGTACAGCCCCTCAGACTGAATTACAGACTGCTGCCCAGCAGGAGCTCCTGGTTTGTCAGTGGTTCTGAATGATTAGGCACTTACTGGAATATTCAATGTTTCAGGTAATGGGACAGTGATCATCATGAGCCACCAGTGCAAACAGAAAGGAAGCAGAGCGAGCATCCTAAACTACTTTCAGCCTGCACTGGGGGAACCTCAAGAAAATCACAGTCCCCTCGTCGTAGCAGCGACCTCACACCCTGCACAGGACACCTCGGTGACCATTAAAGCACGTAACATGGTCCTTAAAGTTCAGCGTAAAAAGACCAGGAGGGAGCTGAACCGTGCTAAATTCGATAAAGTGATTGTTGAACAGTTGTCAAAATGCAAGCCAGGCCGTGTGGTTCAGAAAGTCCATCACCCAAGTAAATATCACTGCAAAAGTGGTGGCAACTCTTGGGCAGCAGAGCGGCCAGTTCCTAAACTGTCCCTTAATCCTAACTGGGTTATAACCCAAAACAGACTAACTCACCACCTGGGGATATTCAACAAGGAGGTCAAATCTATCGATATCGAGAGACTTTTGAAGGAGGACAAAAGTAATCACTGCTGGCAAAGTAACACCAAGGAGCCTATAACCAAGGTCACTGAGGATGCAATGGAGGTCACAAGTTGTACACCTCTGCAAGGAAAGGAAGCAGAATCCGTGACTTTTGTCGAACAGCCCAGCTCCTCAACTCCCGAGCCAAAGGATAATGGCCCACGGCCTGCAACCAAGAATGGCTGTGGGGGCCAGGCTCCCACCACTCTGGTTCCTCCCGACCACCAAGTGGAGACTGGAATCCAAGTTCCCAGCGCTATAACGGGACCAGCAGCCCCCGTCGCAGATCTAGCCCAGAAGCTCATCAAAACCCTGAACACCCACGTCGTGTTTCCTGGCCAAAATCTTGCGCATCAGACTCAACAACACTTACTGAATATTCTTGTGGAAAGGCACGGAGGGCAGCCAGACACCTTGGTCACGGCAGTGAGGAGAAAACAGGAAAGTGATATTGTTCCCAGCACTATGGGTGTTACAGGTAAGAGCTGCCCTTCAACTGCATGAGCGAGCGGAAAATGGTGGAGGGACGTTCCCCGTGCAGTTTTCTTCCTGTGATGTGGGTGACGCTGGCAAGGCTGCATTTATTTCCCATCTCTCGTTGCCCTGAGTAGGTGGGACTTGTCTTCTTACTTCATAGCGATTGTAGAACTGAGCGGCTTGCTGGGCCACTTCAGCGATTCGACAACCACATGGTGTGGGATTGGCGTCACGCATAGGCCAGAGCAGGGTCGGGGCAGTCCCTTTCCTGAAGGACATTAGTGAACTAGTAGTGTGTTTCCAACCATCTTTTGTGGTCATTTTTTCTGATGCCATTCCATAAATTAGTGACAGTGGGGACTTCAATTATCCCAGTATAGGCTGGGAGAAAAAACAGAGTAAAGACCAAGGAGGGTGAATAATTCCTAAAATGTGTACAGGAGAACTTTTTTAATCAGTGTGTTTCCAGCCCAACGAGGACGGAAGCAGTGCTGGATCTAGTTCTGGGGAATGAAGTTGGGCAAGTGGAGCATATTTCAGAGAGGGAGCATTTGGGAAACAGTGATCACAATATCATTAGGTTTAGAGTAGTTATGCAAAAGGACAAGGAACAATCAAAGGTGAAGATACTCAACTGGAAGAGGTTAATTTCAGTGAATTGAAAAGGGATTTGGCCCAGGTCGATTGGAATCAAAGATTGGCAGGTAAAACAGTACATGAGCAATGGGAGGCCTTCAAACCTTCCAGACACATTCCTTTGAGGTGGAAAGGAAGGGCATCTAAACCTAGAGCTCCCTGGATGACTAAAGAAATTGAGATTAAACTGAAACAGATAAATGAGACTTTGATTAATGCCAGGTTCATAATACGGTAGAGAATCAAGCTGAATACAGAGAGTGCAGAGGGGAACTGAGAAAAGGAAAGAAGAGTGGCAGAGAGAATGTCTGAGGAAAAAATCAGCTGGTCACATAAAAGGGAATGCTAAAGTCTTTTATAAACATATAAAGAGTAAAAGGATAGTCAAAGGAAGGGAGAGGCTGATTAAGGACCTAAAAGGAAGTCTTGTGGAGGCAGTGGGCATGTTTGAGCTACTAAATGAGTACTTTAAATCTGTCTTCACTATAGAAGAGGATGCTGCCATTGTAGCAGTAAAGGAGGAGGTAGTAGTGATATTGGACAGGATAAAAATAGATAAAGAGGAGGTACTTAATCAATTGGCAGTACTCAAAGTAGAAAAGTCACCCGGTCCAGATGCGATGCATCCTAGGTTGCTGAGGAAAGTAAGGGTAGAAATTGCAGAGGCTCTGGCCACAATCTTCCAATCCACTTCGACATAGGAGTGGTGCCAGAAGACTGGAGGATTGCAAATGTTACACCCCTGTTTGAAAAAAGATGTGAGGGATAAACCCGGCAATTACAGGCCAGTCAGCCTAATGTCGGCGGTGGGTAAACTTCTAGAAACCATAATCCGGGACAAAATTAATTGACACTTGGAAGAACGTGAGTTAATAAATGAAAGCTATCACGGATTTGTGATAGGCAAGTCGTGTCCGACAAACTTGATTGAGTTTTTTGAGGAAGTAACGGAGAGGGTTGATGAGGGTAGTGCGGTTGATGTCTGTACATGGACTTTCAAAAGGAAGGTGGAATACCATATAATAGACTTGTTAGCAATATTGAACTCCATGGGATTAGAAGGGCAGTAGCAGTGTGGATACAAAATTGGCTCCACATAACTGACGTCCCTCATCCCTAGTACCATTCTAGTAAGTCACAACTATATACTTCCCTCCAGTCTGAAAAACAATCGTTCACCACCACTCTCTGCTTTCTGTCCTTTAGCCAATTACGTCTCCACGCTGTCACTGCCCCTTTAATCCCAGGGCTTCAGTTTTGCTGACAGGTCTGCTGTGTGGTACTTTATGAAAAGCCTTTTGAAAGTCGATATATACATCAACCACACTGCCCTCATCAACCATTTCCATTCGTTCATCAAAGATGGTGGTAACTTGGGTGCTAAATTGGCTCAGCGATCGGAGGCAGAGAGTAATGGTGAACGAATGTTTTTCTGACTGGAGAGAAGTATACAGTGGGGTCACCCAGGGGTCGGTATTAGGACCATTTCTTCTCTTGTTAAATATAAATGACCTGGACTTGGGTAAAGGGAGTACAATTTCAAAGTTTGCAGATGATACAAAACAGTGAGGAGGATAGTAGCAGACTTCAGGAAGACAGAGACAGACTGGTGAAATGGGCAGACACATGGCAGATGAAATTGATGTGGATAGGTGTGAAGTGATGCACTTTGGGAGGAACAACATGGAGAGACAGTATAATCTAAATGGTCCTATCTTGAGGGTGTCCAAGAGAAGGGGGACCTGGGGTGGGGGGTATATTCACAAATCTTTGAAGGTGGCAGGGCAAGTCGATAAGGTGGTTAAGATAGCGTATGGGATACTTGGCTTTGTAAACGGGGGCATTGAATAGAAAGGAAGTCATGCTAAACCTTTACAAATCAACGCTTAGGCCTCAGTTGGAGTATTGTGTACAATTCTGAGCACCACACTTTCGCAAGGATGTCAAGGCCTTAGAGAGGGTGCAGAAGAGATTTACTGGAATGGCACCAGGGATGAGGGACCTCAGTTATGTGGAGAGATTGGAAAAGCTGGGGTTGTTCTCAGAGCAGAGTAGGTTAAGGGGAGATCTAATAGAGGTGTTCAAAATTAGGGGGGGTTTTGAGAGAGCAAGTAGGGAGAAACTGTTTCCCTTGGCAAGTGGGTCGGTAACCAGACGTCATAGATTTAAAATAATTGGCAAAAGAACTAGAGGGGAAATGAGGAGAGATTTTTTCATACAGAGGGTTGTTAAGATCTGGAATGCACTCCCTGAAAGGGCGGTGGAAGCAGGTTCCAAAGGAACTTTCAAAAGGCAATTGGACATGTACTTGAAGAGGACCAATTTACAGGTTTATGGGGAAAAAGCTGGGGTGTGTGAGTAAATTTGACAGCACTTTCAAAGATCTGGCACAGGCATGATGGGCCGAATGGCGGCCTCCTGTGCTGTAAGATTCTATGAAAGAACTCAATCAAGTTGCTCAAACACGATTTGCCTTTAACAAATCCATGCTGGCTTTCATTTATTGACCAATATTTTTCCAAGTGCCAATTAATTTTGTCCTGGATTATTGTCTCTAAAAGTTTCCTCGTCACCGATGTTAGGCTGACTGGCCTGTAATTGCCGGGTTTTTCCCCCTCCGTTTTTGAACGGGGGTGTAACACTTGCAATCCTCCAGTCCTCCGGCACCGTCCCCATACCAAAGGAGGATTGGAAGATTGTGGCCAGAGCCTCCGAAATTTCCACCCTTAATTCCCTCAGTCACCGAGGATGCATCCCATCTGGACCGGGAGACTTTTCTACTTTGAGTACTGCCAGTCTTTTAAGTACCTCCTCTTTATCTATTTTTATCCTATCCAATATCACTACTTCCTCCTTTACGGCGACAATGAATGTTTCTTTCCTCACTGGGCTGGAAAAACACTGTTCCAGAAAGTTCTCTTGAAAACACTTCAGAAATTCATCGCTCTCTTTGCCCTTTGCCCTGTTACTGTCCCAGTCTATTTTGGGATAATTGAAGTCCCCCATTATCACCACTCTGTAGTTTTTGCATCTTTCTGTAATTTGACTGCAAATTTACTCCTATCTCTTTCCCACTGTTTGGTGGCCTATAGTCTACACCCAGTAGTGTAATAGCTCCTCTATTGATCCTTAATTCTGAACAAATAGATTCTGTCTTTGACTCCTCAACGACATCATCCCTTTCTCGTGCTGTAACAGTATCTTTGATCAATACTGCCACCTCAATCCTCTTTTTCCTTCAATGTCATTCCTGAACACCTTGTAGCCAGGAATATTAAGTGCCCAATCCTCCCCTTCTTTGAGCCAGCTCTCTGGTATTGTCACTATATCATAGTCCCATGTGACGACTTGCTCCACCACCCTTATTTACCACGCTCCGTGCGTTTCCGCACAGGCACTCCAAACCCATCTCAGACTGCCTCGCATTTCCCCCCTGTCTGATCCCTCCTATTTCTGAACTACTCTTTATTCCATTGCTGTTTATCTCTCCCAGTCCTCTGTACATCTTGTTTCTCCATCCCTAATGTTTCATCCTGGTGCCCATCCCCCTGCCAAATTAGTTTAAACCCTCCCCCACAGCACCAGTGAACCTCCCCGCGAGGACATTGGTCCCAGCTCTGTTGAGCTGCAACCTGTCCAGCCTGGAGAGGTCCCTCCTGCCCCAGAGCTGGTCCCAATGTCCCAGTAATCTGAAACCCTCCCTCCTGCACCTTTGCTCCAGCAACGCATTAACCTGTCTTATTCAATTATTCCTATACTCACTAGCGCGTTGCACTGGGAGTAATCCAGAGATTGTCACCTTTGAATCCTTACTCGCAAACTTCCTCCCTAGCTCCTGGAACTCTGTCTGCAGGACTGCGACCATTTTCCTTCCTATGTCATTGATTTCCACATGGACCATAACTTCCGGCTGTTCCCGTTCCCTCCCCCCCCCCGAAAAATGTTCTGCACCCTCCTGGTGATGTCCTTTACCCAGGCACCAGGGAGGCAACACACCATGCAAGACTCGCTTCGGCAGTGAAGTGATACATTTTGGTAGGAAGAATGGGGAGAGGCAATATAAACTAAATAGTACAATTTTAAAGAGAGTGCAGGAACAGAGAGTGTATAATTTCAAAGTTTGCAGATGACACGTAACTTGGAAATATAGCAAACAATCTGGAGGATAGTAACAGACTTTAGGGGGACAGAGACACACTGGTGAAATGGGCAGACACATGGCAGATGAAATTTAACGCAGAGAAGTGTGAAATGATACATTTCGGGAGGAAGAATGAGGAGAGGCAATATAAAGCAAATGGTACAATTTTAAAGAGAGTGCAGGAACAGAGAGACCAGGGGGTGTATGTACACAAATATTTGAAAGGCTGTGAAAAAAGCATATGGGACTCTGGGCTTTATTAATAGAGGAATAGAGGACAAAAGCAAGGAAGTTATGCTAAACATTTATAAAACACTGGTTAGGCCTCAGCTGGAGTATTGTGTCCAATTCTGGGCACAACACTTTAGGAAGGATGTCAAGGCCTGAGAGAGGGTGCAGAGGAGATTTACTTGAATTGTACCAGGGATGAGAGACTTCAGTTATGTGGAGAGACTGGAGAAGCTGGGATTGTTCTCCTTAGAACAGAGAAGGTTAAGGGGAGAATTCATAGAGGTGTTCAAAATCATGAAGTAAACAAGGAGCAATTGTTTCCACTGGTTGAAGGGTCAGCAACCAGAGGGGACAGATTTAAGGTGATTGGCAAAAGAGCAAGAGGGGAGATGAGGGAAAAACTTTTCTGCACTGCGAGATGTTAGGATCTGGGATGCACTGCCCGAGGGGGTGGTGGATGCAGATTGAATCATGGCCTTCAAAATGGAACTGGATAAGTACTTGAAAGGAAAAAATGCAGGGATATGGGGATTGGATGTGGGAGTGTGACTAGCTTGGTTGCTCTTGCGTAGAGCCAGCACGGACTTGATGGGCCGAGTGGCTTCCTTCCATGCTGTAACCTTCCTATGACTGTGAAAGAGCAAGGGAAGGGGACTAATTGGATAGCTCGTTCAAAGAGCCGGCACAGGCACGATGGGTCGAATGGCCTCCAGTGCTGTAAGAGTCTATGATTACACTTGACCCCGAGAGGGAATCTTTCCCTATTAACTTCTCAACTTTCCGTGCGTGCTCTTGTTGGATAACTGATTGCAGCTAATGAATCTCTTCTGAATTTCTTCAGGGCTGAGCCAACCCTCCAGTTCCTGCATCGAATCACGTTATGAAAACACCGCTGTCAGTAAACGGTCGGCTCCAAGGGATCAGCTGATTGATGAGATATTTATATCCCAGAAAGACAGCATGGCTTGTGGATTTCCGATCCATTCATCTCCAGTGATGGTAAACCAATCATTTATTTTTGAATGATATTTTGAGAGCTCTGAGATGAAGTGGTGGTGTTTGGGAGCCTGTCGTTTTGTGTGTGGTGACCCAGTGATTGTGATAATCAAGGTATTCCCAACACAAGAGACTGACGTGTAATCCTGAATATGACCTTTCTCCAAACACTGCCACATTGGTGCTGGCCAGTCCCTGTCCAAACATCTGGTGAGGACAGACTTCGGCTCACTGTCACATTCCCTAATCTCCCACTGATGTCCATCATCTGGGCCCACTCACAGTATCATAATAGGTGTAGCACAGGAGGAGGCCATTCGGCCCATCATGACTGGACTGGTTCTTTGAAAGAACTATCCAATTAGTCCCACTCCCCTGCTCTTTCCCCATAGACCTGTAAAATTATTTCCGCTCAAGCATTTATCCAATTCCCATTTGAAAGTTACGATTGACTCTGCTTCCACCGCCCTTTCAGGCAGCACATTCCAGATCATCACAACTCACTGCATAAAAAAAAATGTTTCCTCATCTCCCCTCCGGTTCTTTTGCCGATCACCTTAAATCTGTGTCCTCTGGTTGCCGACCCTTCTGCCACTGGAAACAGTTTCTCCTTATTTACTCTATCAAAACCGGTCATTATTTTCAACACCTCTATCAAATCTCCCCTTAACCTTCTCTGCTCTGAGGAGAACAATCCCAGCTTCTCCAGTCTCTCCACATAACTGAAGTCCCTCATCCCTGGGACCATTCCAGTAAATCTCTTCTGCACCCTCTCCAAGGCCTTGACATCCTTCCGAAAGTGCGTTGCCCAGAATTGGACACAATACTCCAGCTGAGGCCGAACCAGTGATTTATAAAGGTTTGGCATAACTTCCTTGCCTTTATACTCTACGCCTCCATTGAAAAAGCTCAGGATTCTATATGCTTTTTTAACTGCCTTCTCAACATATTCTGCCACCTTCAAAGATCTGTGTGCATGCACCCCCAGGTCTCTCTGTTCCTGCACCCCCTTTAAAATTGTACCATTTAGTTTATATTGCCTCTCATTTTTCCTACCAAAATGCATCACTTCACTCGTCTCTGCGTTAAATTTCACCTGCCACGTGTCTGCCCATTTCACCAGTCTGTCTCTGTCCTCCGAAAAACATAAGAAATAGAAGCAGGAGTCTGCCATAGGGTCCCTCGAGCCTGCTCCGCCATTCAATGAGATCATGGCTGATCTTCGACCTCAACTCCACTTTCCCGCCCGATCCCCATGTCCCTTGATTCCCCCAGAGTCCAAAAATCTATCTATCGATCTCAGCTTTCAATATACTCAATGACTGAGCATCCACAGCTCTCTGGGTAAAGAATTCCAAAGATTCACAACCCTCTGAATGAAGAAATTCCTCCTCATCTCAGTACTAAATGGCCAACCCCTTATCCTGAGACTATGCCCCCAAGTTCTAGACTCTCGAACCAGGGGAATCAACCTCTCAACATCTACCCTTTCAAGCCCCCTCAGAATCTCATATGTTTCAATGAGATCACCTCTCATTCTTCCATACTCCAGAGAGTATCGGCACATTCTACTTAATCTCTCCTCACAGGACAATCCTCTCATCCCAGGAATCAATCTAGTGAACCTTCGTTGCACCCCCTCTAAGGCAAGTATATCCTTCCTCAGATATGGAGACCAAAACTGTACACAGTACTCCAGGTGAGGTCTTACCAAAGCCCTGCACAATTGCAGCAAGACTTCCTTGTAATAAAGGCCAAGATGCCATTTGCCTTCCGAATTGCTTGCTGTACCTGCACACTAACTTTGTGTTTCTTTTACGAGGACACCCAAATCCCTCTGAACACCAACATTTACTTGTTTCTCACCATTAAAAAAATATTCTGTTTTTCCATTCTTCCGACCGAAGTGAATAACCTCACATTTCCCCACATCATATTCCATTTGCCACTGACTTGCCCACTCACTTAACCTGTCTATATCCCTTTGCAGACTCTTTGTGTCCTCCTCACAGCTTACTTTACGACCTGGTTTTGTATCGTCAGCAAACTTGGATACATTACACTCGGTCCCTTCATCTAAGTCATGAATATGGATTGTAAATGGCTGAGGCCCAAGCACCAATCCTTGCAGAACCCCACTAGTTACAGCCTGCCAACCTGGAAATGACCCGTTTTCTGTCCGTTAACCAATCCTTTATCCATGCAAATACTACACCCAACCTCATGAGCCCTTATTTTGCATAACAACTTTTTATGTGGCACCTTATCGAATGCTATTGCTCTGTTAAGAACATAGGAACAGGAGTAGACCATTCAGCCCCTCGTGCATGCTCCGCCATTTGATAAGATCATGGCTGATCTGTGATCGAACTCCATATACCTGCCTTTGGCCCAAATCCCCGAATACCTTTGGTTGCCAAAAAGCTATCGATCTCACATTTATATTCAGCAATTGAGCAAGTATCAATTGCCGTTAAATCTGTTACATTTCCACACCGTTCACCTGAGGAAGGAGGAAGCCTCCGAAAGCTTGTGGAATTTAAAATAAATTTGTTGGACTATAACTTGGTGTTGTGAAATTGTTCACAATTGTCAACTCCAGTCCATCACCGGCATCTCCACATCATCAAAGAACTCAATCAAGTTATTCAAACACGATTTGCCTTTAACAAATCCGTGCTGACTTTCATTTATTAGCCCAGACTTTTCCAAGTGCCAATAAATTTTGTCCTGAATTAATGTCTCGAAAGGTTTCCCACCACTGTCGTTAGACTGACTGGCCTGTAATTGTCGGGTTTATCCCTCTCTCCTTTTTTGAACAGGGGTGTAACATTTGCAATTCTACAGTCCTCTGGCACCATCCCCGCATCTCAGGAGGATTGGAAGATTGTGGCCAGAGCCTCTGCAATTTCCACCCTTACTTCCCCCAGTCACCCAGGATGCATCCCATCTGGACCGGGGTGACTTTTCTACTTTGAGTTCTGCCAATCATTTAAGTACCCCCTCTTTATCTATTTTTATTCTATCCACTATCACTACTACCTCCTCCTTTACTGCTACAGTGGCAGCATCCTCTTCTCTAGTGAAGACCGATGTGAAGTATTCATTCAGTACCTCAGACATGCCCTCTGCTTCCACAAGAAGATCTCCTTTTTCGTTTCTAATCGGTCCCACCCTTCCTTTGACTACCCTTTTTATTATTTTGGGTTCCCTTTTATGTTAGCCGCTAATCTATTATCAAACTCTCTCTTTGCCCCTCTCATTCCCTTTTTTTGATCTCCTCTGTACTTTCTATATTCAGTCTGGTTCTCTACTGAATTATGAAGCTTGAATGCGTCATAAGTCTCTTTCTGTTTCATTTTAATCTCTATATCTTTAGTCATCCAGGGAGCTCTAGATTTGGATGCCCTTCCTTTCCCGATCGGAGAGATGTGTCGACTCTGTACCCGGACCATCTCCTCCTTGAAGGCCTCCCATTGTTCTATTACCGTTTTGCCTGCCAATTTTTGATTCCAATCCACCTGGGCAAGATCCCTTTTTAACTCACTGAAATTTGCCCTCCTCCAGTTAAGCATTTTCACATTTGATTGTTCCTTGTCCTTTTCCATAACTATTCTAAACCTGATGATATTATGATCACTGTTCCCCAAATGCTCCCCCACTGAAATATGCTCCATCTGCCCCACTTCATTTCCCAGAAGTATATCCAGCACTGTTTCCTTCCTGGTTGGGCAGGAAGCACACTTTTCCGGAAAGTTCTCTCATACACATTTGAGGAATTCCTCTCCCACTTTGCCCTTTACACTGTTACTATCCCAGTCTATATTGGGATAATTGAAGTCCCCCATTATCACTACTCTATAGTTCTACCATCTTTCTGTAATTTCCCTGCAAATTTGCTCCTCTATCTTCCCACTGTTTGGTGGCCTATAGTCTACACCCAGTCGTGTAACAGCTCCTCTATTGATCCTTAATTCTAACCAAATAGATTCTGACTTTGACCCCTCAACTCCATCATCCCTTTCCAGTGCTATAATAGTTTCTTTGATCAATACTGCCACCTCCCTCCCTCCTTTCTTTCCTTCTCTATCTTTCCTGAAGACCTTGTAGCCAGGAATATTTCGTACCCAGTCCTCCCCTTCTTTGAGCCAGGTCTCTGTTATAGCCTCTATATCATATTCCCATGTGACAACTTAAGCCTGTAGCTCACCAACCTTATTTACCATGCTACGTGCATTTACGCACATGCACTCGAGACTCATCTTAGACTGCCTCGCATCCCCCCCCCCTGTCTGATCCCTCCTATTTCTGAACTATTCTTTACTCTAGTGCTGCTTGTCACTTCCAGTCCTCTGTGCACCTTGTTTCTCCTCTCTGATGTTTCATCCTGGTGCCCACCATGACCCCACTCCCCCACCCCGCAAAATTGGATTAAACCTTCCCCCACAGCACTTATGAACCTCCCCGTAAGGATATTGGTCCCAGTTCTGTGGTGCAACACGCCCGTGTTGAACAGATTCTGAACATAAGAAATAGGAGCAGGCGGAGGCCATAAAGCCCCTTGAGCCTGCTCCATCATTCAATCAGATCATGGCTGATCTTCGACCTCAACTCCACTTGCCCGCCCGATCCACATATCCCTTGATTCCTCTAGTGTCCAAAAATCTATCGATCTCAGTCTTGAATATACTCAATGATTCAGCATCCACAGCCCTCTGGGGGAGAGAATTCCAAAGATTCACAACGCCCTGAGTGGGAAAAAATGCCTCCTCATCTCAGTCCTAAATGGCCGACCCCTTATCCTGAGACTATGCTCCCTAGTTCGAGACTCTTCAGCCAGGGGGAAGAACCTCTCAGCATCTACCCTGTCAAGACCCTTCAGAAGCTTATATGTTTCAGTGAGATCACCTCTCATTCTTCTAAACTCGAGAGTATCGGCCCATTCTACTCAATCTCTCCTCATAGGACAACCCTCTCATCCCAGGAATCAATCTAGTGAACCTTCGTTGCACCCCCTCGAAGGCAAGTATATCCTTCCTGAGATAAGGAGACCAAAACTGTACACATTACTACAGGTGTGATCTCACCAAAGCACTGTACATTTTCAGCAAGACTTCCTTACTCTTGTACTCCAACTCCCTTGCAATAAAGGCCAACGTGCCATTTGCTTTCCTAATTGTTTGTTGTACCTGCATGTTAACTTTGTGCTTCTTGTACGAAGACACCCAGATCTCTCTGGACAGCAACATTTAATAGTTTCTCACCATTTAAAAAATATTCTGTTTTTCTATTCTTCATACAGACGTGAATAACCTCACATTTACCCACATTATACTCCATCTGCCACATTCTTGCCCACTCACTTAACCTGTCTATATCCCTTTGCTGTTGCTTTGTGTCCTCCTCTCAGCTTACTTTCCCACCTCGCTTTGTATCATCAGCAAACTTGGATACATTATACTCTGTCCCTTCATCTAAGTCATGAATATAGATTGTAAACAGATGAGGCCCCAAGATCCTTGCGGCACCCCACCAGTTGCAGCCGGCCAACCTGAGAATGACCCATTTATCCCTACTCTCTGTTTCCTGTCCATTAACCAATCCTCTATCCATGCTAATATATTACCCCCAACCCCATAAGAATAACAACCTTGAATGTGGCACCTTATTTAATGCCTTTTAATCCCACCTGCCCAGAACTGGTCTCAATGCCCTTGGAATCTGAAACCCTCCCTCCTGCACCATCTCTCCAGTCATGCATGAACCTGTCTTATCCAACTATTCCTAGACTCACTCGTGTGTGGCACTGGGAGTAATCCAGAGATTACTATCTTTGAGGTCCTGCTTTTTAAACTTCTTCCTTAGCCCCTGAAACTCTGACGACAGGAGCTCGACCCTTTTCCTTCCTATGTTATTGGTTCCCACATCAGCCACGACTTCTGGCATTCCCCATCCCCTCTCAAAATACTCTGCACCCTCTTGGTGATATCGTTTACCCTGCCTGGCACCAGGGAGGTAACACACCGTGCGGAACTCATGTCGGTGATTGCAGAAACGCCTGTCTATCTCCCTGACTATCGAATCTCATGTAACAACTGCATTTCCTTTGGCCCACTGGCAGCCGAGTCTCCCACGTTGCTGTGGATTTGCTCCTGACTCTACTCCCGAGGTGTCAACACCCTCACTGGTTTGTGAGTGCCACACTCCCAGGGGACTCCTGCACTGCCTGCCTGTTACTCCTCATCTGTCTGGTGGTCACCCACTCCCTCTCCCCCTGAACCGTCTGTAGTTGTGGGGTGACCACCTCCTGAAACGTGCTATCCACGAAACTCTCAGCTTCCCGTATGCACTGTAGTGATGCCGGAGAGGGCCGGGATGGGGGGGTTTGTGCTGAACGTGATGGGATGGGATGTGACAGCGGGGGTGGAATGGGGCGGGGGGTGGGGGGGGGGGGTGGCATGCGAGGGTGCGAGGGGACCGTGCAGGATAGGAAAAGTTTGGACCCAGGAGAGTTGGGCAGGTTTTGAGAGCAGTAACGAGCAGAAGCACAGCCTTCGTTCCAGTACAGCATTGGTCCAATAGATTGGAAAATTTGTCCAACTGTCTCTTAACACTTTGTAAAGGGACAGTGAAGCATAGGTCGTGTACTGCACTCCCTCCTCACTCCTACAGCATTGCAGTGCTCCATCAGCCCATAGACCGCCTGCATCATTCTGTATCAGTCCTGATTATATCAGGGTTGGCACAGTCATCTCCTTCTGTGCCCAGACGCCAACCCATCTTATTCTACGAGTGTTTGGAACCTCTGGAAATATCAGCGTTGTGGTTATCAGGATTTAACTACAATCTGTAGCTTTTTGCCTGTCACGTCCTTCCTTCCATTTATCTGCGGTTTGTTATAAATTCTGTTAATCACTCACCCAATGTTTTGTTTTATGACCAGGTGAATCGACTTTCTTGCAGAAAGCAGGATGCGAACGGTTGTCCTGGACTGAGGATTTCAGGGTGTTTCCCAGTCGGTCCAGGGTTATCAGAAGTCTGGCCACAGAAAGTCACAGACAGGAGTTATTTGTTTGATGAACTACAAGGTGGTCCCTCTTCAGTAACGGACAGGGTCCAAACTGATGAGGACACTTCATTCAAACATACCAGCCACCAGCACCCATGGATGTGGAAAAATGCAAGCAGTTTAGAAATGGCAAAAGTGAATACAAACATCTTTAAAAGTCCTCCTGTTGGAAAGAGACCATCGGTGACGGAGTGCAATCTCAGAACAGGATCAGTGAAGATGCTGAATCAGGACTTGAACCAGTCTAAGAATCTTACGCAGGTTCTCGTGCCACAAAAACACATGTTTCCAAGTGCTGCTTCACCTCAGTTTTACAGCCACACTCCTCCCGTCCAGCTGTACAAGACCAGCAACTCCCTCGCAAAGATTTGGGAGGCCCACCAAGATTCTCCGTGTGGGGCCCACTGGGAGAGCTTCTCCAGAGAAATGCAGAGTCCAATGGGTTTGAATCCAGTGAGAGAGACCAAGGAATGGAGAAACAAGGGACAGCCTTTAGAAGACATTTTGAATGTTTCCCAACACAAGTTGAGAAATATTGGCATAAGCATCTTGGGGAAACAAGCAAAAGCAGTCAGCTGTGGGACAATATGGGAATGTCAGGATGATCTCCCTGAGGGAGGGGTTGTGGGTGGGAAGGTTGGTGCCAGATATAATCATTCCAAACTCCCGCCAAAAACCCAGGATATTTTATTTAAAGGCACAAAGTTACATTCTGAGCAGACGCCCAAAGAACACCATGTGGTGCAGCATCCCCGACACATTCATCATTGTTCATCACTGAAGGAAAATGGTCTCCAAAAAGTCAGACCAGGACAATATGAGGGACTGCTCCACCCATTAGAACTTGACAATCTAAGTGTTTCACCCTCGCATTTCACCTGCAAGGAGGCTGCAGATCGATGGGACAGAGATTTGATCAAGCAATCCAATTTACTCAGCAACAGTGAAGTGTACAACGAAAATTATGGCCATGATTACACTCAGTCACAGGCCTGTGAGAAAGCAGCGCAGGGCTGGCCTGGTGTGAATAATAGATGGGCCTGCCCTGTGCTGGAGACTGGATATCTGTCAGTGAAAGGCACCAGTGAATTGTTTGAGGAGGCCTTGGATCACAAGTCTTATTTAAACTGGAATGGCGATAATGAGCACCTGCCAGTTTCATTGGATTACCCTCAACCAAAAGCTTGGCCAATCCCTCTCTCACTCTATTACCCCCCATCAGACACCTTAGAGTGGAGTGAATCACCTTTGCCAAGTGACTCCTACAACCGGGGGACTTGAGAGGAGATGGAGTGTCCGACTGTGATGTGATGCTCTGTGCAATTCACTGACTGAATTGGTTCCCTTTTACATTTGTAGTTATACGATCAGAAAATGTGATTGGACAGGCACGAAAAGATCAGTGGGATTCCTAGAGCTGGACGATAATTTCATTGGATATCTCAGGGGACCTGATGGATCTTAACAGTGTGACCTATTGACTAGAACCAATCTGTTGTGAGCCCTATTGGATAGGATATGCACATATGGTATTGATAGTGGGAGTGACAGGATCGACAGTCTCGGTTTTAGGATTTTGTTCTGTTTGTACATCTCAAATGAACGGCCCCATTGCCAACATGAATTGTGTTCATGGGAACAAAGGATGTTTTTCTGTACATATTATTCCAGCTGCAAATTAACTGGTGTGGAATAAAAATTAGCACAGGGATTTTCCTGAACAATTTCTTCGTTCATTGTTTCCAACCAGACATGGACGTGGTTCATTATCTGGTGACCCTCCACGGGGCGTGGTCAGTTGGGGGCCATGTGTGGTGGGACTGTGGGGTGGGGGGGCGGAAAGGGTGGGTCGAGGGGGCAAGTGAGGGGGAGGGGCGTGTCGGAGGGTGCATGTGAGGGGGAGGGGCGTGTCGGAGGGGGCATGTGAGGGGTGAGGTTCGGGTCGGAGGGGGCACGTGAGGGGGAGGGGCGGGTCCGCGGAGGCACGGGAGGGGGAGGGGCGGGTCGGAGGGGGCACGGGAGGGGGAGGCGTTGGTCGGAGGGGGCACGGGAGGGGGAGGCGCGGGTCGGAGGGTGCACGGGAGGGGGAGGCGCGGGTCGGAGGGGGCACGGGAGGGGGATGCGCGGGTCGGAGGGGGCACGTGAGGGGGAGGCGCGGGTCGGAGGGGGAGGGGTGTGTCGGAGGGGGCGCGGGTCGTGGAAGGATGGGTGTGTCGGAGGGTGCGCGGGTCGGAGGGGGAGGGGCGTGTCGGAGGGGGCACGGGAGGGGGAGGGGCGTGTCGGATGGGGCACGTGAGGGGGAGGAGCGTGTCGGATGGGGCACGTGAGGGGGAGGCGGGTCGGAAGGGGCACGTGAGGGGGAGGCGCGGGTCGGAGGGGGCACGTGAGGGGGAGGCGCGGGTCCGAGGGGGTACGTGAGGGGGAGGAGTGTCCGAGGGGGCACGTGAGGGGGAGACGCGGGTCGTAGGGCGCACGTGAGGGGGAGGCGCGTGTCGGAGGGGGCACGTGAGGGTGAGGCGCCGGTCGGAGGGGGCACGTGAGGGGGAGGCGCGGGTCGGAGGGGGCACGTGAGGGGGAGGAGGGTCCGAGGGGGCAAGTGAGAGGGAGTGGCGTGTCGGAGGGGGCATGTGAGGGGGGTGGGTCGGGTCGGAGGGGGCATGGGAGGGGGGAGCGTCGGGACGGAGGGGGCACGGGAGGGGGAGGGGCGGGTCGGCGGGGGCACGGGAGGGGGAGGTGCGGGTCGGAGGGGGCATGGGAGGGGGAGGCGAGGGTCGGAGGGGGCACGGGAGGGGGAGGCGCTGGTTTGAGGGGGCAAGCGAGGGGGAGGCGCGGGTCGGAGGGGGAGGGGTGTGTCGGAGGGGGCGCGGGTCGGAGGGGGAGCGGTGTGTCGGAGGGTGCGCGGGTCGGAGGTGGAGGGGCATGTCGGAGGGGGCACGTGAGGGGGAGGAGCGTGTCGGATGGGGCACGTGAGGTGGAGGGGCGTGTCGGGGGGGCACGTGACGGGGAGGCGGGTCGGAGGGGGCACGTGAGGTGGAGGCGGGTCGGAGGGGGCACGTGAGGGGGAGACGCGGGTCCGAGGGGGCACGTGAGGGGGAGGCGCGGGTCGGAGGGGGCTCGTGAGGGGGAGGCGCGGGTCGGAGGGGGCACGTGAGGGGGAGGCGCTGGTCGGAGGGGGCACGTGAGGGGGAGGCGCGGGTCGGAGGGGGCATGTGAGGGGGAGGAGGGTCCGAGGGGGCACGTGTCGGAGGGGGCACGTGAGGGGGAGGCGGGTCGGAGGGGACATGTGAGGGGGGAGGGGCGGGTCGGAGGGGGCACGGGAGGGGGAGGAGGGTCGGAGGGGGCATGTGAGGGGCGGGTCAAACTGGAGGCCATGGAGAAGTCTCACTTGTGATGACACTGAGTGTAAATTTTACGTGTCTCTTTTTGTATATTTGTTTCTCATGAAAAATTAAAATTTCCATTCAAGCTGAGAAACCTGCTCAACAATTGTTCACAATTCTGTCTGTCAGTCAGCGTGAAGTGAGCTCAAAGCCAGGTATTGTTGGATTTGCTTTAAAATGCCACATGATTCCAATAGTTTCTGTGATGTTTTGTGTGTCCAGTGACAGGAGCTGGGATGGGGTTTATGGGATGGGATTTATGGGATGGAATGTGAAACAATCTCGCCTCTCGAGCAGCAGAGCGGTCAGCTCTTGGGTTTATTCAACCAACTGGAGAATCAGAACAAAGGGATAAGTGAGCACAGTCTTAAACTCCTGTCTGACTTTGGTCTGAGTCAAGACGTAGATGCAGGTGTTACTGCAGGAACTGAGGAGTTGCAGTATCGGCGCGATGTATCCTAAGTCATGAAGGTGGTAGCCGAAGAATAGATCAGTGACGTGATTTAACACAATCCGTTCGTGGATGGTGTACACAGCTTGTGTCATCCACAACAGTATGAAGCTTGCAGATATGCTGAAGAGCAGAACGATGGACCTCCTGCGGTTCTCCATCTCTGTATCCTTGTGATTCTCCCGATCACGCTTCCCCCGGAGCGCCCTGCGTACTCGACTCGCCAGTAAAATGTGTCTGACCGTCAGAGCGTTGAGGAGCAGAATCAAGACGAACGGGAGCAGTGGGGTTAACGCACGATGAAAGTAGTCGAATGCTTTCCACAGGGGTGAGGTGTAGTAGCTCAACCTCACCCAGCAAAATAACGGCATAGACAAAAGATAGATAACTTCATATCGAAAATACCAAGGGATGTTCTTCAAACAGCTCAACACACTCACTGTTCCCAGAACCACAGCCGCTGTTCTCGCGGTGCAATATTTCGTTTTCAGCTTCTGGCAACAAATGGCCACAAATCGATCAAAGGTGAAAGCCACGGTGAACCAGACAGAACAGTCTGTGGCTGCATGAGTGAGGCATTCACCGAGACCACACATGGTAACGCTCTCTGTGAATATATCAATGAAATAAAGGGTGACAATACGGTCCAGTATCACAGCAGTGAGGATAACGGTTAGATCAGCCGCTGCCATGGACACCAGGTAACAGGAGATGCATCGAGACAGACCACACTTTCCCCGGGATAAGATCAGGATCACCAGCAGGTTAACTGGGAGAAATCGGAACAAAAAAGATCAGGAAAATCACTCATCAGATTGACAACAAAGATTGGACAGGAGTTTGTGAGGAATTTATACTGAGATCATTGTGTTTAGCAAATGGAGACTGAACCCCAAACCTGGGCAGTGCCATCAATTTTTAAAAATTTATTCGTTCATGGGATGTGGGCATTGCTGGCGAGGCCGGCATTTATTGCCCATCTCTAATTGCCATTGAGAAGGTGGTTGTGAGCCGATTTCTTGAACTGCTGCAGTCTGTGTGGTGAAGGTTCTGCCACAGTGTTGTTCGGAAGGGAGTTCCAGGATTTTGACCCAGCGACGATGAAGGAACGGCGATATATTTCCAAGTCGGGATGATGTGTGAATTGGAGGGGAACGTGCAGATGGTGTTGTTCCCATGTGCCTGCTGCTCTTGTCCTTCAAGGTGGTAGAGGACGCAGGTTTGGGAGGTGCTGTCGAAGAAGCCTTGGCGAGTTGCTGCAGTGCATCCTGTGGATGGTACACACTGCAGCCACTGTGCGCCGGTGGTGAAGAGAGTGAATGCTTAGGGTGGTGGATGGGGTGCCAATCAAGCGGGCTGCTTTGTCCTGGATGGTGTCGATCTTCTTGAATGTTGTTGGAGATGCACTCATCCAGGCAAATGGAGAGTATTCCATCACACTCCTGACTTGTGCCTTGTAGATGGCGGAAAGGTTTTGGGGAGTCAGGAGGTGAGTCACTCGCCGCAGAATACCCAGCCTCTGACCTGCTCTTGTAGCCACAGTATTTGTATGGCTAGTCCAGTTAAGTTTCTGGTCAATGAGTACTTTGCTTCTATCTTCACTAAAGAAAAGGAGGAGGCATTAGATAAATTCTATTGGATAGAAATAGATGAAGATCATGGGGTGAATCATGTTTGCTGTGGGAGGTAAAGGTGGAAACAGAGATCTACCGGTCGCAGATGCATCTGTCCATGACAGTATTGGTCGGATTGACCACTGCACAGTCCTCATGGAGGCGAAGTCCCGTCTTCACACTGAGGACACCATCACTGTGCTAAATGGGATCGATTCAGAAACGATCTAGCAGCTCAAACCTGGGCATCTATGAGGCGCTGTGGGCCATCAGCAGCAGGTGAATTGTATTCCAGCACAATCTGTAACCTCATGGCCCGGCATATTCCTCATTCTACCATTACCAACAAGCCAGGGTATCAACCCTGGTTCAATGAGGCGTGTCGAAGAGCATGCCAGGAGCAGCACCAGGCGTACCTAAAAATGAGGTGCCTCCCTGGTGAAGGTACAACACAGGACTACATGAATGCTAAGCAGGGTAACCAGCATGCTATGGACAGAGCTAAGCGATCCCACAACCAACAGATCAGATCATAGCCCTGCAGTTCTGCCACATCCAGTTGTGAATGGTGGTGGACATTTAAACAACTAACGGGAGGAGGAGGCACCGTGAACACCCCCATCCTCAACGATGGCAGAGTCCACCATGTGAATGCAAAAGACAAGGCGTTTCAACCATCTTCAGTCAGAGGTGCCGAGTGGATGATCCAGCTCGGCCTCCTCCCGATATCCCCACCATCACAGATGCCAGTCTTCAGCCAATTCGATTCACTCCACGTGATACCAAGAAATGGCTGAGTGCACTGGATACAGCAAAGGCTATGGGCCCCGACAACATCCCGACTGCAGTGCTGAAGATTGTGCTCCAGAACGAGCCACGCGTCCAGCCAAACTGTTACAGTGCACCAACAACATTGTGTAAAATTGCCACCACCTCCTTTCATTCCTTCCCTATCTTTCCTGAACACCTTGTATCCAGGAATATTTAGTACCCAATCCTGCCTTTTTATGAGCCTGGTCTCCGTTATCGCCACTACACCATATTCCAAATGTGGTTATTTGTGCCTGAAGCTCACCGACCTCATGTACCACTCTTCGTGCGTTTACACACACGCACTGCAAACCAGTCTTAGACCTCCTCGTATTCCCTCTGGTGCCCATCCCTCTGCCACATTAGTTTAAACCCTCTCCCCCCAGCACTTGTGAATTTCCCTGAGAGGACATTGGTCCCAGCTCTGTTGAGGTGCAACCTGTCCGACCTTCAGACCGGGTCGTCGATCAAATGGACACTGATCTCTGGACCTGGACAGTGATTTGAAATGGACACTGAACTCCCGGCCTGGACGTGCTATCAAATGGAGACTCATCGAATGTCCCACATGGCAGATTGGTCAAAAAAGTAAATGCCCATGGGATCCAAGGGAATGTGGCAAATTGGATTCAAAATTAGCTCAGTGACAGTCAGCAAATGGTAATGGCTGACGGGTGTTTTTGCGATTGGAAGACTGTTTCCAGTGGAGTACCGCAGGGCTCGGGAATTGGGCCTTTGCTTTTTGTGGTATACATTAATGATTTGGACTGAAACGGAGGGGGCGTGATTAAGAAATTTGCAGACGACACAAAGATAGGCCATGTGGCTGATAGAAAGGACTGGTCAGATGGGCAGAAAAGTGGCAAATGGAATTCAATCCGGAGAAGTGTGAGGTACTGCATTTGGGGAGGGCAAACAAGGCAAGGGAATAGACAATAAATGGGAGGACACTGAGAGGTGTAGAGGAAGTGAGGGACCTTGGAGTGCAGGTCCACAGATCCCTGAAGGCAGCAAGACAGGTTGAAAAGGTGTTGAGAAGGCATACGGGATACTTTCCTTTATTAGCCGAGGCATAGAATATCGAAGCAGGAATGTTATGCTAGAACTCTATAAACATTGGTTAGGCCATAACTTGAGTACTGTGCACAGTTCTGGTCACCACATTACAGGAAGGATGTAATTGCACCAGAGAGGTTGCAGAGGAGATTTAAGAGGATGTTGCCAGGACTGGAGAATTTTAGCCATGATGACAGATTGGATAGGCTGGGGCTATTTTTCTTGGAACAGAGGAGGATGAGGGGAGATTTGATTGAGGTGTATAAAATTATGAGGGGCCGAGATAGAGTGGATAGGAAGGACCCATTTCCCTTAGCGGAGGGGTCAATAACTGGGGGGCATAGATTTAAAGTGATTGGGTGAAAATGTTTTGCCTCATTTCTGCTCTAATCCTTCTACCAGAGGGCGGTGGGGGTCTGGAACTCACTGCCTGAGAGGGTGGTAGAGGCAGAAACCCTCAACTCATTTTTAAAAATAACTGGATGTGCACCTGAAGAGCCGTGACCTGCAGAGCAACGGACCAAATGCAGGAAAGTGGGATTCGGCTGGGTGGATCGTTTCTCAGCTGGCCAGGCACGATGGGCCGAATGGCCTCCTTCTGTGCCTTAATTTTTTTATGATTCTATGTCCTGGCCAGTGCTATCAAGCAATGACTGATCTCTGGACTTTGGCAGTGCTATCAAATGGATACTGATCCACAGACCTGGACAGTGCTAACAAATAGAAACATAGAAAATAGGAGCAGGAGTAGGCCATTCGGCCCTTCGAACCTGCTCCGCCATTCAATATGATCATGGCTGATCCTCTATCTCAATACCATATTCCGGTGCTCTCTCCCCATATCCCTTGATGCCTTTTGTTTCTAGAAACCAATCTGTCTCCTTCTTAAATATATTCAGTGAATTGGCCTCCACAGCCTTCTGTGGTAGAGAATTCCATCGGTTCACCACCCTCTGAGTGAAGAAATTTCTCCTCATCTCAGTCCTAAATGTCCTACCCTATATCCTGAGACTGTGACCCCTCGTTCTGGACCCCCCCAGCCAGGGGAAACATCCTCCCTGCATCCAGTCTGTCTAGCCCTGTCAGAATTTTATATGTTTCAATTAGATCACCCCTCATTCATCTAAATTCGAGAGAATACAGACCGAGACGACCCAATCTCTCCTCATACAACAGTCCTGCCATCCCAGGAATCAGTCTGGTGAACCTTCGCTGCACTCCCTCCATGGAAAGTGTATCATTTCTTAGGTCAGGAGACCAAAACTGCACACAATACTCCAGGTGTAGTGTCACCAAGGCCCTGTATATTTGCAGTAAGACATCTTTGCTCCTGTACCCAAATCCTCTTGCAATGATGGCCAACATACCATTTGCCTTCCGAACTGCTTGCTGCACCTGCATGTTTGCTTTCAGTGACTGGTGGACAAGGACGCCCAGGTCCCTTTGTACATCAACATTTCCCAATCTATCACCATTTAAATAATACTCTGCCTTGCTGTTTTTCCTTCTGAAATGGATAACTTCACATTTCTCCACGTTATACTGCATCTGCAATGCATTTGCCCACTCACTCAACTTGTCTAAATCGCCTTGAAGCCTCTTTGCATCTTCCTCACAACTGATGATCCCACTCATCATCCAAATCATTGATATATATTGTGAATAGCTGGGGCCCAAGCACTGATCCCTGCTGTACCCCACGAGTCACCGCCTGCCACCCTGAAAAACACCCCTTTATTCCTACTCTCTGTTTCCTGTCTGTTAACCAATTTTCAATCCATGCCAGTATATTACCACCAATCCCATGTGCTTTAATTTTGCACACTAACCTCTTATGTGGGACTTTATCAAAGAATCTTCAGAAAATCCAAATATATCACATCCACTGGTTTTCCCTTATCTATTCTACGAGTTACATCCTCAAAAAAACTCCAGTAGGTTTTTCAAACATGATTTCCCTTTCATAAATCCATGTTGACTTTGTCTAATCCCGAATGTTATTTTCTAAATGTCCTGTTATCACATCCTTTACAATAGACTCTAGCATTTTCCCCACGACTGATGTTAGGTTAACCGGTCTGTAGTTCCCTGTTTTCTCTCCCTCCTTTTTTAAATAGTGGGGTTACATTTGCCATCCTCCAATCTGCAGGAACTGTTCCATGATCTATCGAATTTTGCAAGATGACAACTAATGCATCCACTATTTCCATGGCTACCTCTTTTACTATTCTGGGATGCAGATTATCAGGCCCTTGGGATTTATCGGCTTTCAGTCCCATTAATTTCTCCAGCATTTTTTTTTACGAATATTAGTTTCCTTTAATTCCTCCTTCTCACTAGACCCTTGGTTCCCTGGCATTTCTGGGAAGTTATTTGTGTCCTCTTCCGTGAAGACAGAACCAAAGTATTTGTTTAATTACTCTGCCATTTCCTTGTTCCCCATTATAAATTCTCCTGTTTCTGACTGTAAGGGATCCACATTTGTCTTCACTAATCTTTTTCTTTTTACATACTTGTAGAAACATTTACAGTCCACTTTTATGTTCCTTGCAAGTTTACTCTCATACTCTATTTACCCCTCTGAATCAGTCTCTTGGTCCATTTCTGCTGAATTCTAAACTGCTCCCAATCCTCAGGCTTGCCACTTTTTCTGGCAACTTTATATGAATCCTCTTAGGATCTAATACTACCCTTAATTTCCTTTGTTAGCCACGGTTGGGCCGCTTTTCCTTTTGTATTTTTGCACCAGAAAGGAATGTATAACTTATCCACCGTGATGACTTTTAATGCAGCTTCCCAATCTATCATAGCCAACTCACTCCTCATACCTTCGTAGTTTCCTTTGTTTAGATTTTGGACCCTAGTTTCGGATTGGACTTCACTTTCCATCTTAATGAAGAATTCTATCATGTTATGATCACTCTTCACTAAAGGACCCCTCACAACAAGATTATTAATTAACCCCTTCTCATTGCACAATACCCAATCTAGGATAGCCTGTGCCCTGGTTGGCTCCTCAATGTACTGGTCTAAAAAACCATCTCGTACACACTCCAGGAATTCATCCTCCACAGTATTATTGCTAATTTGGTTTGGCCAGTCGATATGCAGATTAAAGTCATCCATGATTACTGGAGTACCCTTGTTACATGCATCTCTAATTTCCTGTTTGATCCCATCCCCTACATTATCACTATTGTTTGGAGGCCTATAAACAACTCCCCACCAGTGTTTTCTGCCCCTTGGTGCTTCTTAACTCCACCCAGACTGATTCGACATCTTGATTTTCTGAGCCAATATCCTTTCTCATTATTGCTCTGATTTCATCCCTTACTAACAACGCCACCCCACCTCCTTTTCCTTTTTACCTTTCCTTCATAAATATTGAATACCCTTGGATATTCAGCTCCCAGCCTTGATCACCCTGAGGCCATGTCTGTGTGATTGCAATTCTATCGTATCCGTTAACATCTATTTGCGCTGTTAATCCATCTACCTTATTACGAATGCTTCGTGCATTGCATTCAGATACAGTGCCTTTAGATTTGTCTTTTCAACATTTTTAGACATCTTAACATTTTTTTACTGTTGCCCTATTTGTCTTATGACCATTTTTTCTCACCTGGACCCTATCTGTTAGTGCATTATTGTTTGTACGCTCTGTCCCTTCCTGACACAATCTGGTTATCCTTACCCCAATCACTTTCGTGCACTGCTTCTTTGTCTTTCCTCTTAAGCATTCCAGATCTCTCTCCACCAGGACTCTCACCCCCCCCCCCCCTCTCACTCCCCCGCTTATTTAGTTTAAAGCCCTGTCTACCTCCCTGGAAATTCGATTCGCTCTAACTCTGGTCCCAGCATGGTTCATGTGTAGTTCGTCCCAACGGAACAACTCTCTCGTTCCCCAGTACTGGTGCCAATGGCCCATGAAACAAAACCCACTTCTCCCACTCCAATCTGTGAGCCACGCATTCATCTCCCTGATCCTATTGACCCTGTGCCAATTTGCTCGTGGCTCAGGTAATAATCCAGAGATCATTACCTTTGTGTTTCTGCTTTTTAATTTAGTCCCTAACTGCTCAAACTCTCAGCAGAGCCTTTTTCTTAGCCCGACCTACGTCGTTGGTACCTGCGTGGACCACGACAAATGGATCCTCCCCCTCCCACTCCAAGTTCTTCTCCAGCCCGGAGGAGGTGTCCTTCAGACTGGCACCGAGTGGGCAACATAGCCTTCGGGGCTCACTCTCCTGGCTGTAGAGAACAGTGTCTCACCCTCGAACTATACTGTCGCCTACTACAAACACCTTCCTTTTTACTCCCCCCACTTGAACGGCTTCCTGTGCCACGGTGCCGTGGTCAGTTTGCTCGTCCTCCCCGCAGTCCCCGCACTTGTCCACAAGGGTTGCAAGAACCTCAAAGCTATTGGACAAGCGCAGGGGCTGAGGCTCCTGCAATACTCCCTCCTGGATTCCCGCACCTGCCTGACTCGCAGTCACACCATCCTGTCCCTGACCACCTGTCAATTCTAAAGTATTTAATCTATGGGGTATGGCTGCCTCCTGGAGCAAAAGGTCCATGTCGCTTTCTCCCTCCCTGATGTCTCGCAATGTCCGCAGCTCGGACTCCAGCTCCTCAATTCGGATCCGAAGTTCCTCGAGCCGTTGACACTGACTGCAGATGTCGTCGTCCTGGACAAAAATGTCCACAAGCTCCCACATATTGCAGCAGCAACACATCTCTCTGTCCTCCCATTATTTTATTTATTTAATTATATCCTGACCTGGACCCTGCTATCAATTGCGCACTGTTTCCCAGACCTGGACACTGCAAACAAATGGAGACTGAACCCCAGACCTGGACTGTGCCATGAAAAGGAAACACGTCTGGGCCTGGACAGTGCTATCAAATAGACACTGAAGACCAGACCTGGACACTGCAAACAAATGGAGACTGATCTCTCGATAGGCACAGTGCTGTCAAATGGAGACTGAACTCTTGACCTGGACAGTGCTATCAAGAGGTGACTGATTTCCAGTCATGGGCAGTGCGATAAAATGGAGAATGATCTCTGGACCTGGACAGTGCTATCGAATGGACAGTGACCTCTTGAACTGTGCAGCACTGATCTCTGGAGAAGGACAGTAATATGAAATGTGGACACATCTCTGGAAATGGACAGTGCGATCAAATGGCGATCTATCTACTTTCAAAGATGCTAAATCCCTTAATACTTCCTCCCTCATTAAGTTTATCCCATTCAATATTTCACACTCCTCCTCAACTACAATCTCTGCATCGTCCACCTCTTTGTGAAGACAGATGCAAAGTATTCATGAAGAACCACACCCACATCTTCTGCCTCCAGACATGTTACTTTTTTGGTCTCCAATCGGCCCTACTCTTTCCTTAGTTACCCTTTTGCTCTTTATGTATTCATAAAACATTTTTGGGTTTTTCCTCATGTCACCTTTGGTTCTTTTGCCAATCACCTTAAATCTATGTCCTCTGGTTCTGAACCCTTCTGCCAATGAGAACAGTTTCTCTTTATTTACTTCATCGAAACACTTTGTGATTTTGAACACCTCTATCAAATCTCGCCTCAAGCTTCTCTGTTCCAAGGAGAACAACCCCAGCTTCTCCAGTCTCTCCACATAACTGAAGTCCCTCATCCCTGGGTCCATTCTAGTAAATCTCTTCTGCACCCTTTCTAAGGCCTTGACATCCTTCCTAAAGTGCGCTGCCCATAATTGGACACAATACTCCAGCTGAAGCCTAACCAGTGTTTTGAAAAGGTTTAGCTTAACTTCCTTGCTTTTATATCTTCTGTCCCTGTTTATAAAGCCAAGGATTCCGTATGCTTTTTTAACAGCCTTATAAACTTGTCTTGCCTCCTGAAAAGATTTGTGCACATTCACCTAAAGGTCTCTCTGTTGCTACACTCCCTTTATTTTGTACCATGCAGTTATAGGCCATCAGGAGAAAAGTATATACATCAATGCAAGAATTATCGTGAATAAATGTACGGAATCTTACAACACCAGGTTATAGTCCAACAAATTTATTTTAAAATCACAAGCTTTCGGAGATTATCCCCTTCGTCAGATGAATGAGTGAAAAGGTTCTCAAATCGCATATCTTATACTATGCTGGGACAGCATCACACCAATCAAAAGGTCTCGTTGTTATTCATCGTTCGCAGCAAGTTACCCAGTTTTCAGGAGAACAGCGTCCACGACATCACACAACCCTGCCATGGCAACCTCTGCAAGACATGGCAGATCATCGACACGGATACCACCATCACACGAGAGGACACCACCCACCAGGTACATGGTTCATACTCCTGTGACTCGGCCAATGTTGTCTACCTCATACGTTGCAGGAAAGGATGCCCCGGAGCATGGTACATTGGCGAGACCATGCAGACACTGCGACAACGGATCAACGGACACCGCACAACAATCGCCAGACAGGAGGGTTCCCTCCCAGTCGGGGAACACTTTAGCAGTCAAGGACATTCAGCCACCGATCTTCGGGTAAGCGTTCTCCAAGGCGGCCTTCGAGACACACGACAACGCAAAATCGTCGAGCAGAAGTTGATAACCAAGTTCCGCACCCATGAGGACGGCCTCAACCGTGATCTTGGGTTCATGTCACGCTACACGTAACCCCACCATCAAAAAGGGGGGAAAAAAAAGGGGGGGAAAAATTATATGTTTTTTAATATTCTCTCTCTCTCTCTGCCATTTTGGGTTTCTTTCTGCCTGCCTGTGTAATTGACACAATGTATATCCAGTGTACTGGGACGTGCTGTTCTCCGAGACTGGCCTGTTTGAATAAAAACGAGACCTTTTGATTGGTGTGATTCTGTCCCAGCATTGTATGAGATATGCGATTTGAGAACCTTTTCACTCATTCGTCTGACGAAGGGGATAATCTCCGACAGCTGGTGATTTTAAAATAAATTTGTTGGACTATAACCTGGTGTTGTAAGATTCCTTACATTTGTCCACCCCAGTCCATCACCGGCATCTCCACATTATAGTGAATAAGGCAGATGATCTGAGGGCACAGATCGACACGTGGCAGTGCATGAAATTTAATGCAGTAAAATGCGAAGTGATACATTTCAGTAGGAAGAACGAGGAGAGGCAAAATAAACGAGAGGGCACAATTCTAAAAGGAATATTAGAACAGAGAGATCTGGCGATAAATGGTGAAACCAGTCGCCCAACATAAACGTTCATGTCTGCGTCCCTTGGACTTAAGGTACTGGAGATGGGGGCCGTACCGGGGTGGGGGGGGGGGACGACCAGGGTGAGAGAGAGTAATGGTTTTAATGGGGACAAGGGCACCAAAGGTGGAGGTGAGGGTGTGATTGAGCAGATCGGTCGTTGCAGAAATGTTGTGGTGAATGGAGGGCCAAAGGGTGAAAGAGTTGGGAATTTGAAAGTGCCGTTGTAAGTGATTTGAGGGAGAGTTTTTTTTCCAGGGGAAACACTGAAGGGAGTGGGGTTGGGAGGGTGAAAGGGGATGTGGGACGAGAGGGTTACAAATAAGTTCTCAGAGATGGCCTTATCCGTGATGGGAGTAGAGAGGCCACGTGAGATGGCAAGGTCGAGAGGGTGACTGTGAATATGGGTAAGGGAGTTTATATGGAGGGAGAGATTAAAGGAGGATAGGAGGGCAGTGAACTCAGAGGAGAGAGGGAAAAATAGAAAGAGAGACAGAGAGCGATGCAGAGAAAGAGTGAAACGGAGAGAATGAGAGAGAGAGAGAAAAGAGAGAGAGAGAGAGAAAGTGAAATGGAGAGTGAGAGAGAGAGAAAAGAGAGAGAGAAAGAGACAGAGTGAAATGGAGAGAGAGAGAGAGAGAAAGAGAAGCAGAGAGCGAGACAGACAGACAGACAAAGAGAGAGATAGAGAGTGAAACATGGAAAGGGAGACAGAGAGACAGACAGAGGCAGGTAGACAGAGAGACAGACAGAGGCAGAGAGAGACAGACACACACACACACACACACACACACAGAAGGAGAGAGAAAGAGTCAGACAGAGACAGAGAGCGAGAGATGGGAGGAGCTCAGTCAATCTGCACTGCTCAATATAACCCGAGCAACGCCCGTTAATCACAATATTAAACAGTTTGAAAGCAATGACTGGCGATATAATCGAATCTGGCAGATGTTATTGCAATCTGTGGCTTCCAGTTATTGCACTAAACCAGAACCGAGCGGGAAAGCAGGAAGCGCGAAGCTGAAACAGGTGGAACAAGTGACCGGCACAGACTGAACAGAAAGTGCATGTGTGAGGATCCGTTTTTCTGCAGTCAGTGCGGAGCTCAGACCCTGTCACAAACCTGTCATCTGGAGCGAGGGCGCGGTCCGGATCAGAGTTTGTCAGACAGATCCGCGGGGCAGCGGCACTTACACTGGAGATTCCCATTAGTATCCTTTGTGCAAAGGAGTTGAGTGAAGATGGGAAATGTGACATTGGTTGAACTAATATCACAAATAGGACAAGCAGGTGAAGAGCACAATCTTACATTATCAGCAACAGCAGCAACACACAGTCACTTACCTGGGATAGAAACAGCAGCAATTATGGTGTAGGCAATCCTCATTAACAGTCTGTAGTCCATGGCGTGAGTCGGTTGTACTGCAGCCTCTCGCTCCCGTTCCCAGTCCCAGTCACTCCCAGTCCCAGTCCCAGTCAGCCCACTCCCAGTCTCATTCCCAGTCCCAGTCACTCCCACTCCCGTTCCCAGTCGCAGTCACTCCCACTCCCAGTCGCAGTCCCAGTCACTCCCAGTCCCAGCCCCTCTCACACGATGCATTGAGGAGAGCTCCTATTTCTAGAGAGGATGAAACCCCCGCGAGGAGAGGCGGTTACATCATGTTCCTTACAGTCAGTTGCACACAGCAGATTGGTAAGTGCTGTCAACAGCATTGTATAACATTAGATTTCAATGAGTTTGCAACAGATGGGGAATCTTGCGAAATCCAGTCATTAAATTCCTGTCAATTAAACACCGCCTGCTAATCTTGTACATTCAGCTGATTAACCGACTCGTTTAACTGCCCGTTTCACCATTGTAAACAATTTTACAACACCAAGTTATAGTCCAACAAATTTATTTTAAATTTCACCATTAAAGGTGGAAATGCGAAGCGTTAAGAATTACACGGGGATTGGTGACTGGATCACAAAAACATGATGTTTGAACACAGCCCGGCTCCTGAAATCTGCAAGCAGATGTTGGCAGCATCTGTTGGAAAGTCCACAGTCAGGGCTCATCCGTGAAAAGATAGAAAACAGCGGCAAGATAGAGTAACATTAACAGAGACACTGAAACACACTGCCAGCACACAGGGACCATTACAAACCAGAGATAGAGAGAGACAGATAGAGAGAGAGAGGTGGGGGGGGGGATCGAGACAGACAGAGAGAGAGGGGGAATAGAGATACAGAGAGAGAGGGGGATAGAGAGAGAGGGGGGATAGAGAGAGAGAGAGGTGGGATAGAGAAAGGGAGAGGGGGGACAGAGAGAGAGAGAGTGGGGGGAGAGAGAGAGAGAGAGGGGGGATAGAGAGAGAGGGGGGATAGAGAGAGAGAGAGGAGGGGAGAGAGAGAGAGTGAGGGGTGGATAGAGAGAGAGGGTGATAGAGAGAGAGAGAGGGGGATAGAGAGAGAGAGGGGGATAGAGAGAGAGAGGGGGGGTTAGAGAGAGAGAGGGGGGATAGAGGGAGAGAGAGAGGGATAGAGAGAGAGAGGGGGATCGAGAGAGAAGGGGATAGAGAGAGAGAGAGAGGGGGATAGAGAGAGAGGGAGAGGGGGGATAGAGAGAGAGAGAGGGGGGATAGAGAGAGAGAGATAGTGGGGGATAGGAAGAGATAGAGGGGGATAGAGAGAGATAGAGGGGGATAGAGAGAGAGAGGGATAGAGAGAGAGAGAGAGGGAGGGGTGAAAGAGAGAGAGAGGGGGGGATAGAGAGAGAGTGGATAGAGAGAGAGAGAGGGAGGATCGAGAGAGGGGGGATAGAGAGAGTGAGAGAGGGGGATAGAGAGAGAGAGGGGGGGATAGAGAGAGAGAGAGGGAGAGCGTTATAGAGGGAGAGAGAGGGGGATAGAGAGAGAGAGAGGGGGTTAGAGAGAGAGGGGGGGTAGAGAGAGAGGGGGGGGATAGAGAGAGAGAGAGGGGGATAGAGATAGAGAGAGAGGGGGCTATAGAGAGAGAGTAAGGGGGACAGCGAGAGAGAGAGAGGAGGGGGCGATCGAAAGAGAGAGAGGGGGTATAGAGAGAGAGAGGGGGGGTATAGAGAGAGAGAGAGAGAGAGAGAGGGGATAGAGGGAGAGAGAGGGGTTTAGAGGGAGAGTGAGGGGGATAGCGAGAGTGAGAGGGGGGATAGAGAGAGAGGGGGGATAGAGAGAGAGAGTGAGAGTGGGGGGGAGAGAAAGGGGGATAGAGAGAGAGAGGGGGGATAGAGGGAGGGGGGATAGAGAGAGAGAGAGAAGGATAGAGAGAGAGAGGGGGATAGAGAGAGAGAGGGGGATGGAGAGAGAGGGGGTTGAGAGAGAGAGAGAGGGATAGGGATTCAGAGAGAGAGAGGGATAAAGATAGAGAGAGACAGAGAGAGAGAGAGATAGAGAGAGAGAAACTGAGACAGAGAGAGTGGGGGATAGAGACAGAGAGAGAGGGGGCTAAAGACAGAGAGAGAGGGATAGAGACAGAGAGAGAGAGGGATATAGACAGAGTGAGACTGAGACATAGAGAGGGTGGGATAGAGAGAGAAACTGAGACAGAGAGACTGAGAGAGGGATAGAGACAGAGAGAGACTGAGACAAAGAGAGTGAGAGAGGGATAGAGACAGAGAGAGACTTCGACAGAGAGATTGAGAGAGAGGGATGGAGACAGAGAGAGAGAGAGGGATAGAGAGAGAGAGGGATAGAGACAGAGAGAGAGAGAGGGATAGCGATAGAGAGAGAGAGGGATCGCGAAACAGAGAGAGAGAGAGGGATTGAGACAGAGAGAGAGGGGGAGAGAGAGAGAAACTGAGACAGAGAGAGTGAGGGATGGAGACAGAGAGAGAGAGAGATTGGGCAGCAGAGAACGGCTGCGGTAAAATAGGGAATTGCCATCAACAGGACAGGAGATGCTGGACCACATAAAGGTACCGATACACCAGAGAGAGAGAGAGAGAGTGAGGGGGGATAGAGAGAGGGAGAGAGAGAGGGAGAATGAGGGATAGAGACAGAGAGAGGCGGATGGAGACAGACAGAGAGAGAGACAGAGACACAGACACAGAGAGGGTGAGAGGGACAGAGAGTGAGTGAGGGATAGAGACAGACAGACAGAGAGAAAGTGAGACAGAGACAGTGAGAGAGAGGGATAGAGAGAGGGGGATAGAGACAGACAGAGAGAGAGACAGAAACAGTGAGATGGAGAATGAGAGAGACAAAAAGAAAGACAGAGAAAGGGAGAGAGAGAGAGATAAAAAGAGAAAGGGAAATAAAGGGGACAGAGGGACAAAGAAAGACAGACAGATGGAAAGAGAGACAGAGAGAAACAGAGAGAGTCCGTAACACTGACCTCACCTGCACTTTCATCCAACTCAGACACAACACTGACACAAGAACAGAAGGAATAGAAGCAGGAGTAGGCCATTCTCCCCCTCGCGCCTGATCCGCCATTCGTTGACCTCAACTCCACTTTCGCGCCCAATCCCCATATCCCTTGGTTCCCTTGGAGTCCAGAAATTTATCGATCTTAGCCTCAATGACTGAGCATCCACAGTCCTCAGGGGTAGAGAATTCCAAAGATTCACAACCCTCTGAGTGAAGAAATTCCTCCTCATCTCAGTCTGAAATGACCGACCCCTTATCCTGAGACGATGCCCCGAAGTTCTAGACTCTCCAGTCAGGGGAAACAACCTCTCAGCCTCGACCCTGTCAATATCCAACACATCAATGACCTCACCTACACTGTCAATATCCAACACAGACACGTCACAGACCTCACCTGCACTGTCAATATCCAACACAGACACATCACTGACCTCACCTGCACTGTCAGTATCCAACACACACATTACTGACCTCACCTACACTGTCAATATCCAACACCGACCTATCACTGACCTCACCTACACTATCAATATCCAACACCGACCTATCACTGACCTCACCTACACTGCAAATATCCAACACACACATCACTGACCTCACCTACACTGTCAATATCCAGCCCGGACACATCACTGACGTCACCGACATTGTCAATATCCAACACACACACATCACTGACCTCACCTACACTGTCAATATCCAGCCCGGACACATCACTGACCTCACCGACACTGTCAATATCCAATCCAGACATATCACTGACCTCAACTAAACTGTCAATATCCAACACCGACCCATCACTGACCTCACCTACACTGTCAATATCCAGCCTGGACACATCACTGATCTCATCTATTGGTCGGATTAATCAAAGACAGTCCACATGGATTTGTTAAGGGAAAGTCGTGTCTGACTAACTTGATTGAATTTTTTGAGGAGGTAACAAGGAGAGTCGATGAGGGTAGCACATTTGATCTATTGTATGTGGATTTTAGCAAGGCTTTTGACAAGGTCCCACATGGCAGACTGGTCAAAAAAGTAGAAGCCCATGGGATACAAGGGAAAGCAGCAAGTTGGATCCAGAATTGGCTCAAAATGAGTAAAGGGTAATGGTCGACAGGTGTTTTTGTGACTGGAAGGCTGTTTCCAGTGGGGTTCCGCAGGGCTCTGTACCAGGTTCCTTGCTTTTTGTGGTATATATTAATGATTTGGACTTGAATGTAGGGGGTATGATTAACAAGTTTGTAGATGATACAAAAATTGGCTGTGTGGTTGATAGTGAGGAGGAAAGCTGTAGACTGCAGGAAGATATCAATGGACTGGTCAGATGGGCAGAAAAGTGGCAAATGGAATTCAATCCAGAGAAGTGTGAGGTAATGCATTTGGGGAGGGCAAACAAGACAAGGGAATACACAATAAATGGGAGGATACTGAAAGGTGTAGAGGAAATGAGGGACCTTGGAGTGCATGTCCACAGATCCCTGAAGGTAGCAGGACAGATAGATAAGGCGGTTAAGAAGGCATATGGAATACTTTCCTTTATTAGCCGAGGCATAGAATCTAAGAGCAGGGAGGTTATGCTGGAACTGTATAAAACACTAGTTAGGCCACAGCTTGAGTATTGCGTACAGTTCTGGTCACCACATTACAGGAAAAATGTGATTGCACTGGAGAGGGTACAGAGGAGATTTATGAGGATTTTGCCGGGACTGGAGAATTTTAGCTATCGGGAAAGATTGGATCGGCTGGGGTTGTTCTCTTTGGAACAGAGGAGGCTGAGGGGTGATTTAATTGAGGTGTATAAAATTCTGAGGAGCCTAGACAGGGTGGATAGGAAGGACCTATTTCCCATAGCAGAGAGATCGATATCCAGGGGTCATAGATTTAAAGTGATCGGTCGAAGGATTGGAGGGGAGCTGAGGAAAAATAAATCACCCAGAGGGTGGTGGGGGTCTGGAACTCACTGCCTGAAAGGGTGGTAGAGGCAGAAATCCTCAACTCATTTAAAAAGTACCTGGATGTGCACCTGAAGTGCTCGCAAGTGGAATTAGACACGATAGCTTTTATCGGTCAGCACATTCACGATGGGCCTAACGGCCTCCTTCTGTGCCGTAAATTTCTATGATTCTATGAGTCTATTACCTACACTGCTGATATCCAACCCCCATATCTCACTGATCTCACCTACACTGTGCATATCCAACCCAGGAACATCACTGATCGCATCCATATTATCAATATCCAACAGAGTCACTTTACTGACCTCACCTTCACTCGCAATATCAAACCCACACACAATACTGATCTCAGAAACACTGTCAAGTATTTATCTCACCCACACTGACAATAACCCAACATGCTTTTGCATCTCTGTGAAATGTCCCAGTTTGTTTAACCATCCCTCTGACAGGTTCCACTGTGTTTAACCATCGCTGTGATAGGTCCCAGTGTTCCTCTCTTTCCCTGTGTGTTTATCAATCTCTCTGATAGGTCCCAGTGTGTTTATAAATCACTCTGATAGGTCCCTGTGTCTTTATCAATCACTCTGATAGGTCCCAGTTTGTTTATCAATCACTCTGATAGATCCCAGTGTGATTATCAATGTCTCTGATAGGTCACAGTGTGTTTATCAATCACTCTGATAGGTCCAGGTCCCTGTGTGTTTATCAATCACTCTGATAGGTCCCAGTGTGATTATCAATCTCTCTGATAGGTCACAGTGTGTTTATCAATCACTCTGATAGGTCCAGGTCCCAGTGTTTTTATCAATCCTTCTGATAGATCCCAATGTGTTTATCAATCCTGATAGGCCCCTGTATGTTTATCTATCCCTCTGATGGGTCCCAGTGAGTTGAACCATGACTTGGACAAGTCCCAATAAGCTTTACCAACCCTCCAAAATGTCCCAGTGTATTTAACCGTCCCTCTGATAGGTCCCAGTGTGTTTATCAATTCATCTGAGAGGTCCCAGTGTGGTTTTGCAAACTTTGATAGATCCCAGGGTGTTTATTAAAAGGTGTGATCGGTCCCTGTGAGCTCATCGATCACTCTGCGAGCTCCCAGTGTGTTTATCAATTCCCCTGATAGGTTCCACTGTGTTTAGTCACCCCATTAAGAAGTTCCAATATGTATACCATCCCTCTGATAGGTCCCAACATGTTTCCCGAGCGCTCTGATAGGTCAGGTGTGTTTATCAATGCCTCTGGGTGTCCGAGAACATAAGAATATAAGAACATTACAAATAGGAGCAGGATTCGGCCACACGATCCCTCGAGCCTGCTCCGCCATTCAATCAGATCATGGCTGATTTTCGACCTCAACTCCACTTTCCAGCCTGATCCCCATATCCCTTGATTCCCCTAGAGTCCAAAAATCTATCTCAGCCTTGAACATATTCAACGACTGGGCATCCACAGCCCTCTGGGGGAGAGAATTCCAAAGATTCACAACCCTCTGTGTTAAGAAATTCCTCTTCATCATAGTCTTAAATGGCCGACCCCTTATCCTGAGACTATGCCCCCAAGTTCTACACTCTCCAGGCAGGGGAAACAACCTCTCAGCATCTACCCTGTCAAGCCCTCTCGGAATTTTATATTTTTCAATGAGATCACCACTCATTCTTCTAAACTCCAGAGAGTATCGGCCCATTTTACTCAATCTCTCCTCAAAGGACAACCCTCTCATCCCAGGAATCAATCTAGTGAACCTTCATTGCACCGCCTCAAAGGCAAGTATATCCTTCCTCAGATAAGGAGACCAAAACTGTACACAGTACTCCAGGTGAGGTCTCACTAAAGCCCTGTACAATTGTAGTAAGACTTCCTTACTCTTACACTCCAACCCCCCTGCAATAAAGGCCAACATGCCATTCACACCTCACTCACAGGGTTGTGAATCTTTGGAATTCTCTACCCCAGAGGGCTGTGGATGCTCAGTCGTTGAGTATATTCAAGACTGAGATCGATAGGGGAGTGCGGTTGATGTTGTGTACATGGACTTTCAAAAGGCATTTGACAAAGTGCCACATAATAGATTAGTTGGAAAAATTAAAGCCCACAGAATTAAAGGCACAGTGGCAATATGGATACAAAATAGGCTGAAGCCAGAAAGCAGAGAGGAGTGGTGAACGGTTGTTTTTCAGACTGGAGGGAAGAATACAGTGGTGTCCCCCAGGGGTCAGTATTGGGACCACTGCTCTTTTTGATACATATTAATGATCTAGACTTGGGTCCAGAGTATAATTTCAAAGTTTGTGGATGGCACAAAACTTGGAAATGTAGTAAACAATGAGGAGGATAGTAACAGACTTCAGGAGGACAGAGACAGAATGGTGAAATGTGCAGACGCATGGCAGATGAAATTTAATACAGAGAGGTGTGAAGTGATGCATTTTGGTAGGAAGAATGAGGAGAGGCAATATAAACAAAATGGTACAATTTTAAAGGGGGTGCAGGAACAGAGAGACCTGGGGGTGTGTGTAAACAAATAATTGAAAGTTGAGAAGGCTGTTGAAGAGGAATACGGGATCCTGGGCTTTATAAACAGAGGCATTGAGTACAAAAGCAAGGAAGTTATACGAAACCTTTATAAAACACTGGTTAGGCCTCAGCTGGTGTATTGTGTCCAATTCTGGGCACAGCACTTTAGGAAGGATGTCAAGGATGAGAGGGTGCAGAAGAGATTTACTAGAATGGTCCCAGGGATGAGGGACTTCATTTACGTGGAGAGACTGGAGAAGCTGGGATTGTTCTCCTTTGAACAGAGAAGGTTAGAGGGGTTAGAGATTTGATAGAGGGGTTCAAAATCATGAAGGGTTTCGACAAAATAAATAAAGATAAACTGTTCCGATTGGCAGAAGTCTCGGTAACTGGAGGACACGGAAATAAGGTGATCGGCAAAAGAGCCAGAGGCAACACGAGGAAACTTTTTATGCAACGGTTTGTAGTGTTCTGGAATGCATTGACTTAAAGGACATTGGAGGCAAATTCAATCGTCGTAACTTCCAACAGGAAATTGGATAAATACTTCAAGGGAAACATTTACAGGGCTATGGGGAAAGAGCATGGGAATGGGACTAATTGGATAGCTCTTTCAAAGGCCCAGCACAGGCACAATGGGCCGAAAGGCCTCCTGCTTTTGTGTACCTATTATGATCAGGAGAAACACGAACAGAATATGATGCAGAGAAATAAATACTGAGCCAAATGGATGTGAATGGTTGGAATGTAAAATGAGCAGAACTGTGAGTTTTATTATCGATCACTGAGCTGAATCCATCTCCTCAGCTCCCCTCTCATCCTTCTACCAATCACCTTCAATATATGCCCCCCTCCCCCCCAGTTATTGACCTCTCTGCTAAGGGAAATAGGTCCTTCCTATCCACCCTATCTCCGCCCCTCATTGTTTTATACACCTCAATTAAATCTCCCCTCCGCCTCCCCTGTTCAAGCCTATCCGATCATTCCTCAGAGCTAAAATTCTTCAGACCTGCCAACATCCTCCTAAATCTCCTCTGTATCCTCTCTCGTCCAATCACATCTTTCCTGTAATGCGGTAACCAGAACTGTACACAGTACTCAATTGTGGCCTAACTAGTGTTTTATACAGTTCCAGCATAACCTCCCTGCTCTTATATTCTATGCCTCGGCTAATAAAGGAAAGTATCCCGTATGCCTTTTTAACCACCTTATCTACCTGTCCTGTGACCTTCAGGGATCTGTGGACATGCACTCCAAGGTCCCTCATTTCCTCTACACCTCTCAGTATCGTCCCATTTATTGTGGGTTCCCTTGCCTTGTTTGTCCTCCCCAAAAGCATTACCTCACATTTCTGCGGATTGAATTCCATTTGCCACTTTTCCATCCCACATTGATATCTTCCTGCAGAACACAGCTTCCGTCCTCACCATCAACCCCACGGCCAATTTTTGCATCATCTGCAAACTTCTTAATCACGTCCCCTACATTTAAGTCTAAATCATTGAAATATACCACAAAAAGCAAGGAACGTAGTACTGAGCCCTGCGGAACCCCACTGGAAACAGAATTCCAGTCACAAAAACACCCGTCGACCATTACCCTTTGCTTCCTGCCACTGAGCCAATTTGGGATCCAACTTGCCACTTTCCCTTGGATCCCATGTGCTTTCACTTTTCTGATAAGTCTGCCATGCGGGACCTTGTCAAAAGCCTTGCTAAAATCCATGTCGACCACATCAACGCCGTTCGAGCATTGGTGTTTCAGGGTTACTTTTCTGGCTTGCGGTAATTCTATTCCTGTAAAACTAGCCCCTGATGTGCACGATGGGAAGTATGGTGTCTGAGTGGCCTGAGGGGCTGGTTTAAAGCTCCAGTTCAATCCCACAATTTGTAGATGGATCAAAATCATAGCCTGTGACTCCAAAACCACAACCTCCCTCCTGCAAATAAAGTGCGGCTTGAAACGTCTCATGTGCTATTGGAACCACATGTCGAAGGAACCACATGGCAACACCAATCAGCAGAATAGATTAAAATAAGCATTGCCAAAAATACTGCGATTTGAACTCCCGCCTCCGCAGACAAATATAACCGAAACATAGTGCTTTAAACTGCTCGGCCATATTATCAGACGGACAAGTTCTCAGCACTGAAACATCTGACTGGAGATTGAAATGTGGCTTTCTTGCTCTTTATCATCTGAGTCCAGCGCTTTTGCTTTGGGCAAGAAGGAGATTAATGGGTTTTCTGAAACTTTATTGCATTTAACACTTGATGAAAAAAACTGGCCATCGAGCCCCGCGCTGAGAAATTTGGGAACAAAGAGACAGGAGAAGATTATCCAGCCCCTCGAACCTGCGGTTCCATTTAATTAGATCAGGGGTGGTCTGTACATCAATTCGATTTACCCGCCTGTGAAACAGATCCCTTGAGGGGAAGGGGTGCCAGAGGGTATCAGAGAGAGTGAGGAGATCTCAGAGAGGGGAAGTGAGTGTCAGAGGGTATCAGAGAGAGTGAGGAGATCTCAGAGAGGGGAAGTGAGTGTCAGAGGGTATCAGAGAGAGTAAGGGGATCTCAGACAGGGGAAGGGGTGTCAGAGTTTATCAGAGAGAGTAAGGGGATCTCAGAGAGGGGACGGGGGTGCCAGAGGGTATCAGAGAGTGTAAGGGGCTCTCAGAGAGGGGAAGGGAGAGTCAGAGAGTATCAGAGAGAGTAAGGGGATCTCAGAGAAGGGAAGAGAGTGTCAGAGGGTATCAGAGAGTGTGAGGGGATCTCAGAGAGAGGAAAGGAGTGTCAGGGGGTATCTGAGGGTGTAAGGGGATCCCAGAGAGGGGAATAGAGTGTCAGAGGGTATCAGAGGGTGTAAGGGGATCCCAGAGAGGGGAAGAGAGTGTCAGAGTGTATCAGAGAGTGTGAGGGGATCTCAGAGAGAGGAAAGGAGTGTCAGAGAGGATCAGAGAGTGTAAGGGGATCTCAGAGAGGGGAAGGGAGTGTCAGAGGGTATTAGAGAGTGTGAGGGGATCTCGGAGAGGGGAAGAGAGTGTCAGAGGGTATCAGAGAGAGTAAGGGGATCCCAGAGAGGGGAAGGGAGTGTCAGAGGGTATCAGAGAGAGTGAGAGGAGCTCAGAGAGAGGAAGGGAGTGTCAGAGGGTATCAGAGAGTGTGAGGGGGCTCAGAGAGGGGAAGGGAGTGTCAGAGAGTATCAGAAAGATTAAGGGGATCTCCGAGAGGGGAAGGGAGTGTCAGAGGGGGTCAGAGAGTGTGAGGGGATCTCAGAGAGTGGAAGGGAGTGTCAGAGTGTAGCAGAGTGTGTGAGGGGTTCCCAGAGAGGGGAAGAGAGTGTCAGAGGGTATCAGAGAGTGTAAGGGGATCTCAGAGAGCGGAAGGGAGTGTCAGAGGGTATCAGAGAGTGTAATGGGATCCCAGAGAGGGGAAGAGAGTGTCAGAGGGTATCAGAGAGTGTGAGGGGGCTCAGAGAGGGGAAGAGAGTGTCAGAGATTATCAGAGAGTGTGAGGGGATCTCAAAGAGGTGAAGGTGTGTCAGAGGGTATCAGAGAGAGTAAGGGGATCTCAGAGAGGGGAAGGGAGTGTCAGAGGTTATCAGAGAGAGTAAGGGGGTCTCAGAGAGGGGAAGGGAGTGTCAGAGGGTATCAGAGAGTGTGAGGGGCGCTGACAAGGAATCGAAGAGGATCATGGACTCCCTGAGGTTATCGGAGAAGGAAAGAGACAAAATGTATGAGAGAAGATCAGGAACTCATGGAGAATCAGAGGGTCAGGGGAGGTCGGGAGGGATCAGAGAGACCAATGGATTCAGAATTGTCATTTTCTGAACTGAACATTTTCTAAATATCAACATATTTAATGAACTTGAATTGAAGAGATAACCTGGAGGGTTATAACCCACGGGCAGGGAATGAACAGTTCGAATCGGGACGGGCCTGGATGTTTGACCGTGCTCATGATTTTTCTTCCCACAGCTCAGTGGAGTGTTCGATGATATCACTGGATTTTATCAATTGATGAGAGTTTGCACCTGGAGCCCTTTGTGAGAAATAAAACACAAACCGCCCAACGTGGGACTCGAACCCACGACCCTGAGATTAAGAGTCTCATGCTCTACCGACTGAACCAGCCTGGTCTTCTACGAACCCACTCTGAATGTGCTGGGAGAGAGGCAGCTGTTGGCTTTGCTTCAAAGGCTCAGTTTGGCCGACAATCCGAGGGGAGCTCCTTCGATTTTCAGTCTGGGAGTCAGTCTGATGCCTTTCCCTGTCATCCAGCCTTGCGCTGAGCATTGCAGGAACACAGGGACAGGAGAAGACCATTCAGCCCCTCGAACCTGCTGTGCCATTGAGTTAGATTATTTGTGACCTTTACCTCAACTCTACCCGTCTTGGACACAGATCCCTTGTTAATTTTTTTTTAAAATCTATGAATATCTGTCTTGAAAATTTGAACTAACTCAGAATCCACAGCATTTGGCGGAGAGATTTCTAAATTTCTGCCGTTCTTTGTGCGCTGAAGTGCTCACTGTTTTCTTCAATGAATTATTTCGCTCCAATTTTAAGATTGAGTCCCCAGACAGAGGGATGGATTCCACTCATTGCTCGATAATAAAACTCAGACCTCTCACTCTTTATACCTCTCAACATTACAATCCATTTTCCTCAGGATTTATTTCTTTCTTTTTAAAATGTTCTTCGTGCTTTTCATTGTAAACATGTCGTTTAAAATATTACTGAGAGAAGAAAGCTGAAGTTTTGTGATTAAAAACCTTTGAATCAGTGAGGAATCAAACCAGTGACCCGAGATACGCTGGTCAGGAGCGAATAATTTCCACTCTGATTCTGTCCGTGAAAATGAGGGAGACACAGAACAACCAAACACTGAACTGAACCAGGAATGTTCCAACACTCGATCTCGGAGCTCAGTTTAGGTTCGTGTTCTGCTGATGATATCTTAACATTATCTTGTGGTTGGCCACTTTTAACCAGGTTCATGGCTAGATTCTCCCATCATCCCATTGCCCACGTTGCTGCTCCCTCTCTCACTCACTGCTCGAGTTACGCCGAAACCACAGCACAGAAACAGAGCATTCTGCCGAGCTGGAGTCTGCCGGCGTTTATCTCCACACGAGCCTCTTCCCCACTATTTCATCTCACCCTATCACCATATCCTTCCATTCCTTTCCCCCGCATATGCTTATCGAGCTTCCCCTGAAATGCATTTCTGCTATTTGCCTCAACTACGCCTTGTGGTAGTGAGTTCCACATTCTTACCACTCTTTCTGTAAAGACGTTTCTCCTGAAATGCCTATTGGATTTATTAGCGAATATTTTATATTTATGAGCTCGAGTTCTGGTCTCCCCCATAAGTGGAAACATTTTCTCCACGTTTACCCTATCAAACCCCTATCATTATCTTAAAGACCTCTATCAGGTCACCCCTCAGCCTTCTCTGTTCCAGAAAAAAAGAGCGCCTGCCTGTTTAGCCTTTGCTGATAAATGCATCCTTTCAGTTCTGGTATCATCCTTGGAAATATTTTTTGCACCCTCTCCAATGCCTCTACACCCTTTCTATAATATGGAGACCAGAACTGTGCAGAATACTCCAAATGTGGTCCAACTAAGTTTAATATAACTTTTCTGCTTTTCAATTCTATCCCCCTAGAAATGAAACCCAATGCTTGGTTTACCTTTTCTTATTGCCTTATTAACCTGTGTAACTACTTTTAGTGGTTTGTGTATCTCTACCCCGAGATCCCTTTGCTCCTCTAACCCATTTAGACTCTTCTTATCCAAACAATATAGGAACAGGAGTAGGCCATTCAGCCCCTCGTACCTGCTCCGCCATTTGATAAGATCATGGCTGATCTGTGATCTAACTCCATATACCTGCCATTGGCGCATATCCCTTAATATCTTTGATTGCCAAAAAGCTATCTATCTCAGATTTAAATTTAGCAATTGAGCTGGTATCAATTGCCGTTTGCGGAAGAAAGTTCCAAACTTCTACCACCCTTTGTGTGTAGAAATGTTTTCTAATCTCACTCCTGAAAGGTCTGGCTCTAATTTTTAGACTGTGCCCCCTCCTTCTCGAATCCCCAACCAGCGGAAATAGTTTCTCTCCATCCACCCTATCCGTTCCGCTTAATATCTTATCAACTTCGATCAGATCACCCCTTAACCTTCTAAACTCGAGAGAATACAACTCCAATTTGTGTAATCTCTCCTCGTAACTTAACCCTTGAAGTCCGGGTATCATTCTAGTAAACCTGCGCTGCACACCCTCCAAGGCCAATATGTCCTTTCGAAGGTGCGGTGCCCAGAACTGCTCGCAGTCCTCCAGGTGTGGTCTAACCAGAGTTTATGTATAGCTGCAGCATAACTTCTGCCCCCTTGTACTCCAGTCCTCTAGATATCAAGGCCAGTATTCCATTCGTCTTCTTGATTATTTCCTGCACCTGTTCATGACACCTCAATGATCGATGTACCTGAACCCCGAAGTCCCTTTGGACATCCACTGTTTTTTACTTTTTACCGTTTAGAAAGTACCCTGTTCTGTCCATTGAATTCCATTTGCCAAAGTTTTGCCCATTCATCTAATCTATCAATATCCCTTTGTAATTTTATGTTTTCATCTGCACTGCTTACAATGCCACCAATCATTATGTCATTGGCAAACTTAGATATGAGACTTTCTATGCCTTCATCTAAGTTGTTAATAAATATTGTGAATAATTGAGGCCCTGCGGGACTCCACTCGTCACATTCTGCCAATGTGAGTACCTACCCATTATCCCTACTCTCTGTCGCCTTTCGCTCAGCCAATTTCCTAACCAAGTCCGTACTTTTCCCTCGATTCCATGGGCTTCTAACTTAGCTAACAGTCTCTTATGTGGGACCTTATCAAATGCCTTCTGGAAGTCCATATCAATAACATCCATTGACATTCCCCTGTCCACTACTTTAGTCACCTCTTCAAAAAATTCAATCAGGTTTGTCAGGCACGACCTACCTTTCACAAATCCATGCTGGCTCTCCCTGATTAACTGAAAATTCTCGAGGTGTTCAGTCACCCTATCCTTAATGATAGACTCCAGCAATTTCTCCACAAGAGATGTTAGGCTCACTGGTCGAGAATTCCCTGGTTTCCCTCTCTCCCCTTTCTTAAAAAGCGGAGTGACATGTGAAATTTTCCAATCTCGAGGGACAGTTCCTGAATCTAGAGAACTTTGAAAGATTATAGTTAGGGCATCTGCAATGTGCTCACCAACTTCCTTTCAAAGCCTGGGATGGAAACCATCTGGTCCTTGAGATTTGTCACTCTTTGTTGCTTTACTTATGTTAATTTTATCGAGTCTCCGTCCCCGATTCAATATTAGTTTTCTTTGGATTTCAGGCATGCTATCCTCTTTTTCTACTGTAAATACTGACGCAAAGTAATTATTCAATGACAATATCCCCACTTTCAGTTTTTAAGGGGCCAACATTGCTCCTGACCACCCTCTTTTTCCTAATATAACTATAAAAGTTCTTCGTATTGGTTTTGATATCCCTTGCAAGTTTCTTTTCATACTCTCTTTTTGTAGCTCTGACTATCTGTTTTGTGACCCTTTGTTGATCTTTGTATCTTTCCCATTCGCCAGGATCTGTGCGATTTTTTGCCTTTTTGTATGACCTTTCCTTGTGTCTTATACTGTCCCTTACCTCTTTAGTTGTCCATGGCTGTTTTTTTGGCAAGTAGAGTTCTTGTCCCTCAGGGGTATAAACCGATTCTGTATCACGTTAAATGTTTCTTTAAACATTTCCCACTGATCATCAGTCGTTTTACCCATTAACAGATTTGCCCAGTTTACTGTGGACAGTCTCTGTCTCATCCCATTAAAGTCGGCCTTACCCAAGTCTGGAATCTTAGCAGCTGACTCACTTTTTTCCCTTTCAAACACTACATTGAACTCGATCATGTTATGATCACTATTGGATAGTTAAGCTGTTAACTAAATCTGGTTCATTGCTCATTATTAAATCTAGTATGGCTTGCCCCCGTGTTGCCTCTCGGACATACTGCTGTAGAAAACTATCCCGGACACACTCAAGAAATTCACTACCTTTCTGACAGTTGCCAATCTGCTTTTCCCAATCTATGTGAAGGTTACAGTCCCCCATTAAGACCACTATGCCTTTGTTACACGCTTGTCTAATCTCTGCATTTCTACAATCTAGCACTTCAGAGCTGCTGCCAGGGGTCCTATACACAACTCCCACTATAGTCTTAGATCCTTTCCTATTTCTCAATTCAACCCATAAGGGTCTCTATTGGCTGCTTACCTCTCGTTATATCCTCCTTTATCATTGAAGCGATTTCATCTCTAATCACGAAGGCTACTCCTCACCCTCTTCCATTTTCCCGATCTCTCCTGTAGACCTTATAACCCAGTATATTTAGTTCCCAATCCTGACCATCCTGCAGCCATGTCTCAGTCATAGCTATCATGTCACACCTTCGAATTTGAATTTGTACCTGTAGTTCATTTAATTTATTCCTTTTCCTCCGTGTATTTGTATATCGAACTCTTAGTTGGGCCACACGCCCTCGCCTGACCTTCAGTTTTGATGCTGGGTTAATCGCCTGACACCTTCTAGTTTTCACTATATCTGTAGTGCCTAAAGTACACTTTCTTTCTGCTGCTCTACGTTTTTCCCTTTCACTCGACCGTGAAATTGCCCTCGGCTTTCATCTCACTGAAGTAGAGTGTGGCCGCATTGTATCTTATGTCGTGTAAGTGATGAGGTTGGGGTAGGTATGGGTCTTATCCAATTTCTTAAATCTCAACTAGCGCCAGGGAAAAGAAACTTCCACCATCTACAAGGCACAAGTCAGGAGTGTGATGGAATACTCTCCACTTGCCTGGATGAGTGCAGCTCCAACAACACTCAAGAAGCTCGACACCATCCAGGACAAAGCAGCCTGCTTGATTGGCACCCCATCCACCACCCTAAACATTCACTCCCTTCACCATCGGCGCACCACGGCTGCAGTGTGTACCATCCACAGGATGCACTGCAGCAACTCGCCAATGCTTCTTCGACAGCACCTCCCAAACCTGCGTCCTCTACTACCGAGAAGGTCAAGAGCAGCAGGCACATGGGAACAACACCACCTGCACGTTCCCCTCCAAGTCACACACCATCCCGACTTGGAAATATATCGGCGGTTCCTTCATCGTCGCTGGGTCAAAATCCTGGAACTCCCTTCCTAGCAGCACTGTGGGAGAACCTTCACCACACGGACTGCAGTGGTTCAGGAAGGCGGCTCACCACCACCTTCTCAAGGGCAAATAGGGATGGGCGATAAATGCTGGCCTCGCCAGCGATGCCCACATCCCATGAATGAATAAAAAAAAATTAGGAATTCCTTCAGTTTGAAACAGAATGTTTGATTAATCAATGGCGATTAGAGCAAGTATTCATCATTTTACAGTTTAATGAATTTTGCGTAATTAAGACAGTAAACTATTTTGTAAAAGTTAATTTCCTGAACGGGAATTGGACCTATCTCCGGCACTGAGAGCATTTGTAGACGGCAGCTACTTTCTGAGTTTTTCCTTTAACGTTGTTTAAAGTCGAGTTTCATTGGTGCAGTGATTATCACGTTCGTCTTATTGCTGCAAGGAAACATTTTGAAAACGTTATCAAATAAAAATAAAAAAGCAAGTACCGTTGAGGCGGTTGGCCGTTGATCAGTTAATCTGTGTTTAAACATGAATAAAATACAACAGCTCGCAGAAGCGGTAGAATTTATTTTCTATGTACAGTTCTGCTCACACTCAAACACGACACAGACTCCGACAGTGTCTGTCCCTCACTCCCGTTTCCTGCCCTGACGGTGTGGAAAGCCTCTCTCAAAGCTGCACATTGCGACTGGTTTCAGTTGATTTGTGAGAGATCATCAAAGGATCCTGCAGCGCTGTCTCGGTTCATAACTGCAGTTCGAAACCGCACTGCAGCCGTGGCAACAAACACATCAGTTTTTCGATGTTCTCCAGCTCCAGGAGTGAGTGAGGCCACGACAGCAACAATATTCTGGCCCCGCGCTCTCCGATCACACATTGCTGGCAGGAAGCAGCCTCAGACAGCGTATTACTGACCATCCCTGGGGAACAAGATCCCACTGAAGCTTTCACAACACATCGCAGGCATCGTCAGTCCCGCAGCTGTTGCTCTGCTGCAAAGTCAGAGCTTGCCAGCTGTTTCAAAATTGAGAGCCTGAAGAGGGATTTGAACCCTGGACCCTCAGATCACGACCGGCTTTAAAAGTCTGATGCTCGAGCGACTGAGCTACCCAGGCTCGCGGCAAGCTGGTGTTCCATTATACACATTCATGGTAGGACTCTGAATTATCCCGAGTTGATGTCGAATCAGGTTGAGGGTCCCTTTCATAAAATTCTCATTAACATGTTGAGGAGAATTCTTGTTTCTGTTGAACGTGATGTAAGAAACATGGACAGCGAACTCTCCCCAGTGTAGTTCACATTCTCGAAATTAAGAGTAATTTAAACGAATAAACTCCTTCAAGGGAGTCACAAACGAGCTTAATCCAAGGCAAGTCTTGGCAGCAGAGCTCGCACCCGTGATATGCTCCTCCTGCACAATGTGGGAAGTCATCGACACTACCAGTGTCCGTGGTGACCATGTGTGCAGGAAGTGTGTCCAGCTGCAGCTGGTGGCTAACTGCATTTCAGAGCTGGGGCTGCGGGTGGATTCACTGTGGAGCATCCACGATGCTGAGACTATCGTGGATAGCACGTTCAGTGAGGTGGTCACTCCGCAGGTGAAGATTACGCAGGCAGAAAGGAAATGGGTGACCGCCAGGCAGAGTAAAAGGACTAGGCAGGTCGAGCAGGAGTCCCCTGGGGCCATCTCCCTCTCAAACAGATATTCATCTTTGAATATTGTTGGGGGTGATGGTTTATCGGGGGAATGCGGCAAGAGCCAAGATCATGGCACCATGAGTGACTCAGCTGCACAGGCGGGCAGGAAAAAGAATGGGAGAGCAATAGTGATTGGGGATTCAATTGTAAGGGGAACAGATAGGAGTTTCTGCGGCCACAGACGTGATATCAGGATGGTATGTTGCCTCCCTGGTGCCAGGGTCAAGGATGTCACGGAGCGGCTGCAGGACATTCTGAAGGGGGAGGGTGAACTGCCGGAGGTCGTGGTCCATATTGGTACCAACGATATTGGTTAAAAAAAAGGGATGAGGTCCTGCAAGCAGAATATAGGGAGTTAGGAGATAAATTAAAAAGCAGGAGCTCTAAGGTAGTGATCTCAGGATTACTCCCAGTGCCACGTGCCAGCGAGAGCAGAAATAGGAGAATAGACCAGATGAATGCGTGGCTTGAGAGATGGTGTAGGAGGGAGGGGTTTAAATTCCTGAGGCATTGGGACCGATTCTGGGAAAGGCGGGACCTGTACAAGCTGGACGGGTTGCACCCAAGCAGAACCGGGACCAATATCCTCGCGGGGGCATTTGCTTGTTGTGTTGGGGAGGGTTTAAACTCGTATGGCAGGGGGATGGGAAACAAAGGGCAGGTACAGATAGGACAAATTCAGACCAGGAAACGGGAAGTAGAGAAGAAGTTAGTGACGTAGTTAGCGACTCTGAAAGGCAAAAGAAGCAAAGGTTAAATAGTGTTCAGCACAGGAATTTGACGGGGTTAAAGGGTATATACTTCAATGCAAGGAGTATTACAAACAAAGCAGATGAGCTAAGGGCACAGATAGACACATGGCAGCATCATATCATTGGTATAATGGAAACCTGGCCGAAAGAGGGGGATAATTGGCAGCTTAATACCCCTGGATATAGAGATTTCAGGCAGGATAGTGTACATGATAAAAAAGGAGAGGGGTAGCATTATTGGTTAAAGAATCAACTACAGTTGTGAGAAGGGGTGATATGCCAAATGGACTATCAATCGAGGCCATGTGGGTTGAGCTGAGAAATAAAAAGGGGCAGTCACACTATGAGTGTACTTTTGACCCCCGAATCGTGAAAGGGAGATAGAAGAACAAATATGAAGGCAAATTTCAGAGTGCAAAAATAAGAGAGTAATAATAGTCGGGGACTTCAACTACCCGAACATCAACTGGGATTCAAACAGTGTGAGGGGCACAGAGGGCGCAAAATTCTTGATCGGTGTCCAGGAGAACTTTTTTAGCCAGTACGTGACAAGCTCAAAAAGAGGGGATGCAATTCTATATTTAGTCCTGGGAAATGAAGATGGGCAAGTGGGTGAAGTGACAGTGGGTGACCATATTGGGGAGAGTGCCCACAATTCAGTTAGTTTTAGCATTATTATGGAAAAGGACAGAGTTAAATCAGGAGTAAATGTTTTAAATTGGGGGAAGGCAAATTTTACAGAACTAAGAGGTGATTTGGCAGAAGTGGACTGGACACAACTACTTGAGGAGAAATCAGTGGCAAGCCAATGGGAGGCACTAAAAAGTGAAATTCTACGGGTACAAAGCAGACACGTCCCCTCAAAGGCTGCAGGACATTCTGGAGGGGGAGGGTGAACAGCCAGTTGTCGTGGTGCATATAGGCACCAACGATATAGGTAAAAAACAGGATGAGGTCCTACAAGCTGAATTTAGTGAGTTAGGAGTTAAACTAAAGAGTAGGACCTCAAAGGTAGTAATCTCAGGATTGCTACCAGTGCCACGGGCTAGTCAGAGTAGGAATGACAGGATAGCTAAGATGAATACGTGGCTTGAGAGATGGTGCAAGCTGGAGGGATTCAAATTCCTGGGCCATTGGAACCGGTTCTGGGGGAGGTGGGACCAGTACAAATTGGACGGTCTGCATCTGGGCAGGACTGGAACCAATGTCCTAGGGGGAGTGTTTGCCAGTGCTGTTGGGGAGGGTTTAAACTAATGTGGCAGGGGGATGGGAACCGATGCAGGAAGTCAGTGGGAAATAAAGTGGTGACAGAAACAAAACGTAGTAAGGGAGAGTGTACAGAACATGACCGGACAGATGGTCTGAGAAAGCAGGGCAAAGACCAAGGGAAGTCTAGATTAAACTGCATTTATTTCAATGCAAGAAGTCTGATGGGCAAGGCAGATGAACTCAGGGCATGGATGGGTACATGGGACAGGGATGTTATAGCTATTACTGAAACATGGCTAAGGGAGGGGCAGGACTGGCAGCTCAATGTTCCAGGGTACAGATGCTATAGGAAAGATAGAGCAGGAGGTAAGAGAGGAGGGGGAGTTGCGTTCTTGATTAGGGAGAACATCACGGCAGTAGTGAGAGGGGATATATCCGCTGGTTCGCCCACTGAGTCCATATGGGTAGAACTGAAAAATAAGAAGGGAGAGATCACTTTGATAGGATTGTACTACAGACCCCCAAATAGTCAACGGGAAATTGAGGAGCAAATATGTAAGGAGATTACAGACAGCTGCAAGAAAAATAGGGTGGTAATAGTAGGGGACTTTAACTTTCCCAACATTGACTGGGACAGCCATAGCATTAGGGGCTTGGATGGAGAGAAATTTGTTGAGTGTATTCAGGAGGAATTTCTCATTCAGTATGTGGATGGCACGACTAGAGAGGGGGCAAAACTTGACCTCCTCTTGGGAAATAAGGAAGGGCAGGTGACAGAAGTGTTAGTGAGGGATCACTTTGGGACCAGTGATCATAATTCCATTAGTTTTAAGATAGCTATGGAGAAGGATAGGTCTGGCCCAAAAGTTAAAATTCTAAATTGGGGAAAGGCCAATTTTGATGGTATTAGACAGGAACTTTCAGAAGTTGATTGGGAGAGTCTGTTGGCAGGCAAAGGGACGTCTGGTAAGTGGGAGGCTTTCAAAAGTGTGTTAACCAGGGTTCAGGGTAAGCACATTCCTTATAAAGTGAAGGGCAAGGCTGGTAGAAGTAGGGAACCTTGGATGACTCGGGAGATTGAGGCACTCGTCAAAAAGAAGAAGGAGGCATATGACATGCATAGGCAGCTGGGATCAAGTGGATCCCTTGAAGAGTATAGAGATTGCCGGAGTAGAGTTAAGAGAGAAATCAGGAGGGCAAAAAGGGGATATGAGATTGCTTTGGCAGATCAGGCAAAGGTGAATCCAAAGAGTTTCTACAAATACATAAAGGGCAAAAGGGTAACTAGGGAGAGAGTAGGGCCTCTTAAGGATCAACAAGGTCATCTATGTGCGGAACCACAAGAGATGGGTGAGATCCTGAACGAATATTTCACATCGGTATTTACGGTTGAGAAAGGCATGGATGTTAGGGAACTTGGGGAAATAAATAGTGATGTCTTGAGGAGTGTACATATTACAGAGAGGGAGGTGCTGGAAGTCTTAACGCGCATCAAGGTAGATAAATCTCCGGGACCTGATGAAATGTATCCCAGGACGTTAAGGGAGGTGAGGGAGGAAATTGCGGGTCCCCTAGCAGAGATATTTGAATCATCCACCGCTACAGGTGAGGTGCCTGAAGATTGGAGGGTAGCAAATGTTGTGCCTTTGTTTAAGAAGGGCGGCAGGGAAAAGCCTGGGAACTACAGACCAGTGAGCCTGACATCTGTAGTGGGTAAGTTGTTAGAGGGTATTCTGAGGGACAGGATCTACAGGCATTTGGAGAGGCAGGGACTAATTAGGAACAGTCAGCATGGTTTTGTGAGAGGAAAATCATGTCTCACGAATTTGATTGAGTTTTTTGAAGGGGTAACCAAGAAGATAGATGAGGGCTGTGCAGTAGACGTGGTCTACATGGACTTCAGCAAAGCATTTGACAAGGTACCGCATGGTAGGTTGTTACATAAGGTTAAATCTCATGGGATCCAAGGTGAGGTAGCCAATTGGATACAAAATTGGCTTGACGACAGAAGACAGAGGGTGGTTGTCGAGGGTTGTTTTTCAAACTGGATGCCTGTGTCCAGCGGTGTGCCTCAGGGATCGGTGCTGGGTCCGCTGTTATTTGTTATTTATATTAATGATTTGGATGAGAATTTAGGAGGCATGGTTAGTAAGTTTGCAGATGACACCAAGATTGGTGGCATTGTGGACAGTGAAGAAGGTTATCTAGGATTGCAACAGGATCTTGATAAATTGGGCCAGTGGGCCGATGAATGGCAGATGGAGTTTAATTTAGATAAATGTGAGGTGATGCATTTTGGTAGATCGAATCGGGCCAGGACCTACTCCGTTAATGGTAGGGCGTTGGGGAGAGTTATAGAACAAAGAGATCTAGGAGTACAGATTCATAGCTCCTTGAAAGTGGAGTCACAGGTGGATAGGGTGGTGAAGAAGGCATTCAGCATGCTTGGTTTCATTGGTCAGAACATTGAATGCAGGAGTTGGGATGTCTTGTTGAAGTTGTACAGGGCATTGGTGAGGCCACACTTGGAGTACTGTGTACAGTTCTGGTCACCCTATTATAGAAAGGATATTATTAAACTAGAAAGAGTGCAGAAAAGATTTACTAGGATGCTACCGGGACTTGATGGTTTGACTTACAGGGAGAGGTTAGACAGACTGGGACTTTTTTCCCTGGAGAGTAGGAGGTTAAGGGGTGATCTTATAGAAGTCTATAAAATAATGAGGGGCATAGATAAGGTCGATAGTCAAAATCTTTTCCCAAAGGTAGGGGAGTCTATAACGAGGGGGCACAGATTTAAGGTGAGAGGGGAGAGATACAAAAGGATCCAGAGGGGCAATTTTTTCACTCAAAGGGTGGTGAGTGTCTGGAACGAGCTGCCAGAGGCAGTAGTAGAGGCGGGTACAATTTTGTCTTTTAAAAAGCATTTGGACAGTTACATGGGGAAGATGGGTATCGAGGGATATGGGCCAAGTGCAGGCAATTGGGACTAGCTTCGTGGTATAAACTGGGCGACATGGACATGTTGGGCCGAAGGGCCTGTTTCCATGTTGTAACTTCTATGATTCTATGATTCTATGATTCTATGAAAGAAAAAGGGTGGCACTGCCAAATTTAGAGCCTCCTGGTTGTCTAGAAGTATACGGGGCAAGATAAAGCATAAAAAGAAAGCTTATGACTGTCACAGAAAACTAAATACTGCAGAAAGCCGAGAGGAGTATAGAAAGTACAGGGATGACATAAAAAAGGAAATAAGGAAAGCAAAGTGAGGGCATGTAAGAATATTAGCTAGAACGACTAAAGAAAACCCAAAGATGTTTTATTAGTACATGAAGAACAAAAGGATAGCCAAGGAAAAGGTAGGACCTATCAGGGATGATAAGGGTAACTTGTGTGCAGAAGCAGGGGATGTGGGTAGGGTTTTAAATCAATATTTTGTCTCTGTATTCACAAAGGAAAGGGATGATCCGGACGTAGTAGTTAAAGAGGAGAGGCGTGAAATATTGGATAAGGTAAACATAACGAGAGAGGAAGTACTAGAGGGACTGGAATTCTTGAAAGTTGATAAGTCACCAGGGCCGGATGGATTGTTTCCTAGGCTATTGAAGGAAGTCAGGGAGGAAATAGTGGATGCTCCGAGGATCATTTTCCAATCCTCACTAGATACAGGGGAGGTACCGGAGGACTGGAAGACTGCAAACGTAGTAGCATTGTTTAAAAAGGGTACGAGGGAAAGGCTGAACAATTATAGACCGGTCAGTCTTACCTCGGTGGTGGGCGAACTATTAGAATCAATACTGAGAGATAGGATAAACTGTCACTTGGAAAGGCATGGTTTAATCAGGGATAGTCAGCATGGATTTGTTCAGGGAAGGTCATGCCTTACAAATCGGATTAAATTCTTTGAGGAAGTGAGAAGGAGGATTGATGAGGGCAGTGCAGTGAATGTTGTCTACATGGATTTTAGTAGGGCAATTGACAAGGTCCCACATGGCAGACTGGTCAGAAAGGTAAAAGCCCATGGGATACAGGGAAATGTGGTGAAATGGATCCAAAATTGGCTCAGTAACAGGAAACAAAGGGTAAAAGTGGATGGATGTCTTTGCGAATGGAAATCTATTTCCAGTTGTGTGCCACAGGGCTCAGTGTTGGGTCCCTTGCTGTTTGTGGTATATATTAATGATTTGGACTTGAATGTCGGGGGCATGATTGGCAAATTTGCAGACGACATAAAATTGGCCGTGCAGTTGATGGTGAAGAGGTTTGTTGTAGATTCCAAGAAGATATCAATGGGTCGGTGGAGTGGGCGGAAAAGTGGCAAATGGAGTTCAACCCGGAGAAGTGTGAGGTAATGCACTGAGAGGGAGGGCAAACATTAAAAGGGAATACGCAGTAAACGGGAATACATTGAGAGGGACGGAGGAAGTGAGAGACCTTGGAGTGCATGTGCACAGGTCCCTGAAGGTGGCAGTGCAGGGAGATAAGGTTGTGAAGAAGGCAGACGCAACGCTCTCCGTTAATAGCCGAGGGACAGAATACAAAAGCAGGGATGTAATGATGGAAATGTATAAAACGCTGGTAAGGCCACAGCTGGAGAATTATGCGCTGTTCTGGTCACCACATTACTGGAAGGACTTAATTGCCCTGGAGAGAGTGCAGAGTAGATTTACAAGAATGTTGCCAGGGCTTGAAAATTGCAGCCATGAGTCGAGATTGGATCGGCTGGGGTTGTTTTCCTTGGAGCAGAGGAGGCTGAGGGGTGCCTTGATTGAGGTGTACAAAATTATGAGGGGCCGAGATAGTGTAGACTGGAAGTACCTGTTTCCCCAAGCGGAGAGATCAAGAACGAGAGTACATCGATTTAAGCTGATTGGCGGAAGGATTAGAGGGGACATGAGGAAAAACGTTTTTACCCAGAGGGTGGTGGGTGCATGGAATTCTCTGCCTGAATTGGTGGAAGAGGCAGGAATGGACAAGTTGGGCATGTATACACTGGAGTTTAGAAGAAGGGAGAGATCACTTTGATAGGATTGTACTACAGACCTCCAAATCGTCAACGGGAAATTGAGGAGCAAATTTGTAAGGAGATTACAGACAGCTGCAAGAAAAATATGGTGGTAATAGTCGGGGACTTTAATTTTCCCAACATTGACTGTTACAGCCATAGCATTAGTGGCTTGGATGGAGATAAATTTGTGGAGTGTGTTCAGGGGGAATTTCTCATTCAGTATGTGGATGGCCCGACTAGAGAGGGGGCAAAACTTGACCTCCTCTTGGGAAATAAGGAAGGGCAGGTGACAGAAGTGTTAGTGAGGGATCACTTTGGGACCAGTGATCATAATTCCATTAGTTTTAAGATAGCTATGGAGAATGATAGGTCTGGCCCAAAAGTTAAAATTCTAAATTGGGGAAAGGCCAATTTTGATGGTAATAGACAGGAACTTTCAGAAGATGATTGGGAGAGTCTGGTGGCAGGCAAAGGGACGTCTGGTAAGTGGGAGGCTTTCAAAGCTGTGTTAACCAGGGTTCAGGGGAAGCACATTCCTTATAAAGTGAAGGGCAAGGCTGGTAGAAGTAGGGAACCTTGGATGACTCGGGAGATTGTGGCCCTCGCCAAAAAGAAGGAGGCATATGACATGCATAGACAGCTGGGATCAAGTGGATCCCTTGAAGAGTATAGAGATTGCCGGAGTAGAGTTAAGAGAGAAATCAGGAGGGCAAAAAGGGGACATGAGATTGCTTTGGCAGATAAGGCAAAGGAGAATCCAAATAGCTTCTACAAGTACATGAAGGGCAAAAGAGTAACGAGAGAGAGAATAGGGCCTCAAAGGATCAACAAGTTCATCTATGTGCGGAATCACAAGAGATGGGTGAGATTCTGAATGAATATTTCACATCGGTATTTACGGTTGAGAAAGGCATAGGGAACTTGGGGAAATAAATAGTGATGTCTTGAGGAGTGTACATATTACAGAGAGGGACGTGCTGGATGTCTTAACGCGCATCAAGGTAGATGAATCTAAGGGACCTGATGAAATGTATCCCAGGACGTTATGGGAGGTTAGGGAGGAAATTGCGGGTCCCCTAGCAGAGATATTTGATTCATCGACAGCTACAGGTGAGGTGTCTGAAGATTGGAGGGTAGCAAATCTTGTGCCTTTGTTTAAGAAGGGCGGCAGGGCAAAGCCTGGGAACTACAGACCGGTGAGCCTGACATCTGTAGTGGGTAAGTTGTTCGAGGGTATTCTGAGAGACAGGATCTACAGGCATTTGGAGAGACAGGGACTAATTAGGAACAGTCAGCATGGTTTTGTGAGAGGAAAATCATGTCTCACGAATTTGATTGAGTTTTTTGAGGGGGTAACCAAGAAGATAGATGAGGGCTGTGCAGTAGACGTGGTCTACATGGACTTTAGCAAAGCCTTCGACAAGGTACTGCATGGTAGGTTGTTACATAAGGTTAAATCTCATGGGAACCAAGGTGAGGTAGCCAATTGGATACAAAATTGGCTTGACGACAGAAGACAGAGGGTGGTTGTAGAGGGTTGTTTTTCAGACTGGAGGCCTGTGACCAGCGGTGTGCCTCAGGGATCGGTGCTGGGTCCGCTGTTATTTGTTATTTATATTAATGATTTGGATGAGAATTTAGGAGGCATGGTTAGTAAGTTTGCAGATGACACCAAGATTGGTGGCATTGTGGACAGTGAAGAAGGTTATCTGGGATTGCAACGGGATCTTGATAAATTGGGCCAGTGGGCCGATGAATGGCAGATGGAGTTTAATTTAGATAAATGTGAGGTGATGCATTTTGGTAGATCGAATCGGGCCAGGACCTACTCCGTTAATGGATGGGCGTTGGGGAGAGTTATAGAACAAAGAGATCTAGGAGTACAGGTTCATAGCTCCTTGAAAATGGAGTCACAGGTGGATAGGGTGGTGAAGAAGGCATTCGGCATGCTTGGTTTCATTGGTCAGAACATTGAATACAGGAGTTGGGATGTCCTGTTGAAGTTGTACAAGACATTAGTAAGGCCATACTTGGAATACTGTGTACAGTTCTGGTCACCCTATTATAGGAAGGATATTATTAAACTAGAAAGAGTGCAGGAAAGATTTACTCCGATGCTACCGGGACTTGATGGTTTGACTGATAGGGAGAGGTTGGATAGACTGAGACTTTTTTACCTGGAGAGTAGGAGGTTCAGGGTGATCTTATAGATGTCTATAAAATAATGAGGGGCATAGATAAGGTAGATCGTCAAAATCTTTTCCCAAAGGTAGGGGAGTCTATAACGAGGGGGCATAGATTTAAGGTGAGAGGGGAGAGATACAAAACGGTCCAGAGGGAAAAATTTTTCACTCAAAGGGTGGTGAGTGTCTGGGACGAGCTGCCAGAGGCAGTAGTCGAGGCGGGTACAATTTTGTATTTTAAAAAGCATTTGGACAGTTTCATGGGTAAGATGGGTATCGAGGGATATGGGCCAAGTGCAGGCAATTGGGACGAGCTTAGTGGTATAAACTGGGCGACATGGACATGTTGGGCCGAAGGGCCTGTTTCCATGTTGTAAACTTCTCTGATTCTATGATTCTAATGAGAGGTGATCTTATTGAAACATATAAGATCCTGAGGGGACGAGAAGGGATAGATGCTGAGAGGATGTTTCGCCTTGTGGGAGAAAATAGAACTGGAGGATTCCCATTTGAGACAGAGATGAGGAGAATTTTTTTCTCTCTGAGGGTCGTGACTCTATGGAACTCCCTTCCCCAGAGAGCGGTGGAGGCAGGGTCATTGAATATTTTTAAGGCTGAGTTTCATAGAATCATAGAATCATAACAGTTTACAACATGGAAACAGGCCCTTCGGCCCAACATGTCCATGTCGCCCAGTTTATATCACTAAGCTACACCCAATTGCCTGCAGTTGGCCCATATCCCTCTATACCCATCTTACCCATGTAACTGTCCAAATGCTTTTTAAAAGACAAAATTGTACCCGCCTCTACTACTGCCTCTGGCAGCTCGTTCCAGACGCTCACCACCCTTTGAGTGAAAAATTTTCCCCTCTGGACGCTTTTGCATCTCTCCCCTCTCACCTTAAATCTATGTCCCCTCGTTATAGACTCCACTACCTTTGGGAAAAGATTTTGATTGTCTATCTTATCTATGCCCCTCATTATTTTATAGACTTCTATAAGATCACCCCTTAACCTCCTACTCTCCAGGGAAAAAAGTCCCAGTCTATCTAACCTCTCCCTATAAGTCAAACCATCAAGTCCCGGTAGCATCCTAGGAAATCTTTTCTGCACTCTTTCTAGTTTAATAATATCCTTTCTATAATAGGGTGACCAGAACTGTACACAGTGTTCCAAGTGTGGCCTTACGAATGTCTTGTACAACTTCAACATGACATCCCAACTCCTGTATTCAAAGTTCTGACCAATGTAACCAAGGATGCCGAATGCCTTCTTCACCACCCTATCCACCTGTGACTCCATTTTCAAGGAGCTATGATCCTGTACTCCTAGATCTCTTTGTTCTATAACTCTCCCCAACGCCCTACCATTAACGGTGTAGGTCCTGGTGCGATTCGGTCTACCAAAATGCATCACCTCACATTTATCTAAATTAAACTCCATCTGCCATTCATCGGCCCACTGGCCCAATTTATCAAGATCCCGTTGCAATCCTAGATAACCTTCTTCACTGTCCACAATGCCACCAATCTTGGTGTCATCTGCAAACTTACGAACCATGCCTCCTAAATTCTCATCCAAATCATTAATATCAATAACAAATAACAGCGGACCCAGCACCGATCCCTGAGGCACACCGCTGGTCACAGGCCTCCAGTCTGAAAAACAACCCTCTACAACCACCCTCTGTCTTCTGTCGTCAATCCAATTTTGTATCCAATTGGCTACCTCACCTTGGATCCCGTGAGATTTAACCTTATGTCACAACCTATCATGCGGTACCTTGTCGAAGGCTTTGCTAAAGTCCATGTCGACACGTCTACTGCACAGCCCTCATCTATCTTCTTGGTTACCCCTTCAAAAAACTCAATCAAATTCTTGAGACATGATTTTCCTCTCACAAAACCATGCTGACTGTTCCTAATTAGTCCCTGCCTCTCCAAATGCCCGTAGATCCTGTCTCTCAGAATACCCTCTCACAACTTACCCACTACAGATGTCAGGCTCACCGGTCTGTAGTTCCCAGTCTTTGCCCTGCCGCCCTTCTTAAACAAAGGCACAAGATTTGCTACCCTCCAATCTTCAGGCACCTCACCTGTAGCTGTCGATGATTCAAATATCTCTGCTAGGGGACCCGCAATTTCCTCCCTAACCTCCCATAACGTCCAGGGATAAATTTCATCAGGTCCCGGAGATTTATCTACCTTGATGCGCGTTAAGACTTCCAGCACCTCCCTCTCTGAAATATGTACACTGCTCAAGACATCACTATTTATTTCCCCAAGTTCCCTAACATCCATGCCTTTCTCAACCGTAAATACCAATGTAAAATATTCATTCAGGATCTTACCTATCTCTTGTGGTTCCGCACATAGATGATCTTGTTGATCCTTAAGAGGTCCTACTCTCTCCCTAGTTACTCTTTTGCCCTTTATGTACTTGTAGAAGCTCTTTGGATTCTCCTTTGCCTTATCTGCCAAAGCAATCCAATGTCCACTTTTTGCCCTCCTGATTTCTCTCTTAACTTTACTCCGGCAATCTCTATACTCTTCAAGGGATCCACTTGATCCCAGCTGTCTATGCATGTCATATGCCTCCTTCTTCTTTTGGACTAGGGCCTCAATCTCCCGAGTCATCCAAGGTTCCCTACTTCTAACAGCCTTGCCCTTCACTTTATAAGGAATGTGCTTACCCTGAACCCTGGTTAACACACTTTTGAAAGCCTCCCACTTACCAGACGTCCCTTTGCCTGCCAACAGACTCTCCCAATCAACTTCTGAAAGTTCCTGTCTATTACCATCAAAATTGGCCTTTCCCCAATTTAGAATTTTAACTTTTGGCCCAGACCTATCATTCTCCATAGCTATCTTAAAACTAATGGAATTATGATCACTGGTCCCAAAGTGATCCCTCACTAACACTTATGTCACCTGCCCTTCCTTATTTCCCAAGAGGAGGTCAAGTTTTGCCCCCTCTCTAGTCGGGCCATCCACATACTGAATGAGAAATTCCTCCTGAATACACTCAACAAATTTCTCTCCATCCAAGCCCCTAATGCTATGGCTGTCCCAGTCAATGTTGGGAAAGTTCAAGTCCCCCACTATTACAACCCTATTTTTCTTGCAGCTCTCTGTAATCTCCTTACATATTTGCTCCTCAATTTCCCGTTGACTATTTGGAGGTCTGTAGTACAATCCTATCAAAGTGATCTCTCCCTTCTTATTTTTCGGTTCTACCCATATTGACTCAGAAGGCGAACCCTCAGATATATCCCCTCTCACTGCTGCGTGATGTTCTCCCGAATCAAGAACGCAGCTCCCCCTCCTCTGTTATCTCCTGCTCTATCTTTCCTATCGCATCTGTACCCTGGAACATTGAGTTGCCAATCCTGCCCCTCCCTTAGCCATGTTTCAGTAATAGCTATAACATCCCAGTCCCATGTACCTATCCATGCCCTGAGTTCATCTGCCTTGCCCATCAGACTTCTTGCATTGAAATCAATGCAGTTTCATCTGGACTTCCCTTGGTCTTTGCCATGCTTTCTCAGACCGTCTGTCCGGTCATGTTTTGTACACTCAGTTTGATAGATTCCCGATTAACAAGGGAGTCAAAGTTTGTTGTCGGGAGATGGGAAAGTTGGGTTGAGGTCACAATCAGGTCAGCCATGATCTTAACAAATGGCAGAGCAGGCTCGAGGGGCCGAATGTCCTACTCCTGCCTTAATTCGGATGTTCGTACATGCACAGGTTTTTTAAGCATATGATAATAACTATTATTCAAAGTTACAGATATCGAACCACCATGAAATTCTCACACATCTTATGTCGCTGTGAAGTTAAAAGACGTATAGTCTACAAGATCTCGTTCCACTGGCACCGACAAGCCTCGAACGTCGTGGTAACATGGACTGTCCATATCAAAGGGATAGTCAAACTACGAATGAGATCAGTTCCAGTTGAAAAATTACTGGGCACAGTTCAATGAATTTTAAGAGAAATCTTTATATTAATTTGATTAACCCGTTGCTCACACGCTGATTCTTGGATGGACAATTCAAGCTGAAGTATCGGAGTTACAATGCCAAGAAGGAATGGCCGCCACTCAGTGCGTTGGTCACTGTACAAGAAAATAAGGATCTGAGGGAAGAACAAACAAGGAAACAGCAAGTGGACAAAGACTGCCAATGGGAAACCGGTAATCAGAAAGAAAGAAAGAGCAAGGATCTGTTGAAAATAAATGAGTCAGACTTTGGTATATCGAAGGACGGAGAAGCATCAATATGTCCTGTGGGAGTGTTCTACACGGGCATAATAGAATCAGGGGACCCTGAGGGCCCCAGATGGGAATTGAGGTTCCCCGGTTTAGACCAAGGCCATGAATGACGGTACCAGAGTCAGGATCTGAATCGCACCAACATGAACACCACTGGGGTAAGAGGAAGAGTCAGGAAAGGACACTGGATGGATATGAGTGACACGTATCCCACGATAACAACGGCTCCAGGGAAGGGTTTGGTCGGTCAGCCAACATAAAAGTTGGTGCATTCCAACGTGCGATAGGAAATTGTATGGGTTTTACTGGGGATGACCGATGTAACATTACCAAAAGGATTTCGTGATGGAAATTGGCTACGAACGGTGTAAGGTCACAAATTGCATCACTTTAGACAACAGACAGGGCGATCGGTGTGCCTGTTAACACAAGCTAGCGGGTATATCAGACCAACACATAAGTTACAAACAGGAGAGCAGTGCGAGTTCCCAGTAAGAGGACATAACATTACGACTATACAACTGAATGCGACTTACAAAAGGAGGCATTGGAAGCAATTGCTGAGTTTGGGCATCCCATAACCCCGCTGTCTTTTATTTTACGCTGTGCTCTCCAACGAGGGGTCACATCGCCAACACATCTGGTCACAATGCAGCAGGATAATAAGGGCATCAGGGAAGGTAATAAGGTTTTGGGAGATCACAAATGGCGGCAAACCACATCCAATGTTGGGGAATCGCCATCGAATCATCGAATCATAGAATGCTTACAGCACAGAAGGAGCCCATTCGGCCCACCGAGCCCGTGCCAGCTCTTTGTAAGATTGTGTTCGTCCCATTCCCCCACTCTTTTCCCACAGCCCTACATTTTCCCTTCAAATATTTATCCAATTCCTTTTTGAAGGCCATGATTGAATCTGCTTCCACCGCCCTTTCAGGCAACGCATTCCAGATCATAACTGCTCACTGCGTAAAAAGATTTTCCTCATGTCACTTTTGATTCTTTTGCCAATCACTTTAAATTTGTGTCCACTTGTTCGCGACCCTTCTGCCAATGGGAAGAGTCTCTCTTAATTTACTTTATCTAAACTTTTCATGATTTTGAACATTTTTATCAAATCTCCCCTCAACCTTCTCTGCTCCAAAGGGAACAACCCCAGCTTCTCCAGTCTATCCACGTAACTGATGTCCCTGATCCCTGGAACATCCAAAGCAATCTTTTCTGCACCCTCTCTAAGGCCTTCACATCTTTCCTAAAGTGCGGTGCCAGAACGGGACACAATACTCCAGTTGTGGGTGAACCAGTGTTTTATGAAGGTTCAACATCATTTCCGAACTGATGTACTCTCTGCCTCTACGTATAAAGCCCAGGATCCCGTATGCTTTTTTAACCGCTTTCTCAACCTGTCCTGCCACTTTCAAAGATTTGTTCACGTATACCCTCAGGTCCCTCTGTTCCTTCACCCCCTTTAAAATTGTACCATTTAGTTTATATTGCCTCTCCTCATTCTTCCCACCAAAATGTATCATTTCGCAATTCCCTGCATTAAATTTTATCTGCCACATGTACGCCCATTCCACCTGCTTGTCTGTGTCCTCTTGAAGTCTGTTACTATCCTCCTCACTGTTTACTGTTCTGTCATGATTTGTGTCATCTGCAAATTTTGAAATTGTGCCCTGTACACCCAAGTCCAAGTCATTAATATATATCAAGAAAAGCAGTGGTCCCAGCACCGACCCCTTGGGAACACCACTGTGCATCTCCCTCCAGTCTGAAAAACAACCATTCACCACGACTATCTGTTTCCTGTCACTTGGCCAATTCTATATCCATGCTGCCACTGCCCCTTTTATTCCATGGGCTTCAGTTTTGCTGACAAGCCTATTATGTGGCACTTTATCAAACGCCTTATGAAAGTCCATATACACCACATCAAGCACATTGCCCTCATCAACCCTCTCTGTTACCTCATCAAAAAACTCAATCAAGTTAGTTAAACGTAATTTGCCTTTAACAAATCCGTGCTGACTTTCCTTTATTAATCCACACTTGTCCAAATGACTATTAATTTTGTCCCAGATTATCGTTTCGAAAAGCTTACCCACCATCGAGGTTAAACTGACTGGCCTGCATTTGCTGGGTTTATCCTTACACACTTTTTTGAAAATGGGTGTAACATTTGCAATTCTCCAGTCCTCTGGCACCACTCCCCTATCGAAGTAGAATTTTTAGATTATGGCCAGCACCTCTACAATTTCCACCCTTACTTCCCTCAGCAACCGAGGATGCATCCCATCCGGACTGGGTGACTTATCTATTTTAAGTACAGTTAGTCTTTCAAGTACCTCCGCTTTATCAATTTTTAGCCCATCCAGTATTTCAACTACCTCCTCTTTTACTGTGACTTTGGCAGCATCTTCTCCCTTCATAAAGACAGAATCAAAGTACTCATTTAATACCATCAGGCCTTGTTTGCCCTACCTTTCTCCCTTGTGGGAATGTACCTGGACTGGACCCGATCCATCTCCTCTTTAAAGGCTGTCCATTGTTCGATTGCAGTATTTCATGCCATTCTTTGATTCCATTTTCCCGGGCCAGATCCGTTCTCAACCCATTGAAATTGGCCGTCCTTCAATTCAGTATTTTTACACTAGATTGTTCTATAGCTAATCTAAACATTATGATACTATGATCTCTGTTCCCTAAATGCTCCCCCACTGACACTTGCTCCACTTGACCCACCTCATTCCCCAGAACCAGATCCAGCAATGCCTCCTTCCCCATTGGGCCAGAAATGTACTGATCAAGAAAGTTTTCCTGAACGCACTTGAGAAATTCCTCCCCCTCTTTGCCCTTTACACTATTACTATCCCATTGTCTATTAGGATAGTTGAAGTCCCCCCATTATCACTACTCTATGGTTCTTGCACCTCCCTGTAATTTCCCTGCAAATTTGATTCTCTAAATCCTTCCCATTGGTTGGTGGTTCGATTGTGGATTGTAGGTTATAGGTTAGATTATCTAACCTGTTCTGTTACTTAAGCTGGTTTGAGCTTAATTTCTGGTTAATAACAGGCAAATTGCTGTTCTTTCCCCTTATCTGATTAGAGTTTGCAACTAGCCGATTCTATGGAATGTAATGTCTTATCACTGTTGCCATGGTGACCTGTCTATAGTGAAGTGTCTGTTTTGAGTTTCTAACACAGATGTAACTTCTCTTCCCATAATATGTAATATGGTAGGAAGAATGAGGAGAGGCAATATTAACTAAATGGTACAATTTTAAATGGGGTGCAGGAACAGAGAGACCTGGGGGCGAATGTACACAAATCTTTGAAGGTGGCAGGACAAGTTGAGAAGGCTGTTAAAAAAGCATATGGGATCCTGGGCTTTATTAATGGAGGCACAGAGTACAAAAGCAAGGAAGTTATGCGAAACCTTTATAAAACACTGCTTAGGCATCAGCTGGAGTATTGATATCAAGGCCTCAGAGTAGGTGCAAATGAGATTGACTGTAACGGTACCAGGGATGAGGGACGTCAGTTGTGTGCAGAGACTGGAGAAGCTGGGGTTGTTCTCCTTAGAGCAGAGAAGGTTAAGGGGAGATTTGATAGAGGTGTTCAAAATCATGAAGGGTATTGATCGAGTAAATAAGGAGAAACTGTTACCAGTGGCAGAAGGGTCGGGAACCAGAGGACACAGATTTAAGTTGATCAGCAAAAAAAGCAGAGGCGACAGGAGGAAATCTTTTTTTCACAGCGAGCTGTTATGATCTGGAATGTACTGCCTGAAAGGGCGGTGCAAGCAGAGTCAATAATAACATTCAAAAGGGAATTGGATAATGACTTGGAGGGAAAGATTTACAGGGCAAAGGGGGAAAGAGCAGGGGAATGGGAATAATTGGATAGCTCTTTCAAAGAGCTGGCACTGGCACGATGGGCCGAATGGCCACCACCTGTGCTGTACCTACGATAATACTATGTTATGTCAATGTATTTTATCATGTTGTGTGAATATCTCTACAGCCTACAAGGAGTTCAGACACATAAATCTTTAAAAGTGGGAGGATACGTTGATATATTGGTTGAAAAACATATCAGATCCTCGGTTTTACCAATAGGGGGATAGAGTACAAAAGGACGGCGGTCATGCAAACCTGGACAAATCATTGGTAGGCAGCAGTGAGAATATTGTGTAATGTTTTGGGCATCGAACACCAGGAAGGATATCAAGGCCAATGGAGAGGATACATAAGAGATTCACGGACATGATACCAGGGACGAGAGGCTTTAGTTATGAGGAGAGACTGAGAAACTGGGGCTCTTTTCATTAGAACAAAGAAGGGTCAGAGGATCAGAGGGAGATGATCAAAATTTGATCAGGAAAATCAGGAAACGTTGTTTCCATTGGTCGGTGAGTCAGTGACGAGAGGGAATCAAATTCAAATGATCACTAAAAGACTCAGACCCTGGGATGAAATATCAAGCACAATGTGCATAAATGTTCGTGGCACTCACTGTCCTTCCGGATCTGATGAGTTTCTCTTATCTTTGGGTTAAATGTTGTTCTCGTCGAGTTGCTGGATGTCAGTGCCGGAGAATGGGGCATTCTGAGCACCTTGTGTCTGCTTGAAACACGCTCCAGTCAGGTACAGCACAGGTTAGATACAGAGTAAATCTCCCTCGACACTGTCCCATCAAACACTCCCAGAGCAGGTGCAGCACGGGTTAGATGCAGAGTAAAGCTCCCTCTGCACTGTCCCATCAAACACTCCCAGAGCAGGTACAGCACGGGTTGGATACAGAGTAAATCTCCCTCTGCACTGTCCCATCAAACAATCCCAGGACAGGTACAGCACGGGTTAGATACAGAGTAAAGCTCCCTCCACACTATCCCATCAAACACTCCCAGGGCAGGTACAGGGGGTTAGATACAGAGTAAAGCTCCCTCTGCACTGTCCCATCAAACTCTCCCAGAGCAGGTACAGGGGGTGAGATACAGAGTAAAGCTCCCTCCACACTGTCCCATCAAACACTCCCAGGGCAGGTACAGGGTTAGATACAGAGTAAAGCTCCCTCCACACTGTCCCATCAAACACTCTCCAGTCAGGTACAGTACAGTGAGGGACAGAGTAAAGCTCCCAAGTTCTTGTACAAGGACAAAATGGTCTGCGTTGTCTTATCGTCAATTGTCCTATAAATGCTCCCAACACCTCATTCACTCTTGCTATCATTTCACTGCATTGCTCATGAACCTTTAGAGACCTTTGCACTACAACGCCCAGATCTCTCTCTTTCTCCATCTGCTTTATTGCTTTTCCCTGAAGGCTCTATGTATGTTGAGCATTTGTCCTGCCCACATGCGTAACATTACATTTCTCCAAATTATGCATCATTTGGCAGTCTCGAGCCCAATCCCCCAACATCAAGATCAGCCTGAAACAGTGGAGAACTGTCAACAGTCATGACACTCGTACAGGCCTTGGTATTAACTGCAAATTAGCAGATCATACCCCAAACAATTACATCCGAATCAGTAATAAAAATAATAAAGAGGAATGGTCCCAACGCCGATCCCTGCGGGACACCACGAGTGACCAGTCGCCAAATAGGTCCAAATCCATCTGTGACTACTTTCTGTCCACGGCCTTCCAGCCAGTTCTCAATCCAGCTGAATATATTACCACGAATATTGGAGGCTTCTATTGGATGCTTCAATCTGTACAGAAGGTTCTTGTGTGGTACCTTATCAAAACCTTTTTGGAAGTCTCAGGAGACAATGTCCACTGGGCTGCCCCTATCCACCATCTTGGTGGCTTCTTCAAAATATGTAATCAAATTTGGAAGACATGACGTCCTTTTTCTGAAGCCATGTTGGGTGCCCCTAATATGTCCTTCTCCATCTAAGTAATCATATATTGCATCCCGAATGATTCCCTCAAGCATCTTTCATATTACTGATGTCAAACTAATGGGCCTATAGTTACATGGGTCCACATTTATCCCTTTTTAAAACCAATCACATCACAATATACTATGTTTAAATTAAACTGTCCCCTGCGCAAGGCTCCAGTTGGCCCGAGAATTAATCGATCCCTTGGGCCCCTTCGGACAGAATATTAATCTATCCGTGATGTACATGCACAGAAATACAGCCCAGAAAAGGGCTGGTTCGCCCAACTGGTCTCTGCTGGCGTTTATCCACGCGATCCTCCACCCACTTTAATTACCTCTTCACACCCTGCCTCAATATCCCTCTATTGCAACAGTTATACATTCCTTTCTGGTGCAAAAACACAAAAGGAAAAGCAGCCCAACCATGGCTAACAAAAGAAATTATGGATAGTATTCGATCCAAAGAGGAGTCATATAAAGTTGCCAGAAAAAGTAACAAGCCTGAGGATTGGGCGCAGTTTGGAATTCAGCAAAATAGGACTAAGAGATTGATTAAGAGGGGAAAATAGAGCATGAGAGTAAACTTGCAAGGAACATAAAAGTGGACTGTAAAAGCTTCTACAAGTATGTAAAAAGAAAAAGATTAGTGAAGATAAATGTCGGTCCCTTACAGTCAGAAACGGGAGAATTTATAATGGGGAACAAGGAAATGGCAGAGCAATTAAACAAATACTTTGGTTCTGTCTTCATGGAAGAGGACACAAATAACTTCCCAATCATGCTCGGGAACCAAGGGTCTAGTGAGAAGGAGGAATTAAAAGAAATTAGTATTAGTAAAAAAATAGTGCTGGAGAAATAAACGGGACTGAAAGCCGATAAATCCCCAGGGCCTGATAATCTGCATCCCAGAGTAATAAAAGAGGTAGCCATGGAAATAGTGGATGCATTAGTTGTCATCTTCCAAAACTCTATAGATTACTGAACAGTTCCTGCAGATTGGAGGGTGGCAAATGTAACCCCACTATTTAAAAAAAGAGGGAGAGAAAACAGGGAACAACAGACCGGTTAGCCTTATATCAGTAGCAGGGAAAATGCTGGAGTTTATTATGGAGATGTGATAACAGGACACTTAGAAAATATCAACGGGATTGAGGATCAGCCATGATCATATTGAATGGCGGAGCAGGCTCGAAGGGCCGAATGGCCTACTCCTGCTCCTATTTTCTATGTTTCTATATTTCCTTCTCCCTATTGGATGCACAAGCCTCCCCTTAAATGCACCATTGCTTTCTGCTTCAACCATTCCACGTGGCAGCGAGTTCCACATTCTCACCAGGCTCTGTGTAAAGAAATTCTTCCTAAATTCTTAATTTCATCTGCGAGTGACTATTTTGTATTTTTACCCCCTTGTTCTGACTCACCCATAAGTGGAAACAGTTTTTCCACATCCACCCAATCGAATCCCTTCATAACTTTAAAGGGCTCTATCAGGTCTCCTCTTAGTCTTCTCTTTTCCAGAGCAAAAAGCCCCAGCCTGCTCCATCTTACCTGTTAGTTGCATCCTCTCAATTATGGTAACATCTTTATCAATCTTTGCTCCACTTTCTCCAGTGCTTCAATATCCTTTTTTTAACGAGGAGACCCGAACAGCACACATCACTCCAAGTGTGGTCTAACCAAGGTTCTATATCATTTAATATTACCTCCCTGCTTTTGTATTCTATTCTAGAAATAAAACGTATAACTTTCTTTGCACTCCTTATGGCCTTATCAACGTGTGTTGCTGCTTTTGATGATTGATGTGTCTGTTTACCCAGATCTCTTTGCTCCTCTACTCTATTTAGTTTCATACCTTCTGAGGAATAAGTGGCCTCTTTAATCCTCCTACTAAAATGAACCACCTCACATTTCATTATATTGAATTTCATTTCCCATTTATCTGCCCAGTCTGCAAGCCTGTTTGTGTTGCTGTATTTTGGTTCAGATCTCAAAATTATTAGTTATACCACACAATTTGGTGTGATCTGCAAATTGTGAGACCATACCTCCAATTTCTGAGTCCAAATCATGGTGAACATCAGTGGACTCAGCACGGATCCCTGCAGGATCTCACTTCTCACCTTCTGCCAGTATGAAAAATGTCCCTTAACTCCTATCCTCTGATTTCTGTTTTGTAGCCATCTTTCCATCCATTCTGCTGCCTGGCCCTTCACTCCACACGGCCTGATATTTGTCATCTACTGGACGGGAAATATGGGAGACAGAGTGCGTCAGCAGGCATCGCGAGTGGAGTTTTTCAACTCTTTCCACTTAAAAAAACTTGTTGCCGGCTTATTAAACCCTTCAACAGCCTCTCAGAGAGGACAGCGAGAAAACGAAGCCTCCTCAGTTTCCCTCAGAAGGACAGGGCTGAACCCGAGTTAGAAAACAATGAGAAAACAGTTAGCAATTGAACCAGACCGGGCAGGGCGGGCCTGAGATACGCGCTAATATCGGAAAAGTGGCGGCCAGTTTACTTCGCAACAAGGGGCTGAGGGCCTGGGCACTCGGGTTTCTGTATAATCCATGTATTAATCTTGTTTATTGCCCCTCCGGCCTTCATCTCGATGGGATTAAAAACGATGAATTTTCTGTTCACCAATTCAGGTTCCAATGGCGGGGCGTTTACCCAGAATTCCCCGCGGGGCAGAATACGCCCCATCATCGACCACAGCAGCCTAGTGCGCAGGCGCGGGGTCCGGAGTGTGCTCTGAGCATGCGCAGTGCGTGCAGTGGCGAGAGACTGAGGATGAACGGGAGGAGGGAGCAGGGGAGGAATTGGACTCGTGGGTGGGCAGGGAAGCTTCATAAACACCGGGTGTAGGCCTGTGGCTCCGGATAAGAGCCCACAGGCCCCGTATTTGCACCTCGGTGCCAGGCCCGTTCAGGTGAGAGGGGAAACTGGACGCCATCATGGTCCGATGTCAAGCAGCTATCAGGGCGCATGCGCGGCCATCTTGTGACAGGAACAAAGATTGGGCGGGACTTTAGGGACCCCGTGACCAGGAACAAAGAGCGGGCGGGGCTTCAGGGTCCCAGTGACCGGGAACAAAGAGTGGGCGGGGCTTCAGGGTCCCCGTGACAGGGAACAAAGAGTGGGCGGGGGTTCAGGGTCCCCGTGACCAGGAGCAAAGAGTGGGCGGGGCTGCAGTGTCCCAGTGACCAGGAACAAAGAGTGGGCGGGGCTTTAGGCTCCCCGTGACCAGGAACGATGAGTGGGCGGGGCTTCAGGGTTGCCGTGACAGGGAACAAAGTGTGGGCGGGGCTTCAGGGTCCCAGTTACCAAAAACAAAGAGTGGGCGGGGCTTTAAGGTCCCAGTGAACAGGAACAAAGAGTGGGCGGGGCTTCTGAGTCCCCTTGAGAGGAAGCAAAGTGTGGGCAGGGCTTCAGGGTCCCTGTGACCAGGATCAATGTGTGGGCGTGGCCTCAGGGTCCAAATGATTGGGAACAGAGTGGGCGGGCCTCCAGGGTCCCTGTGACAGATATCAAAGAGTGGGCGGGACTTCATGGACCCCGTGACAGGGAACAAAGAGTGGGCGGTGCTTCAGGGTCCCCGTGACCAGGAACAGAGAGTGGGCGGGGCTTCAGGGTGCCCGTGACAGGGAACAAAGAGTGGGCGGGGCTTCAGTGTCCCTGTGACCAGGAACAAAGAGTGGGCGGGGCTTCAGGATCCCCGTGACAGGGGACAAAGAGTGGGCGGGGCTTCAAGGTCCCCGTGACCAGGAACAGAGAGTGGGCGGGGCTTCAGGCTCCCAGTGTCCAGGAGCAGAGAGTGGGCGGGGCTTCAGGGTCCCCGTGACCAGGAACAGAGAGTGGGCGGGGCTTCAGGGTCACCGTGACCAGGAACAGAGAGTGGGCGGGGCTTCAGGGTCCCAGTGACCAGGAACAATGAGTGGGCGGGGCTTCAGGGTCGCCGTGACCAGGAACAGAGAGTGGGCGGGGCTTCAGGGTCCCTGTGACTGGGAACAGAGAGTGTGCGGGGCTTCAGTGTCCCTGTGACCAGGAACAGAGAGTGGGCGGGGCCTCAAGGCCCCTGTGAGCAGGAACAGGGAGTGGGCGGGGCTTCAGGGTCCCTGTGAGCAGAAACAGAGAGTGGGTGGGGCTTCAGGTTCCCTGTGACCAGGAACAGGGAGTGGGCGGGGCTTCAGGGTCCCTGTGACCAGGAACAGAGAGCGGGCGGGGCTTCAGGGTCCTAGTGACCAGGAACAGAGAGTGGGCGGGGCTTCAGGGTCCCAGCGCCCAGTTTATTTTATTCTGACTCTGCCCACAGCGGGTGCAGAACTGAACCCGACCAGAGGAGAGGGAGGGAGAAAACTGGGAGTGGAGGGAAGCGATGTTGGAGATGGTGCGATGGGTTTCGATTTCAGCCAAGGGAGGAGGGAGAGTGTGTGGGACGGGGATTTACAGCTTTAGGGGAACAGGAGAGGAAAGAATGTTCCATAGAAACTAGAATTGTCTGTTCTGAATTTCGATCCTGTATTTACAGTGAGGACTTTTGTAAACTCCTTTTCCAGGGTACTAGAAGGGGAGGGTTTGCCGACGGGAAACTCAAACCAAACATCACGTCAAGATCTGACAGAGTCACTCGATTCATCAGGACCTGAATATCATCGGCCTTTGAATGTGGAAGGAGAAATGTTTGTCTGTTCTGTCTGTGGGAGAAGATTTCAAACATCAGTGTGAGTGGGAAATCACCGAGACTCACACACCCGAGTGAGAGTGTTCCAGTGCACTGACTGTGGAAAGAGCTTTAACCAGTTACACAGCCTGAAAAAACATCGCACCATTCACAGCGGGGAGAAACCGTCCACGTGTTCTGTGTGTGGACGAGGTTTCAACTGATCGTCCAACCTGGAGAGACACAAGGACACCCGGACCACGGAGAAACCGTGGAAATATGGGGACTGTGGGAAGGGATTCAGTTACCCGTCAGAGCTGAAACTCATCGACGCAGTCACACTGGGGGAAGGGATTCACTCATTCATCACACCTGTTGAATCACCAGCGAGTTCACACTGGGGAAAGACCGTTCAGCTGCATTGAGTGTGGGAGGGGAGTCTCTCAGTTATCCAGCCTCCTGACACACCATAGAGTTCACCTGTGACTGCAGAGGTTGGATTCTGCTGCTGTTGTTGCTGTTAATCACATCCAGAACTGACCCGTAATCATTCTGATCGCTGGGGTTTGACATTTATATAGATGAAACTCCAGCTGGCAACTAGAGTTCAATCTATATATATGTCAAATAAATCAATGTTGTTTCAAGCACAATATTATCAATCCTTGATACCTTGAACATGACGACAGCTGATTGAGGTCTTGTTGCGAAGCGATTGGAATCCATCGTAGAGCTGAGTTCCCACAACTATTTAAAAGATGGACCCACAAGGAGTCCAAGTCTGACGGGAGAGAAATCCCTATTATATCAGGGTCCACTTCAAGCACCCAGGGCAGTGAGTCCCGGTAATATTGCATTTTAACCTATGGGAAATATTCTGATAATCTCTTATAGTAAAAGAGCACAGCAGCATTTTTACTTTAACATCAATTTAATCAAACTCAATGGGCAATCCGATCGCCAAAGGGAAACGTCTCCTCCAAGCTCATGGTGTCGGCAGTTCTGCAGCTCATTTCTCGTTGTGAGCGTGTCAGAATGAAAAGCTTTAAAAACAACCGATGTTTCACAAAGGGAGATCTCAACAGACCAAAGGACATTGGTGGAGTTTAATGGTCTGTTTGTGTTACTGGGCTACAGGAGGCTGTTTTTAACAGGAGGAAAGCTGGTCACAGCAAACAGACACTTTAACACACTGTCCATGGTCCTCTCTAACCTCTACCTTCTCTCTCACACTATTTATAGATACTGTTGCACTAATTACTCCCCTGACCTTCCCTCTCTTGCCCCTCATACACCCCCTAATACACGGCCCTACACAATCACCCCACGCCTCCCTACATCTAACTGTGCTGAAATCCACACCAATCTCATGATCCTCTCCTTGTTCTCGGCCTGGATCCTAAAACTACTGAACTCAGTCTCCCCTTCCTGAAGCCTACAGACTATAAAACTGAAGCTTGTAATCCCTCAGTCCCTATTCCTTGATTTACCTCTCCTTCTCTCCTCCTCTTTTCACCCTTGCTTGTGTCCCACACTCTGGGCCTTGACACATCACCTGGGGTTCTCACTATGAACAGGTGGGGTTTGTTTTCAGACAGGATGTCCCAGCTCTCCACCTTTAAAGGGGCAAGGAGAGGACCAGATGGGCGGAATGGCTCTGCTTTATGACATCACTGCAGTGCCTGGAAACAACCCTCCCTGAGCCCTGCTCATTATGGGCTGGGTTTAGCTCAGTGCTGTTACAGGAAGGGAAACAGGAGCAGGATTTGACACGTGTTTAGTCCTGGATTAATGGGGAGAGTCACAGGATCAATTTATAGCTTATTGAGTAAGGAATGTCAGTGTCCCAGAGACTTCCTGTCCCTCAGTATCTGTGTCCGGGGGGTGAAGTTGATGGGTTTGTGTTAGCTTCTTCTGGTGAATCTTTGTGCTCATCGTGGTGATGGATGTCATTGCCCGGGATGGGACATTTTATCAGTCAGAGCACCACTTGTCACCATCAGGGCCTCCCAGGTCAGGGACAGCATAGTTGAGATACAGAGTAAAACTCCCTCCACACTGTTCCATCAAACACTCCTAGATCAGAGACAGCACAGCTTTACTCTGCATGTAACCCGTGCTGTACCTGCCCCGGGAGTGTTTTATGGGATAGTGTAGAGGGAGCTTTACTCTGTATCTAACCCGTGCTGTACCTGCCCTGGGAGTGTTTGATGGGACAGTGTAGAGGGAGCTTTACTCTGTATCTAACCCGTGCTGTACCTTCCCCAGGAGTGTTTGACGGGACAGTGTAGAGGGAGCTTTACTCTGTATCTAACTTGTGCTGTACCCGCCCTGGGAGTGTTTGATAGGACAGTGTAGAGGGAGCTTTACTCTGTATATAACCTGTGCTGGACCTGCTCTGGGAGTGTTTGATGGGACAGTGTAGAGGGAGCTTTGCTCTGTATCTAACCCGTGCTGTACCTGCCCTGGGAATGTTTGATGGGACAGCGTAGAGGGAGCTTTACTCCGTATCGAACCCGTGCTGTACCTGCCCTGGGAGTGTTTGATGGGACAGCGTCGAGGGAGCTATGCTCTGTATCTAACCCGTGCTGTACCTGCCCTGGGAATGTTTGATGGGGCAGTGTAGAGAGAGCTTTACTCTGTATCTAACCTGTGATGTACCTGCCCTGGGAGTGTTTGATGGGACAGTGTCGGTGGAGCTTTACTCTGTATCTAACCCGTGCTGTACCTGCCCTGGGAATGTTTGATGGGACAGTGTAGAGGGAGCTTTACTCTGTATCCTAACCCGTGCTGTACCTGCCCTGGGAATGTTTGATGGGACAGTGTAGAGGGAGCTTTACTCCGTATCGAACCCGTGCTGTACCTGCCCTGGGAGTGTTTGATGGGACAGCGTCGAGGGAGCTATGCTCTGTATCTAACCCGTGCTGTACCTGCCCTGGGAATGTTTGATGGGGCAGTGTAGAGAGAGCTTTACTCTGTATCTAACCTGTGATGTACCTGCCCTGGGAGTGTTTGATGGGACAGTGTCGGTGGAGCTTTACTCTGTATCTAACCCGTGCTGTACCTGCCCTGGGAATGTTTGATGGGGCAGTGTAGAGAGAGCTTTACTCTGTATCTAACCTGTGATGTACCTGCCCTGGGAGTGTTTGATGGGACAGTGTCGGTGGAGCTTTACTCTGTATCTAACCCGTGCTGTACCTGCCCTGGGAGTGTTTGATGGGACAGTGTAGCGGGAGCTTCACTCTGTATCGAACCCGTGCTGTACCTGCCCTGGGGGTGTTTGATGGGACAGTGGAGAGGGAGATTTACTCTGTATCTAACCTGACCTGACTGGAGTGTGTTTCAAGCAGACATTCGATGCTCAAACTGGCACAAAACTATTTGCCCTTATCTTGTGCAGCAAACTTTTATGTGGCACCTTATCGAATGCCTTTTGGAAATCCAAATATAATATATCCACTGGTTCCCCTTTATCTACCCTGCTAGTTACATCCTCAAATAACTCTAATAAATTTGTTAAACACGATTTCACTTTCATAAAACCATGTTGACTCTGCCTAGTTATGATTTTCTAAGTGCCCTGTTCCCACTTCCTTAACTTCATTGACATCCAGCACCTCAATGAGAACAACATTTAACCCAAAAATAAGAGAAACCCATCAGTTTCTCCCGCGGACACGGATCTGGAAGGACAGTGAGTGTCGCTAACATTTTTGCACAGTGTGTTCGATATTCCATTCCAGGGTCTGAGTCTTTTGGTGATGAAATGAATTTGATTCCCTCCAGTTACTGACTCACCGACCAGTGGAAATAATGTTTCCTGATTTTCCTGATCAAATTTTGATCACCTTCCTCAGATCCTCTGACCTTTCTTTGTTCTAATGAAAAGAGCCCCAGTTTATCTCGTCTCTTCTCATAACTAAAACCTCTCGTCCCTGGTATCATGTCCATGAATCTCTTCTGCACCCTCTCCATGGCCTTGACATCCTTTCTAGTGTAGGATGCCCAAAACTTGACACAATATTCTCACTGCAGCCGAACCAATAATTTGTACAGGTTTACATGACCCCTGTCCTTTTGTACTCTTTTCTCCTATTGTTAAAACCGAGGAACCCATTGTTGAGACATGGATGAGGGGAAGAGAAACAGTGTGAAGACTTTTAGGGACGAACAGCCACCCAATCAAAGGGAAGTGAGACAGATGATCGATACTGGTATAAATAATAGGGAGTTCCTTGGAGCAAACAAGAAAGGAGGGAGAGAGAAAACAGGGAACTACAGGCCAGTTAGCCTGACATGAGTCCTCGGGAAAATGCTGGAATCCATTGTTAAGGAAGTAGTAACAGGGCACTTAGAAAATCATAATATGATTAGGCAGAGTCAACATGGTTTTATGAAAGGGAAATCGTGTTTAACAAATTTATTAGAGTTATTTGAGGATGTAACTAGCAGGGTAGATAAAGGGGAACCAGTGGATATATTATATTTGGATTTCCAAAAGGCATTCGATAAGGTGCCACATAAAAGTTTGCTGCACAAGATAAGGGCGAATAGTTTTGTGGGTAATATATTAGCATGGATAGAGGATTGGTTAACTGACAGAAAACAGAGAGTTGCGATAAATGGGTCTTGTTCAGGTTGGCAGGCTGTAACTAGTGGGGCGCCACAAGGATCAGTGCATGGGCCTCAGCTGTTTACAATCTATATTAATGACTTAGATGAGGAGACCGAGTGTAATTTATGCAAGTTTGCTGATGATACAAAGGTAGGTGGGAAAGTAAACTGGAAGGGATATGGACAGGTTAAGTGAATGAGCAGGTGGGAAAATGTGAGGTTATTCACTTTGGTGGGACGAAAAGAAAAGCAGAATATTTTTTAAATAGTGTGAAACAATGAAATGTTGGTGTTCAGAAGGATTTGGGTGTCCTCGTACAAGAAACACAGAAAGTTAGTATGCAGGTACAGCAAGTAATTGGGAAGGTAAATGGCATGTTGGCCTTTATTGCAAGGGAGTTGGAGTACAAGAGTAAGGAAATCTTACTACAATTGTACAGGTCTTCAGTGAGACCACACCTGGAGCACAGTGTACAGTTTTGGTCTCCTTATCTAAGGAAGGATATACTTGTCTTAGAGGGGATGAATTGATGGTTCACTGGATTGATTCCTGGGATGAGAGGGTTGTCCTCTGAAGAGAGATTGAGTAGAATGGGCCTCTACTCTCTGGAGTTTAGAAGAATGAGAGGTGATCTCATTGAAACATATAAGATTCTGAGGGGGCTTGATAGGGTAGAGGCTGAGAGGCTGTTTCCCCAGACTGGAGAGTCCAGAACTAGGGGGTATTGTCTCAGGATAAGGGGTCGGCCATTTAGGACTCACTTGAGGAATTTCCTCACTCAGAGGGTTGTGAATCTTTGGAATTCTCCACCCCAGAAGGCTGTGGATGCTGAGTCATGGAATATATTCAAGGCTGAGTTCGATCGATTTTTGGACAGGAGGGGAATCAAGGGGATCGGGCGGGAAAGTGGAGCTGAGGTTGAAGATCAGCCATGATCTTATTGAACGGTGGAGCAGGCTCGAGGAGCCGTATGGCCTACTCCTGCTCCTATTTCTTATGTTCTTATGTAAGCAAGTCAAAACATATCAATTGACTTTCTATTGTGTGGATGCAAATGGTGTGACTCGAGAATATGAACTTTCACCAGCTCTGTCTTATCAAACGAAGGAAACAAAGATGATATCATTGACTGTTGAATCACTTTAGGCACATTTGGCCTTGCTACTTGTTAAACAACCAAAAAAGACCGTCAGTCTCTGGAAGGATCAATCAAGTACAGGGAAGTCACACTTCACTCTGAACAAGGATACAATAATCTGCATAAGATTAGCGTATGGAAAAAATGTCACACATTGTTCGCGCGAACAATAACACTGCAATCTTTGTGGTGAAAGGGCCTTTCAAAGCCAGATGTTTTTGAATAGTGTTTCAGTGGCAAACAGAGACACTCAGTCTGTGTGTGTTAAATAAGTTTTGGTGGGCGTGTCCAAAGTATGAGGAAAAGTGGCATTAAAGACCATGCTTTTTGCTGTTAGCGGGGTACAGTACTGAAGGAGATTTCTCTACTCTACCCAGAGACAGACTGGAATTAAAGAACGCATATTAATGTTTGATTGTACTTTATTTGTTCAACTGCTCTCCATGCCAAACTTAATAAAGGATAGACTTCCTTTTAATTGGAAGAAGACAGCCGTATTCAGTTTACTGCACACATTCTTTAACATTGGCGAGCCAGTCCTGGCCTTCTGATATGTTCTTTTCGAAAAAACCTTGGGTGGTTAACACCAGACAGATAGTGAAGACTTCCATCACCACGGACTCGAGTTAGACGAGCTGTGAGGGATAAACGACCCACCATATCAACTGTCAACAAACGTGCAAGTGGTGCATGAAACCACATAATTTAGGGAAAAGAACATATTTTACGTGAGTATCACTTAAAATAAGAGCCTAACAAAAAGTTGTATCGCGTTATAATGTGACAGTGGCCGGGATACGACGATACGAGATATATAGTCTTCAACCTCTGTCGATATCACGGAAAGGGGAGGTTGTTTTATTGAAAATTTTGAAAGGAGACTGATCACCTCCAAATAAGCCAAATCCAAGAAGAAACACGATATTCTGCTCGGACCGCAGAAAAATAAATCGGAAAAACTGATGGCTGGATGCCATGGACGATGGAATGGGCTCAGAAGCATTGTGCTGTGACTGGCTTGTCTGGCCATGTCTATTTTTTCTGTTTTGTTTCTTTCCTGGCACTTTTCTGTCGATTTATAATGAGGGTTGTTTGTGTTGTTGCCAACATTAAAACTTCCTCTCAAGAGTTGTGGGGGATTCACCCCGATAACAATGACAGGGAAATAATGTGCCAATTACAGGAGGAAAGGAGTCAGGAAAAGTGACCGGGAATCGAACAGACGAATACAGGTCGTCGCCTTGTCTCTGGAACACGGGGAAGAAGCAAAGTCAGTTCAGGTTCCAATGGGGGTGATCCCATTCAGAGATGGGAGGAAGGGGATCAAAGGGAGACCATCAGGCAGTAACGGGAGGAGGAGAGTGGTAGCAGTCAAGTGGCAAGCCCTCCGTCCAGTAGTAGTGCCAGTGATACTGGCACAAGGAATCTAAATCATGTGTCTGGCCGCACCCAGTCTCAAACAGCGGGGGACGTGCGATGGCTCCTATTGCAACGAAGTGAGTCCAAGTTAGAGGGGGCACGGATACGCCCACAGGACGAACGACATACTATTATGAGGATCAGCGGGTCGATCGGGACTTGACCCTTACTGAGCTATGTGCACTTGGGGAGCGAGTACCCAAGCACGAGGGTATCGGAGATCCGACCCAGATGTTTAATTAGGTACAGGGACTGCAACGGTCCCACACCTTGATTAATAAGAATGCACGCCGGTTGATTGAGGCGGCCTTACGTTCGGTTAATGGCCGGTCCGCATTGGTTGGATCATAACGTACGAATGTGATCAGTCTGTGAGGCGGTGGGCTGTCGTGTGGTGGCAGACATGGGGAAGATAATAGATCATAAGCCAAAAGACAAGCACCCCCCTCATAACCTCAGGACCTTCTTGGAGGTATATAATCGTAATAGGGGAGACAACCCACGGGCTGCTCTTAATGAAAATGATCCCACGTTCTGGGGTCTGGTTATTAATAATTATAAGCAGAAGGTTCGTGACGCCTGTGGCCATTCGCTTCGATAATATGCGATAGATTTGACCGCCACCCAACCTCGGCCCGACAAACACCAGGACATTCAAGCCTCTCTCGTGGCCTGGTATGAGGCCAAGCAGGACCTCCCGCCGTCGAAAGGAGGCGCCACAAAAAAGGCGGCCCCAATTCTTACCAACAAAGGAGCAACAAAGGGATTGGTACAATCATGATAAATCCGGGCATTTCTCCAAGCATTGCTGGCAGCAAAAGATTTGTGATAATTGTGGTAAACCAGGCCTCTCAAAAGGACAGTGCTGGGCGAAGGGAGGTGGGGCCGACGGGCAGGGACCCGGGCAACTGAATCTCACCACCTCCTTAGCCACACCTGTGAAGGACAGTCAGAAGATGTGGGAAGTCTTCCCGGGAAGATGAATCTGACAAAGCAGGGTAAGGACAATCCCATTAACCCCTTCAAACCCCAGTGACGGAGTGTGGACTCGGGAGCCACTGTGAGTCGGGTCAGTTTTGATGAAGAGGGCAGACTCTGTTTCCCCGTCTTGGTCCGAGGCCGCCAGGACACCTTTTAGTCGACACGGTGCCGATTGCTCCATCACTCACCAGAAAGACCTTCCACCAAGTGGGCGGCGTCTCCACGTTCCGGGGGTCGGAGGAAGCAGCATCTCGGCTGAGATGACTGTACCTCTCCAGTTAACAATCGGAGAGGCAGCATTTGAGTTAAGGTTATGAATTGTCTCTAATCACGAGAGGTCAATATTGGGAGCGACCTGAAAAGTTAACTCTCTTTCTTTCTCCACAGATGTTGCCTGATTTGCTGAGTATTTCCAGCATTTTCTGTTTTGATATCATATTGTTAGATATTGGTCAGTGCAGAAACACAAAATCCCAGTTCAGGTTATTAGGGGGAACGATTATAACATCCAGGGTTACTCTATTGTATTGCTAGATATTGGGGCAGTGCAGGGAGACGAATATCCAGATCAGGTTATAAGGGGGATCTATTATTGTGTCCCTGGGTTACTCTATCGTACTGTTAGATATTGGGGCAGTGCAGAAACACGAATTTCCAGATCAGGTTATAAGGGGAACTTTTGGACTCGGGAATCGGATGTATATTTAAAACATTTGCAGACGACTCCAAATGAAGTGGTATCAATAATATTGAGGAAGACTGCGACAAAATGCAAGAAGACATTCATAAACTTGCAATATGGGCACATTATTGGCACGTGAATTAAAATATAGATAAGTTATATGTGCTAGACTTTGGTTTTAGTAATGAGGAGGCCACATATTCTGGATAATAAGAGTCTAAATGGAGTAGAGGAGCAAAGTGATCTCCGGGAACAAATACACAAATCATTCAATGTAGCAACGCAGGTTATTGCCTCAAAAATGCAAAGAAAGCACTAGGGTTCATTTCTGGAGGGATAGAATTGAAAAGCAGAGAAGTTATGTTAAACTTGTATTGAACCTTCATTAGACCACATTTGGAATACTGTTATAAAACAGAAAGTCACTCAGCTGGTCAGGCAGCAACTGTGGAGAGAGAAACAGAGTTAACATTTCAGGTCTGTGCACACTTCTGGTCTCCCTATTATAAAAAGAGTAAAGAGGTACTGGAGAAGGTGCAAAAAAAGATTCACAAGAATGATACCAGATCTAAGAGGTTATAAATATCAGGAAAGAAAGCAGGCTGGGGCATTTGTCTCTGGAAGAAAGAAGGCTCAAGAGTGACGTCATAGAGGTCTTCACAATTATGAAGGGACTGGATACGGGAGAGTTAGAGAAGATGTTTCCACTCGTGGGGAAGTCCAAAACTTGGTGTCATCAATATAAAATAATCACCAATAAATCCAATAAGAATCAGGAGAAATCATCACCAAGAGATTGGTGCGAAGGTGGAACTCGCTTCAACAAGGAGTAGTTGAGGCGAATAGCATTGATGCATTTAAGGGGAAGCTAAATAAACACATGAGGGAGAAAGGAATGGAAAGACATGCTGATAGGTTTAGATGAGATGGGGTGGGAGGAATCTTGTGTGGAGCATAAACACCAGCATCGTCCAGTTGGGCGGAATGGACTGTTTCTGTGCTGTAAATTCGATGTAAAATCTATGTATCGTTACATCCCTGAGTTACACTATCGAATCTGTAGAGGTGGGGCAGCGCAGAAACACCAACATTCAGTTCAGGTTATAAGGGGAAATTTCGTTACACTCCTGGGTTACACTGTCGGATTGTCAGATATGGGGCAGTGTCGCATACCGGCCTCCAAGATCATTCAAGCACATCACAAATCGCAATCTGCAGAACAGGGGGATGCCATTTGGCCCATCGTGTCAGTGCCAGTTCATGGTTCAAGCAATTGAAAATATCTGCCATGGTAAACTTTCTTCCAAATGCACTTTGCCTTGATCAATTTAAAATATTTATTCAACATTGTCTTAAATGGTAAAAATGCAATTGTTTCTTTTCTGTTTTATCCATTCCTTGTGGAAAACACTTTATGCTCCTAAAAACCTCTGCGTGGTGAATGTACATTTAAATTATTTCATAATCATCTGAAATTCATGACACATTGTCACTGATCCTCACAACAAGAGGATACAGTAATTTTCCATTATTCAATCAAACACCTTTATAATTTAAAATTCAAGCCTCCTATTCTCCATTTCTGTGGGTAATCCCGCTAACTCAAATATTTCGAATAAATTTCCCTTCCCTGGTCTCATTCGAGTGAATCTGCTTTGTGCTCTCTCTATGGCTTTAATGTTGTTTCTATAATGGGACACTGAAACCGCACACCATACTGTGGGACTACGGGCTTCAAACGAAGAGAATAACTGATAAAGCTTCATCCTAGTCACTGTAGCTGGTCTCATATTGGATAGAGGACTTCCTAAAGGCTGCCTCACAGTTGTACAAACCTATTTCAATGCGATATTTATACATAAACCAAGTTATGTTGTTCTAACAAAGCAGTGTCCACGAGGAGTTGCCAATGTTAGTTCATATCAGCAAGGCCGTCTATGATATAAATCTCTGTCTGGCACAATAATATTAGCCCAGAAATAACTTTTGTTCCTACAGTGGACAACGAATGAACACATTCAAATGAAAGTCAACAACAACTTGCATTCACAGACCGCCTTTAATATAATAAATATTCCCAAGGGGATTAATGGAGGAGTGAGGAAAAACAAGCATGAAAGGAATCAGAAGATATCAGGAGCACTGGCGAAAACCTTGGCCAAAGAGTGTGTTCAAGGAGGGTTTAAAAGGAGGAGAAGTAAATGGAGAGACAGAGGCGATAAGATTGGTTTTCAAGTGTAGAATTTCGATGTCTGAAGGACAGAAATGGACCCCCGGCCAAAGAAGGAGGTAATCGGATTAAAACAAAAGCTTGAAGCAAGAGATGCGTTTCATGGAAATTCTGAAAGAAGGAAAGAACTTGCATTGATGTCGAGCCTTTCAAAACCTCAAGACATCTCAAAACAGTCAGTGAAGTACATACTGAAGAGTAGTCGCTGTGGTAATGTAGGAAACGCGGCAGCCGTTTTGCGCACAGGAAGCTCCCACAAACTGCAATGAGATAAATGACCACAAGATCGCTTTTTGTAATGTTGGTTGAGGGATAAATATTGCCCAGAACTCCCCTGCACTTTTTCGAATATTGCCAGTTGATCTTTTAAATCCACCTGAGATGGCAGATGGGACACTCGGTTTAACGAGTCTCAGGGAAGTCGGCACCTCCGACATTACTGCGCTCCCTCAGGACTGACCCTCCGACACTGCAGCGCTCCCTCAGTACTGACCCTCCGACAGTGCAGCGCTCCCTCAGTACTGACCTTCCGACAGTGCAGCGCTCCCTCAGTACTGATCCTCCGACAGTGCAGCGCTCCCTCAGTACTGACCCTCCGACAGTGCAGCGCTCCCTCAGTACTGCCCCTCCGACAGTGCAGCACTGCCTCAGTACTGACCCTCCGACAGTGCAGCGCTCCCTCAGTCCTGACCCTCCGACAGTGCAGCGCTCCCTCAGTACTGACCCTCCGACATTGCAGCGCTCCCTCAGTTCTGAACCTTCGACAGTGCAGCGCTCCCTCAATACTGCCCCTCCGACAGTGCAGCGCTCCCTCAGTACTGACCCTCCCACAGTGCAGCTCTCCCTCATTACTGCACTGGAGTGCCAGCCGAGGTTATGTGTTTAAGTCTCTGGAGTGTGATTTGAACTCACAACCTTCTGACTCAGAGGCGTGACTGTTACCTCTGAGCGACGTCTGACATCGAAAAGGGGGAGAGGGAGATGGGGGTTGCTTCGGGAGGGCATTCTGGAGCGTGGATATGGCGCAAAGTACTGTTGTCAAAGTCGGGGAAATGGACTGCGGATGTACTAGCGGACAGAGCAGACTGTTTGGGAGGATCTGTGGGACTGGAGGAGGTTGCAGAGATAGGGAGGGGTGAAGCCCTGACGGATTAAAGTGTAAGAGTGAATAAAAATAAACCACAGGCTGAGGAGATCGGAATTCAATGCAGGTCACTAAGGGCTTGGGTGATTGGTGAGCAACTCACCAATCAAAAAGCTCGGGACGGGGTATGAATCAGAGGCAAATATGTGGAGATTGTGGGGTCAAAGATCATGACTTCCCATTTTTGAACTGGAGGAAATTGGTGCTCGTCTGAAGCAGAAGGTCGTCCTGACAACACAACGTCATTGGAACGGTCAAGAGGGGCAGTGGGTTTCTCAGTGTCGATCTGAAAGCTGGTCAATTATATGGAAACTGTAAACGAAGCCTTTCATTATTGTTGGATCAGTCCAGTATGAGAACAGATAGTGTCCTGGCTTTTGAGGTGTTTGTGTTTTATCCAGCACATTATTTACATCGGAGTTAAAGCTGCTGATGTGATGTGTTTGTTAAAGTCACTGTAACGAAGAGCAATGATCAGGAGTGTAACCGTGTCAGTGGAGACTTATCCCCTGTATAAACCAGGGCTTGTCGGAATGGATCAGCTCAGAGTGCCTGCTCGAGTTATGGTTTCCAGACAAACAGAAGTCACTGCTTCTCACAGAAATGCATTATCCAGTAATCTTTCAGATGGAAAGCGTTTACTATCCTGTTCTTGCAGCCCTTGGAGTTTTGAGTAAGCCGTTATCTCATCTGTTAATCGTGTAAATCGATGTTAACTCTGCTGCTTCAGTTGGCAAACTATTTTTTCTCCCTCATGTTTTACACAGCCGCCTGTTCTGTTCTATCGGTTGATGGAATGTGTTCAGTCTCTGCTCTATCGGTCATGTAGGAGCTGCTTCATATCCATAAGGACCTTTTTGTATCCAACCCTGGGATTGTTACCGGGTTATTCCCTGTACTGAATGTATCGTTGAATAATGGCATCTCTTTAACTTCTCAACTTTCGGTCTTGTAAGAGATACATTATATCTGTAGTGAGGTTTGCATATCCAAACCTGGCAGTGTTACTGGATTATTCTCTGCACTGAATGTAGTGGAATCAGGTGTCTGAGCTATGAGCTGGTGTCAGACTACCAAGAGCTGTTTGCAGTTTCATGTTTTGGAACTAACCTGTCCTGGAATATTTTTATCAGTGATTGTTAATGAGACAGCTCACGGTTTCAGTGTTACAAGGAGACAGCACAATGTCCTCCCTCCCCATTAACATGCTCCTGTGTAACTGTGATTTCAATGTGTTTATTGGTTATCACTGATATGAAATATTATTTCATTATGTGTGAATCTGACGCCGCTTCAGATTTCTGGCCACTGAACTGAGTTTGCTGCTGAATCTTTCACATCTCATTCTCCGCTTCACTGTGGATGAATTCACTGACTGTAAATGGACTTCATTGCAAAAAGAAATGTTTTGATTTGATGTTGTATCAGTTTGCACTGTATCTGTTGGAATCAGGAACCATTCTATTTATCTATAGATTATAAGTGTGATGTTTGCGTTTTGTTAATTGAACAGACCCGCCATCTCTCATTTTACTTTATAATTACAGGAGAAGGAATTTCAATCATTGTGAGATCGGTCTGGAAGAGGCATTCGATTCTGTTGATTCCATGATTTGTAGATGAAGTGAACTGTCTGGGTGAAAAATGGAGAATTGGATAATCTGTAGAAATATTAAACTATTCACTGAAGCTTCACTTTTTAACAAACTGACACTGAGAACAGGATCGGTGGGACACGGGGCTGGTGAACAGAATGCAGGCGCAGGATGATAGGATTTAATCGGATATGAAAATGGATTTGAGAAAGAGAGAAGAGTGAGTGACAGAGAGAGTGACTGAGAGGGAAAGCGAGAGGCGGTGGTGTGAATAATTCATCAGAATGGAATGCTGAAACTTCCAGTCCAATTAAAGATGGAAAATGTGATTGAATGTGTTAATATGAGTTGGTCAGATTGGGTGAGTTTTTATTGTGGGACTCGCTCCTTGTGTTTATATCCGTGTCAGGTCCTCAGTCTGTTTTCGTGAATGTTCCTTATTTTCCAGATTAACACTAAACATAATTATAATTTACTTTCAGATTAGAATCAGTAATTTCTTGATCATAATGAATTATTAGGAGAGTGTATTTTTAAAGCTCGACTGTATTCAAGAAACAACGAGGTAGATTTAATTTATAATTTGCAATTTAATTTTAATTGAATGTAGAAAGTAAATTTATTGAACATATTTAAAACCAACACCGGTTCCCTGACACCAATAACCACAGAAATGAACTGTTGGATGCATTTGTTGGATTGTGTTCGTTGGATGTATATCTGCCATGTATCTGCCCATTTCACCAGTCTGTCTCTGTCCTCCTGAAGTCTGTTACTATCTTCCTCAAGCTTTGCGTCATCTGCAGACTTTGAAATTGTATCCTGCATGCCCAAGTCCAGGTCATTAATATACATCAAAAAGAGCAGTTTTCCTAATACTGACCCATTGGGAACACAACTGAAAACTTCCCTCCAGTCTGAAAAACAACCGTTCACCACGACTCTCTGCTTTCTGTCCTTCAGCCAATTTTGTATCCACGCTGCCACTGTCCCTTTAATCCAATGGGGTTTAATTCTGCTCACAAGTCTAATATGTGGTACTTTATCAAACACCTTTTTAAAATGCACATACACAACAGTGTATGAGAATAGATTAGTGGCCAGCATAAAAGAGAACACAAGTGTCTTTTATAAACATATAAATAGTAAAATGGTAGTTAAAGGAGGGGTGGGATCGTTTCGTGACAAAAAAGATGAACTTGTGAAGGCAGAGGGTGTTGTTGAGGTATTAAATGAATACATCGCATCGGTCTTCACTGGAGAAGAGGATGCTGCCATTGTAGCAGTAAAGGAGGAGGTAGTAGTGATATTGGAGAGGATAAAAATAGATAAAGAGGAGGTACTTAAAAGATTGGCAGTAAACAAAGCAGAAAAGTCACCCGGTCCAGATGGGATGCATCCGGGGTTGCTGAGGGAAGTAAGGGTGGAAATCGCGGAGGCTCTGACCACAATCTTCCAATCCCCCTTCGATATGGGGACGGTGCCGGAGGACTGGAGGATTGCAAATGTTACATCCCTCTTTTTAAAAAAAGAGGTGAAAAAAAACCCCAGCAATTACAGGCCAGTCAGCCAAAAGTCGGTGGTGGGGAAACTTTTAGAGACAATAATGCGGGACAAAATTGATTGTCACTTGGAAAAGTTTGGGCTAATAAATGAAAGTCAGCACGGATTTGTTAAAGGACAATTGTGTTTGACTAACGTGATTGAGTTCTTTGAGGAAGCAACGGAGAGGGTTGATGAGGGTAATGCGGTTGATGTTATGAATATGGACTTTAAAAAGATGTTTGATAAAGTACCACATAATAGACTTGTTAGCAAGATTAAAGGGACAGTGGCAGCCTGGATACAAAATTGGCAACGGGAAAGAAAGCAGAGTAAACAATAAGGATCAGAACAGACTTCAGGAGGACAGAGACAGACTGGTGAAATGGGCAGACACATGGCAGAGGCAATTTAATGCAGAGAAGTGTGAAGTGATACATTATGGTAGGAAGAAGGAGGAGAGGCAATATAAACTAAATGGTACAATTTTAAAGGGGGCGCAGGAACAGAGAGACCTGGAAGTGCACATACACAGATATTTGAAGGTGGCAGGACAAGTTGAGAAGGCTGTTTAAAAAGCATATGGGATCCTGGGCTTTATTAATAGAGGCACAGAGTAGAAAAGCAAGGAAGTTATGCCAAACCTTTATAAAACACTGGTTAGGCCTCAGCTGGAGTATTGTGTCCAATTCTGGGCACCACACTTTAGGATGGATGTCAAGGCCTTATAGAGGGTGCAGAAGAGATTTACTAGAATGGTCCCAGGGATGAGGGAGTTCAGTTACGTAGAGAGACTGGAGAAGCTGGGATTGTTCTCCTCAGAGCAGAGAAGGTTAAGGGGAGATTTGATAGAGGTGTTCAAAATAATGACCGGTTTGGACAGAGTAAATAAGGAGAAACTGTTTCCAGTGGCAGAAGGGTCGGCAACCAGAGGACACAGATTTAAGGTGATCGGCAAAATAGCCAGAGGGGAGATGAGGAAACATTTTTTTTTTCGCAGCGAGTTGTGATGATCTGGAATGTGCTGCCTTAAAGGGCGGTGGAAGCAGAGTCAATAGTAACTTTCAAAAGGGAATTGGATAAATACTTGAAGGGAAATCATTTTACAGGTCTATGGGGAAAGAGCAGGGGAGTGGGACTAATTGGATAGTTCTTTCAAAGAACCAGCACAGTCATGACGGGCCGAATGGCCTCCTCCTGTGCTACACCTATTATGATACTATGAGTGGGCCCAGATGATGGACATCAGTGGGAGATTGGGGAATGTGACAGTGAGCCTAATTCAATCCTCACCAGATGTTGAGACAGGGACTGGCCAGCACCAATGTGGCAGTGTTTGGAGAAAGGTCATATTCAGGGTTACACGTCAGTCTCTTGTGTTGGGAGTGCCTTGATTATCACAATCACTGGGTCACCACACACAAAACGACAGGCTCCCAAACACCACCACTTCATCTCAGAGCTCTCAAAATATCATTCAAAAATAAATGATTGGTTTAACATCACTGGAGATGAATAGATCGGAAATCCACAAGCCATGCTGTCTTTCTGGGATATAAATGTCTCATCAATCAGCTGATCCCTTGGAGCCGACACTTTCCTGACAGCGGTGTTTTCATAACGTGAATCGATGCAGGAACTGGAGGGTTGGCTCAGCCCTGAAGAAATTCAGAAGAGATTCATTAGCTGCAATCAGTTATCCAACAAGAGCACGCACGGAAAGTTGAGAAGTTAAGATGGAAAGATTCCCTCTCGGGGTCAAGTGTGATCATAGATTCTTACAGCACTGGAGGCCATTCGACCCATCGTGCCTGTGCCGGCTCTTTGAACGAGCTATCCAATTTGTCCACTTTCCTTGCTCTTCATAGAGTCATAGGAAGGTTACAGCATGGAAGGAAGCCATTCGGCCCATCAAGTCCGTATCGGCTCTGTGCAAGAGCAACCAAGCTAGTCACACTCCCACATCCAATTCCCATAACCCTGCAATTTCTTTCCTTTGAAGTACTTAACAAGTTCCCTTTTGAAGGCCATGATTCAATCTGCCTCCACCACCCCCTCAGGCAGTGCATCCCAGAGTCTAACCTCTCGCTGTGTCGAAAAGATTTTCCCTCATCTCCCCTCTGGCTCTTTTGCCAATCACCTGAAATCTGTCCACTCTGGTTACTGACCCTTCTACCAGTAGAAACAATTGCTCCTTGTTCACTTCATGATTTTGAACACCTCTATGAAATCTCCCCTTCACCTTCTCTGTTCTGAGGAGAACAATCCCAGCGTCTCCAGTCTCTCCACATAACTGAAGTCCGTCATCCCTGGTACCCTTCTCGTAAATCTCTTCTGCACCTTCTCTAAGGCCTTGACATCCTTCCTAAAGTGCAGTGCCAGAATTGGACACAATACTCCAGCTGAGGCCTAACCAGTGATTTATTAAGGTTTAGCATAACTTCCTTGCCGTTATACTCTCTGCCTCTATTTAGAAAGCTCAGGATTCTATACGCTTTTTTAACTGCCTTCTCAACATATTCTGCCACCTTCAAAGATCTGTGTACATACACCCCCAGGTCCCTCTGTTCCTGCACCCCCTTTAAAATTGTACCATTTAGTTTATATTTCCTCTCCTCATTCTTCCTACCAAAATGCATCACTTCACTCTTCTCTGCGTTAAATTTCACCTGCCACGTGTCTGCCCATTTCACCAGTCTGTCTCTGTCCTCCGAAAAACATAAGAAATAGGAGAAGGCCATACGGCCCCTCGAGCCTGCTCCGCCATTCAATAAGATCATGGCTGATCTTCGACCTCAACTCCACTTTCCCGCCCGATCCCCATATCCCTTGATTCCCCCAGAGTCCAAAAATCCATCTATCGATCTCAGCCTTGTATGTACTCAACGACTGAGCATCCACAGCCCTCTGGGGTAGAGAATTCCAAAGATTCACAACCCTCTGAGTGAAGAAATTCCTCCTTATCTCAGTCCTAAATGGCCGACCCCTTATCCTGAGACTATGCCACCTAGTTCCGGACTCTCTAACCAGGGGAATCAACCTCTCAGCATCTACCCTGTCAAGCCCCCTCAGAATCTCATATGTTTCAATGAGATCACCTCTCATTCTTCCATACTCCATAGAGTGTTCGCCCATTCTACTTAATCTCTCCTCATAGGACAATCCTCTCATCCCAGGAATCAATCTAGTGAACCTTCGTTGCACCCCCTCTAAGGCAAGTATATCCTTCCTTAGATATGGAGACCAAAACTGTACACAGTACTCCAGGTGAGCTCTCACCAAAGCCCTGTACAACTGCAGCAAGACTTCCTTGCAATTAAGGCCAAGATGCCATTTTCCTTCCCAATTGCATACTGCACCTGCATAATAACTTTGTGTTTCTTTTACGAGGACACCCAATTCCCTCTGAACGCCAACATTTACTTGTTTCTCACCATTTAAAAAATATTCTGTTTTTCTATTCTTCCGACCGAAGTTAATCACCTCACATTTCCCCACATTATATTCCATTTGCCACTGACTTGCCCACTCATTGTCTTTTTCCCTTTGCAGACTCTTTGTGTCCTCCTCACAGCTTACTTTACCACCTAGTTTTGTATCGTCAGCAAACTTGGATACATTACACTCGGTCCCTTCATCGAAGTCATGAATATGGATTGTAAATAGCTGAGGCCCAAGCACCAATCCTTGCAGAACCCCACTAGTTACAGCCTGCCAACCTGGAAATGACCCGTTTTCTGTCCGTTAACCAATCCTTTATCCATGCTAATATTACACCCAACCTCATGACCCCTTATTTTGCATAACAACTTTTTATGTGGCACCTTATCGAATGCTATTGCTCTGTTAAGAACATCGGAACAGGAGTAGGCCATTCAGTCCCTCGTGCCTGCTCTGCCATTTGATAAGTTCATGGGTGATCTGTGATCTCGCTCCATGTCCCTGCCTTTGGCCCATATCCCTTCATAACTTTGTTTGCTGAAAAGCTATCTATCTCAGATTTAAAATTAGCAATTGAGCTAATATCAATTGCTAATTAAATCTGTTACCTCAAAGAACTCAATCAAGTTATTCAAACACGATTTGCCTTTAACAAATCCGTGCTGACTTTCATTTATTAGCCCAGACTTTTCCAAGTGCCAATTAATTTTGTCCTGAATTAATGTCTCGAAGGGTTTCCCACCACTGTCGTTAGACTGACTGGCCTGTAATTGCCGGGTTTATCCCTCTCTCCTTTTTTGAACAGTGGTGTAACATTTGCAATTCTACAGTCCTCTGGCACCATCCCCATATCTAAGGAGGATTGGAAGATTGTGGCCAGAGACTCCGCAATTTCCACCCTTACTTCCCTCAGACACCAAGGATGCATCCCATCTGGACCAGGTGACTTTTCTACTTTGAGTTCTGCCAATCTTTTAAGTAACTCCTCTTTATCTATTTTTATCCGATCCAATGACACTACTACCTCCTCCTTTATTGCTACAATAGCAGTATCCTCTTCTCCAGTGAAGGCCGATGTGATGTATTCATTCAGTATCTCAGACATGCCCTCTGCCCCCACAAGAAGATCTCCTTTTTCGTTTCTATTCGGTCCCACCCTTCCTTTGACTACCCTTTTTATTATTTTGGGTTCCCTTTTATGTTAGCCGCTCATCTATTATCAAACTCTCTCTTTGCCCCTCTTATTCCCTTTTTTTTGAACTCCTCTGTACTTTTTATATTCAGTCTGGTTCTCGACTGAATTATGAAGCTTAAATGCGTCATAAGTCTCTTTCTGATTCATTTTAATCTCTATATCTTAAGGCATCCAGGGAGCTCTAGATTTGGATGCCCTTCCTTTCCCGATCGGAGAGATGTGTCGACTCTGTACCCGGACCATCTCCTCCTTGAAGGCCTCCCATTGTTCAATTACCGTTTTGCCTGCCAATTTTTGATTCGAATCCAACTGGGCAAGATCCCTTTTTAACTCACTGAAATTTGCTCTCCTCCAGGTAAGCATTTTCACATTTGATTGTTCATTGTCCTTTTCCATAACTATTCTGAACCTGATGATATTGTGATCACTGTTCCCCAAATGCTCCCCGACTGAAATATGCTCCACCTGCCCCACTTCATTTCCCAGAATTAGATCCAGCACTGTTTCCTTCCTGGTAGGGCTGGAAGCACACTGTTCCGGAAAGTTCTCTCATACACATTTGAGGAATTCCTCTCCCACTTTGCCCTTTACACTGTTACGATCCCAGTCTATATTGGGATAATTGAAGTTCCCCATTATCACTACTCTATAGTTCTTGCATCTTTCTGTAATTTCCCTGCAAATTTGCTCCTCTATCTTCCCACTGTTTGTTGGCCTATAGTCCACACCCAGTAGTGTAACAGCTCCTCTATTGATCCTTAATTCGAACCAAATAGATTCTGACTTTGACCCCTCAACTCCATCATCCCTTTCCAGTGCTATAATAGTTTCTTTGATCAATACTGCCACCTCCCTCCCTCCTTTCTTTCCTTCTCTATCTTTCCTGAATACCTTGTAGCCAGGAATATTTCGTACCCAGTCCTCCCCTTCTTTGAGCCAGGTCTCTGTTATAGCCTCTATATCATATTCCCATGTGACAACTTAAGCCTGCAGCTCACCAACCTTATTTACCATGCTACGTGCATTTACACACATGCACTCGAGACTCATCTTAGACTGCCTCGCATTCCCCCCCCCTGTCTGATCCCTCCTATTTCTGAACTATTCTTTACTCTAGTGCTGCTTGTCCCTTCCAGTCCTCTGTGCACCTTGTTTCTCCTCTCTGATGTTTCATCCTGGTGCCCGTCGCAAAATTGGTTTAAACCTTCCCCCACAGCACTAATGAACCTCCCCGTAAGGATATTGGTCCCAGTTCTGTGGTGCAACACGCCCGTCTTGAACAGATTCTGAACATAAGAAATAGGAGCAGGCGGAGGCTATAAAGCACCTTGAGCCTGCTCCGTCATTCAATCAGATCATGGCTGATCTTCGACCTCAACTCCACGTTCCCGCCCGATCCCCATATCCCCTGATTCCTCCAGTGTCCAAAAATCTATCGATCTCAGTCTTGAATGTACTCAATGATTCAGCATCCACAGCCCTCTGGGGTAGAGAATTCCAAAGATTCACAACGCCCTGAGTGGGAAAAAATGCCTCCTCATCTCAGTCTTAAATGGCCGACCCCTTATCCTGAGACTATGCTCCCGAGTTCGAGACTCTTCATCCAGGGGAAAGAACCTCTCAGCATCTACCCTGTCAAGACCCTTCAGAAGCTTATGTTTCAGTGAGATCACCTCTCATTCTTCTAAACTCGAGAGTATCGGCCCATTCTACTCAATCTCTCCTCATTGGACAACCCTCTCATTCCAGGAATCAATCTGGTGAACCTTCGTTGCACCCCCTCGAAGGCAAGTATATCCTTCCTTAGATAAGGAGACCAAAACTGCACACAATACTACAGGTGTGGTCTCACCAAAGCACTGTACATTTATAGCAAGACTTCCTTACTCTTGTACTCCAACTCCCTTGCAATAAAGGCCAACGTGCCATTTGCTTTCCTAATTGTTTGTTGGACCTGCATGTTAACTTTGTGTTTCTTGTACGAAGGCACCCAGATCTCTCTGGACACCAACATTTAATAGTTTCTCACCATTTAAAAAATATTCTGTTTTTCTATTCTTCATACAGACGTGAATAACCTCACATTTCCCCATATTCTACTCCATCTGCCACCTTCTTGCCCACTCACTTAACCTGTCTATATGCCTTTGCTGTTGCTTTGTGTCCTCCTCTCAGCTTACTTTCCCACCTCGCTTTGTATCATCAGCAAACTTGGATACATCACACTCTGTCCCTTCATCTAAGTCATTAATATAGATTGTAAACAGCTGAGGCCCAAGCACCGATCCTTGCGGCACCCCACTCGTTGCAGCCGGCCAACCTGAGATTGACCCGTTTATCCCTCCTCTCTGTTTCCTGTCCATTAACCAATCCTCTATCCATGCTAATTTATCACCCACAACCCCATAAGAATAACAACCTTGAATGTGGCACCTTATTTAATGCCTTTTAATCCCACCTGCCCAGAACTGGTCTCAATGCCCCAGGAATCTGAAACCCTCCCTCCTGCACCATCTCTCCAGTCATGCATGAACCTGTCTTATCCAACTATTCCAAGACTCACTAGTGTGTGGCACTGGGAGTAATCCAGAGATTACGACCTTTGAGCTCCTGCTTTTTAAACTTCTTCCTGAGCCCCTGAAACTCTGACGACAGGAGCTCGACCCTTTTCCTTCCTATGTCATTGGTTCCCACATCAGCCACGACTTCTGGCAGTTCCCCTTCCCTCCTCAAAATACTCTGCACCCTCTTGGTGATATCGTTTACCCTGCCTGGCACCAGGGAGGTAACACACTGTGCGGAACTCATGTCGGCGATTGCAGAAACGCCTGTCCATCTCCCTGACTATCGAATCCCCTGTAACAACTGCATTTCCTTTGGCTCCCTGTGCAGCCGAGTCTCCCACGTTGCTGTGGATTTGATCCTGACTCTACTCCCGAGGTTTCAACACCCTCACTGGTTTGTGAGTGCCACACTCCCTGGGGACTCCTGCACTGCCTGCCTGTTGCTCCTCATCTGTCTGGTGGTCACCCACTCCCTATCCCCCTGAACCCTCTGTAGTTGTGGGGTGACCACCTCCTGAAACGTGCTGTCCACGAAACTCTCAGCTTCCCGTATGCACTGTAGTGATGCCGGAGAGGGCCGGGACGGGGGGGTCTGGACGGAACGTGATGGGATGTGACAGCGGGGGTGGAATGGGGCGAGGGGGGTGGTGGCATGCGGGACTGATGGAGGGCGTGGGGGGGGAGCGGTGCGAGGATGCGAGGGGACCCTGCAGGGTAGGAAAAGTTTGGACCCAGGAGAGTTGGGCAGGTTTTGAGAGCAGGAACGAGCAGAAGCACAGCCTTGATTCCAGTTCAGCATTGATTCCAGTTCAGCATTGACCCAATAGATTGGAAAATTTGTCCAACTGTCTCTTAACTCTTTATAAAGGGAGAGTGAAGGATAGGGCCTGTCCTGCACTCCCTCCTCACTCCTGCAGCATTGCAGTGCTCCATCAGCCCATTGACCGCCTGCATCATTCTGTATCAGTCCTGATTATATGAGGGTTGGCACAGTCATCTCCTTCTGTGCCCAGACGCCAACACATCTTATTCTACGTGTGTTTGGTATCTCTGGAAATATCAGCGTTGTGGTTATCAGGATTTAACTACAATCTGTAGCTTTTTGCCTGTCACGTCCTTCCTTCCATTTATCTGCGGTTTGTTATAAATTCTGTTAATCAATCACCCACTGTTTTGTTTTATGACCAGGTGAATCGACTTTCTTGCAGAAAGCAGGATGCGAACGCTTGTCCTGGACTGAGGATTTCAGGGTGTTTCCCAGTCGGTCCAGGGTTATCAGAAGTCTGGCCACAGAAAGTCACAGACAGGAGTTATTTGTTTGATGAACGACAAGGTGGTCCCTCTTCAGTAACGGACAGGGTCCAAACTGATGAGGACACTTCATTCAAACATACCAGCCACCAGCACCCATGGATGTGGAAAAATGCAAGCAGTTTAGAAATGGCAAAAGTGAATACAAACATCTTTAAAAGTCCTCCTGTTGGAAAGAGACCATCAGTGACGGAGTGGAATCTCAGAACAGGATCAGTGAAGATGCTGAATCAGGATTGAACCAGTCGAAGAATCTTACGCAGGTTCTAGTGCCACAAAAACACATGTTTCCAAATGCTGCTTCACCTCAGTTTTACAGCCACACTCCTCCCGTCCAGCTGTACAAGACCAGCAACTCCCTCGCAAAGATTTGGGAGGCCTACCAAGATTCTCCGTGTGGGGCCCACTGGGAGAGCTTCTCCAGAGAAATGCAGAGTCCAATGGGTTTGAATCCAGTGAGAGAGACCAAGGAATGGAGAAACAAGGGACAGCCTTTAGAAGACATTTTGAATGTTTCCCAACACAAGTTGAGAAATATTGGCATCAACATCTTGGGTAAACAAGCAAAAGCAGTCAGCTGTGGGATAATATGGGAGTGTCAGGATGATCTCCCTGAGGGAGGGGATGTGGGTGGGAAGGTTGGTGCCAGATATAATCATTCCAAACTCCCGCCAAAAACCCAGGATATTTTATTTAAAGGCACAAAGTTACATTCTGAGCAGACGCCCAAAGAACACCATATGGTGCAGCATCCCCGAAACATTCATCATTGTTCATCACTTAAGGAAAATGGTCTCCAAAAAGTCAGACCAGGACAATATGAGGGACTGCTCCACCCATTAGAACTTGACAATCTAAGTGTTTCACCCTCGCATTTCACCTGGAAGGAGGCTGCAGATCGATGGGACAGAGATTTGATCAAGCAATCCAATTTATTCAGCAACAGTGAAGTGTACAAAGAAAATGATGGCCATGATTGCACTCAGTCACAGGCCTGTGAGAAAGCAGCTCAGGGCTGGCCTGGTGTGAATGATAGATGGGCCTGCCCTGTGCTGGAGACTGGATATCTGTCAGTGAAAGGCACCAGTGAATTGTTTGAGGAGGCCTTGGATCACAAGTCTTATTTAAACTGGAATGGCGATAATGAGCACGATTACCCTCAAACAAAAGCTTGGTCAATCCTTCTCTCACTCTATTACCCCCCATCAGACACCTTAGAGTGGAGTGAATCACCTTTGCCAAGTTGGTGTGGTGTTCCTCAGAGACGCACTTGGGGAAGTACAAGTCCAGAGGTGTGGGATTTCCCCAGAATAAAACTCCACTGATTGGAAGAGGGTTCGATGTGGTTTCTGGATTCAGGGCCAGCTGGGACTGCCTGCTGTCCTCCCCAGGTCAGGCTACCTTTGGAGTATAAAATAGGAACCAGAATAGGCAAGGGAGAGAAAGAAACTGCACGAACAAACCAATATAAAACCAACGTAATATCAAACTCCCAATCTCACTGTTGCTTGACGGAGTTTAATGGAGGCGACTCACCATCAGCCCCTGCTCGACACCAGGTGCCTCATCATGAGGTCAAAGGAAGTTTACAAAGTATAACAAGGTTCAATCTGATGGTATAGCTGAGTGCAGGAGGTCACAATGTGAGGTATAACCTGGGTTCTGGGTCACCGTTCCATCTCACCCCTGCATTTCCCTGAAGCTTCATTTCCCTCTGTGCCATCTTGCTTCACGAACCAATCATCCAAAAGGTAAACACAGTGATACCACAGAGCAAAACCGTTTCTGTACAATGTCTCCCAAAACGGAACTGGAGCACAGCATCGTGACTCCTACAACCGGGGGACTTGAGAGGAGATGGAGTGTCCGACTGTGATGTGATGCTCTGTGCAATTCACTGACTGAATTGGTTCCCTTTTACATTTGTAATTATTCGATCAGAAAATGTGATTGGACAGGCACGAAAAGATCAGTGGCATTCCTAGAGCTGGATGATAATTTCATTGGATATCTCAGGGGACCTGATGGATCTTAACAGTGTGACCTATTGACCAGAACCAATCTGTTGTGAGCCCTATTGGATAGGATATGCACATATGGTATTGATAGTGGGAGCTACAGGATCGACAGTCTCGGTTTTAGGATTTTGTTCTGTTTGTACATCTCAAATGAACGGCCCCATTGCCAACATGAATTGTGTTCATGGGAACAAAGGATGTTTTTCTGTACATATTATTCCAGCTGCAAATTAACTGGTGTGGAATAAAAATTAACACAGGGATTTTCCTGAACAATTTCTTCGTTCATTGTTTCCAACCAGACATGGACGTGGTTCATTATCCAGTGACCCTCCACGGGGCGCGGTCGGTTGGGGGCCATGTGAGGTGGGACTGTGGGGTGGGGGGGCGGAAAGGGTGGGTCGAGGGGGCATGTGAGGGGGAGGGGCGTGTCGGAGGGGGCATGTGAGGGGGGAGGGTCGGGTCGGAGGGGGCACGGGAGGGGGAGCGGCGGGTCGGAGGGGGCACGGGAGGGGGAGGCGCGGGTCGGAGGGGGCGCGGGAGGGGGAGGCGCGGGTCGGAGGGGGCACGGGACGGGGAGTCGCGGGTCGGAGGGGGAGGGGTCGGAGGGGGAGGGGCTTGTCGTAGTGGGCACGTGAGGGGGAGTCACGGGTCAGAGGGGGGTCGGAGGGGGCACGTGTGGGGGAGGGGCGTGTCGGAGGGGGCACGTGAGGGGGAGGCGGGTCGGAGGGGGCACGTGAAGGGGAGGCGGGTCGGATGGGGCACGTGAGGGGGAGGCGCGGGTCGGAGGGGGCACGTGAGGGGGAGGAGGGTCCGAGGGGGCACGTGAGGGGGAGGCGTGTCGGAGGGGGCACGTGAGGGGGAGGCGGGTCGGAGGGGGCATGTGAGGGTGGAGGGGCGGGTCTGAGGGGGCACGGGAGGGGGAGGAGGGTCGGAGGGGGCATGTGAGGGGGGAGGGGCGGGTCTGAGGGGGCACGGGAGGGGGAGGAGGGTCGGAGGGGGCATGTGAGGGGCCGGTCAAACTGGAGGCCATGGAGAAGTCTCACTTGTGATGACACTGAGTGTAAATTTTAGGTGTCTCTTTTTGTATAATTGTTTCTCATCAAAGATTAAAATTTCCATTCAAGCTGAGTATCCTGCTCAACAATTGTTCACAATTCTGTCAGTCAGTCAGCGTCAAGTTAGCTCAATGCCAGGTATTGTTGGATTTGCTTTAAAATGCCACATGATTCCAATAGTTTCTGTGATGTTTTGTGTCTCCAGTGACAGGAGCTGGGATGGGATTTATGGGATGGGATTTATGGGATGGGATTTGTGGGATGGAATGTGAAACAATCTCGCTTCTCGTGCAGGAGAGCGGTCAGCTCTTGGGTTTATTTAACCAACTGGACAATCAGAGCAAAGGGATAAGTGAGCACAGTCTTAAACTCCTGTCTGACTTTGGTCTGAGTCACGACGTAGATGCAGGTGTTACTGCAGGAACTGAGGAGTTGCAGTATCGGCCCGATGTATCCTAAGCCGCCTGGAAGGTGGTTGCCGAAGATTTGATCAGTGAAGTGATTTAACACAATCCGTTCGTGGATGGTGGACACAGCTTGTGTCATCCACAGCAGTATGAAGCTTGCAGATATGCTGAAGAGCAGAACGATGGACCTCCTGCGGTTCTCCATCTCAGTATCCTTGTGATTCTCCCGATCACGCTTCCCCCGGAGCCCCCTGCGCACTCGACTCGCCAGTAAAATGTGTCTGACCGTCAGAGCGTTGAGGAGCAGAATCAGCACGAACGGGAGCAGTGGGGTTAACGCACGATGAAAGTAGTCGAATGCTTTCCACAGGGGTGAGGTATAGTAGCTCCACCTAACCCGGCAATATATCGGCATGGAAAAAAGATAGAAAACTTCATATCGAAAATACCAAGGGATGTTCTTCAAACAGCTCAACACACTCACTGTTCCCAGAACCACAGCCGCTGTTCTCGCGGTGCAATATTTAGTTTTCAGCTTCTGGCAACAAATGGCCACAAATCGATCAAAGGTGAAAGCCACGGTGAACCAGACAGAACAGTCCGTGGCTGCATGAATGAGACAGTCACCGAGACCACACATGGTAATGCTGTTTCTGAATATATCAATGAAATAAAGGATGACAATACGGTCCAGTATCACAGCAGTGAGGATAACGGTTAGATCAGCCGCTGCCATGGACACCAGGTAACAGGAGATGCATCGGGACAGACCACACTTTCCCCGGGATAAGATCAGGATCACCAGCAGGTTAACTGGGAGAAATCGGAACAAAAATGATCAGGAAAATCACTCATCAGATTGACAACAAAGATTGGACAGGAGTTTGTGAGGAATTTATACTGAGCTCACTGTGTTTCGCAAATGGAGACTGAACCCCAGACCTGGGCAGTGCCATCAATTTTTAAAAAATCATTCGTTCATGGGATGTGGGCGTTGCTGGCGAGGCCGGCATTTATTGCCCGTCCCGAATTGCCCTTCAGAAGGTGGTTGTGAGCCGCCTTCTTGAACTGCTGCAGTCTGTGTGGTGAATGTTCTCCCACAGTGCTGTTAGGAAGGGAGTTCCAGGATTTTGACCCAGCGACGATGAAGGAACGGCGATATATTTTCAAGTCGGGATGGTGTGTGACTTGGAGGGGAACGTGCAGGTGGTGTTGTTCCCATGTGCCTGCTGCTCTTGTCCTTCTAGGTGGTAGAGGTCGCGGGTTTGGGAGGTGCTGTCGAAGAAGCATTGGCGAGTTGCTGCAGTGCATCCTGTGGATGGTACACACTGCAGCCACAGTGCGCCGGTGGTGAAGGGAGTGAATGTTTAGGGTGGTGGATGGGGTGCCAATCAAGCGGGCTGCTTTGTCCTGGATGGTGTCGAGCTTCTTGAATGTTGTTGGAGCTGCACTCATCCAGGCAAGTGGAGAGTATTCCATCACACTCCTGACTTGTGCCTTGTAGATGGCCGAAAGGCTTTGGGGAGTCAGGAGGTGAGTCACTCGCCGCAGAATACCCAGCCTCTGACCTGCTCTTGTAGCCACAGTATTTGTATGGCTGGTCCAGTTAAGTTTCTGGTCAATGAGTACTTTGGCAGCATCCTTTTCTTTAGTGAAGATAGAAGCAATGTCACAGAAAAGGAGGAGGCATTCGATAAATTGTTTATGATAGAAATAGATGAAGATCATGGGGTGAATCATGGTTGCTGTGGGAGGTGAAGGTGGAAACAGAGATCTACCGGTCGCAGATCCATCTGTCCATGACTGTATTGGTAGGAGTGACCACTGCACAGTCCTCATGGAGGCGAAGTCCCGTCTTCACACTGAGGACACCATCACTGTGCTAAATGGGATAGATTCAGAACAGATTTCGCAGCTCAAAACTGGGCATCCATGAGGCGCTGTGGGCCATCAGCAGCAGGAGAATTGTATTCCAGCACAATCTGTAACCTCATGGTCCGGCATATTCCTCACTCTACCATTACCAACAACCCAGGGGATCAACCCTGGTTCAATGAGGAGTGTAGAAGAGCATGCCAGGAGCAGCACCTGGCGTACCTAAAAATGAGGTGCCTACCTGGTGAAGGTACAACTCAGGACGACATGCATGCTAAACAGCGGAACCAGCATGCTATAGACAGAGCTAAGCGATCCCACAACCAACAGATCAGATCATAGCCCTGCAGTTCTGCCACATCCAGTTGTGAATGGTGGTGGACATTTAAACAACTAACGGGAGGAGGAGGCACCGTGAACATCCCCATCCTCAACGATGGCAGAGTCCACCATGTGAATGCAAAAGACAAGGCGTTTCAACCATCTTCAGTCAGAGGTGCCGAGTGGATGATCCAGCTCGGCCTCCTCCCGATATTCCCACCATCACAGATGCCAGCCTTCAGCCAATTCGATTCACTCCACGTGATACCAAGAAATGGCTGAGTGCACTGGATACAGCAAAGGCTATGGGCCCCGACAACATCCCGACTGTAGTGCTGAAGATTGTGCTCCAGAACTAGCCACGCCTCTCGCCAAACTGTTCCAGTGCACCAACAACATTGGCATCCACCCAACAATGTGTAAAATTGCCACCACCTCCTTTCATTCCTTCCCAATCTTTCCTGAACACCTTGTATCCAGGAATATTTAGTACCCAATCCTGCCCTTTTATGAGCCTGGTCTCCGTTATCGCCACGACACCATATTCCCATGTGGTTATTTGTGCCTGAAGCTCACCGACCTCATGTACCACTCTTTGTGCGTTTACACACATGCACTGCAAACCAGTCTTAGACCTCCTCGTATTCTCTCTGGTGCCCATCACTCTGCCACATTAGTTTAAACTCTCTCCCCCCAGCACTTGTGAATTTCCCTGAGAGGACATTAGTCCCAGCTCTGTTGAGGTGCAACCTGTCCGACCTTCAGTCCGGGTAGTCTATCAAATGGACACTGATCGGACCTGGACAGTGATTTGAAATGGACACTGAACTCCCGGCCTGGACGTGCTATCAAATGGAGACTCATCTAATGTCCCACATGGCAGATTGGTCAAAAAAGTAAAAGCCCATGGGATCCAAGGGAATGTGGCAAATTGGATCCAAAATTAGCTCAGCGACAGTCAGCAAATGGTAATGGCTGACGGGTGTTTTTGCGACTGGAAGGCTGTTTCCAGTGGAGTACCGCAGGGCTCGGTAATAGGGCCTTTGCTTTTTGTGGAAAGCATTAACGATTTGGACTTAAACGTAGGGGGCGCGATTAAGAAATTTGCAGACGACACAAAGATCGGCCGTGTGGCTGATAGCAAGGACTGGTAAGATGGGCAGAAAAGTGGCAAATGGAATTCAATCCAGATAAGTGTGAGGTAATGCATTTGGGGAGGGCAAACAAGGCAAGGGAATACACAATAAATGGGAGGATACTGAGAGGTGAAGAGGAAGTGAGGGACCTTGGAGTGCAGGTCTGCAGATCCCTGAAGGCAGCAAGATAGGTTGATAAGGTGGTTGAGAAGGCATACGGGATTCTTTCCTTTATTAGCCGAGGCATAGAATATAGAAGCAGGAATGTTATGCTCGAACTCTATAAACACTGGTTAGGCGACAACTTGAGTACTGCGCACAGTTCTGGTCACCACATTACAGGAAGGATGTAATTGCACTGGAGAGGTTGCAGAGGAGATTTAAGAGGATGTTGCCAGGACTGGAGAATTTTCGCAATGATGACAGATTGGATCGGCTGGGGTTATTGTCCTTGGAACAGAGGAGGCTGAGGGGAGATTTGATTGAGGTGTATAAAATTATGAGGGGCCTAGATAGAGTGGATTGGAAGGACCCATTTCCCTTAGCGGAGGGGTCAATAACGAGGGGGCATAGATTTAAAGTGATTGGGTGAAATTTTTTCCCTCGTTGCTGCTCTAATCCTTCTACCAGAGGGTGGTGGGGGTCTGGAACTCACTGCCTGAGAGGGCGGGAGAGGCAGAAACCCTCAACTCATTTTTAAAAATAACTGGATGTGCACCTGAAGAGCCGTGACCTGCAGGGCTACGGACCAAATGCAGGAAAGTGGGATTCGGCTGGGTGGCTCGTTTCTCAGCTGGCCAGGCACGATGGGCAGAATGGCCTCATTCTGTGCCTTAAATGTTTTATGATTCTCTGTCCTCGCTAGTGCTATCAAGCAATGACTGATCTCTGGACTTTGGCAGTGCTATCAAATGGATACTGATCCACAGACCTGGGCAATGCTAACAAATAGAAACATAGAAAATAGGAGCAGGAGTAGGCCATTCGGCCCTTCGAGCCTGCTCCGCCATTCAATATGATCATGGCTGATCCTCTTTCTCAAAATCATATTCCTGCGCTCTCTCCCCATATCCCGTGATGCCTTTTGTTTCTAGAAATCTATCTGTCTCCTTCTTAAATATATTCAGTGAATTGGCCTCCACTGCCTTCTGTGGTAGAGAATTCCACAGGTTCACCACCCTCTGAGTGAAGAAATTTCTCCTCATCTCAGTCCTAAATGTCCTACCCTATATCCTGAGACTGTGACCCCTCGTTCTGGACCCCCAGCCAGGGGAAACATCCTCCCTCCATCCAGTCTGTCTAGCCCTGTCAGAATTTTATATGTTTCAATGAGATCCCCCCTCATTCATCTAAATTCGAGAGAATACAGACCGAGACGACCCAATCTCTCCTCATACGACTGTCCTGCCATCCCAGGAATCAGTCTGGTGAACCTTCGCTGCACTCCCTCCATGGCAAGTTTTTCCTTTATTAGGTCAGGAGACCAAAACTGCACACAATACTCCAGGTGTGGTCTCACCAAGGCCCTGTATATTTGCAGTAAGACATCCTTGCTCCTGTACTCAAATCCTCTTGCAATGATGGCCAACATACCATTTGCCTTCCGAACTGCTTGCTGCACCTGCATGTTTGCTTTCAGTGACTGGTGTACAAGGACGCCCAGGTCCCTTTGTACATCAACATTTCCCAATCTATCACCATTTAAATAATACTCTGCGTTTCTGTTTTTCCTTCTGAAATGGATAACTTCACATTTATCCACGTTATACTGCATCTGCCATGTATTTGCCCACTCACTCAACTTGTCCAAATCGCCTTGAAGCCTCTTTGCATCTTACTCACAACTGATGATCCCACTCATCATCCAAATCATTGATATATATTGTGAATAGCTGGGGCCCAAGCACTGATCCCTGCTGTCCCCCACTAGTCACCGCCTGCCACCCTGAAAAATACCCATTTATTCCTATTCTCTGTTTCCTGTCTGTTAACCAATTTTCAATCCATGCCGGTACATTACCACCAATCCCATGTGCTTTAATTTTTCACACTAACCTCTTCTGTGGGACTTTATCAAAGGCCTTCTGAAAATCCAAATATATCACTTTAACTGGTTTTCCCTTATCTATTCTACAAGTCACATCCTCAAAAAAACTCTAGTAGGTTTGTCAAACATGATTTCCCTTTCATAAATCCATGTTGACTTTGTCTAATCCCGTTGATATTTTCTAAATGTCCTGTTATCACATCCTTTACAATAGACTCTAGCATTTTCCCCACGACTGATGTTAGGTTAACCGGTCTGTAGTTCCCTGTTTTCTCTCCCTCCTTTTTTAAATAGTGGGGTTACATTTGCCATCATCCAATCTGCAGGAACTGTTCCATAATCTATCGAATTTTGGAAGATGACAACTAATGCATCCACTATTTCCATGGCCACCTCTTTTACTATTCTGGGATGCAGATTATCAGGCTCTGGGGATTTATCGGCTTTCAGTCCCATTAATTTCTCCAGCATTTTTTTTAACGAATATTAGTTTCCTTTAATTCCTCCTTCTCACTGGACCCTTGGTTCCCTGGCATTTCTGGGAAGTTATTTGTGTCCTCTTCCGTGAAGACAGAACCAAAGTATTTGTTTAATTACTCTGCCATTTCCTTGTTCCCCATTATAAATTCTCCTGTTTCTGACTGTAAGGGATCTACATTTGTCTTCACTAATCTTTTTCTTTTTACATACTTGTAGAAGCTTTTACAGTCCACTTTTATGTTCCTTGCAAGTTTACTCTCATACTCTATTTCCCCCTCTGAATCAATCTCTTGGTCCTTTTTTGCTGAATTCTAAACTGCTCCCAATCCTTGGCTTGCCACTTTTTCTGTCAACTTTATATGAATCCTCTTAGGATCTAACACTACCCTTAATTCCTTTTGTTAGCCACGGTTGGGCCGCTTTTCCTTTTGTATTTTTGCACCAGAAAGGAATGTATAACTTATCCACCGTGATGCCTTTTAATGCAGCCTCCCAATCTATCAGAGCCAACTCACTCCTCATACTTTCGTAGTTTCCTTTGTTTAGATTTTGGACCCTGGTTTCGGATTGGACTTCACTTTCCATCTTAATGAAGAATTCCATCATGTTGTGGTCACTCTTCCCTGAAGGACCCCGCACAACAAGATTATTAATTAACCCCTTCTCATTGCACAATACCCAATCTAGGATAGCCTGTTCTCTGGTTGGCTCCTCAATGTATTGGTCTAAAAAACCATCTCGTACACACTCCAGGAATTCCTCCTCCAAAGTATTATTGCTAATTTGGTTTGGCCAGTCGATATGCAGAGTAAAGTCACCCATGATTACTGTAGTACACTTGTTACATGCATCTCTAATTTCCTGTTTGATCCCATCCCCGACATTACCACTATTGTTTGGAGGCCTATAGACAACTCCCACCATTGTTTTCTGCCACTTGGTGCTTCTTAACTCCACCCAGACTGATTCTACATCTTGATTTTCTGAGCCAATATCCTCTCACTATTGCTCTGATTTCATCCTTTACTAACAACGCCACCCCACCTCCTTTTCCTTTTTGCCTTTCCTTCATAAATATCGAATACCCATGGATATTCAGCTCCCAGCCTTGGTCACCCTGAGGCCATGTCTGTGTAATTGCAATTCTATCATATCCGTTAACATCTATTTGCGCTGTTAATCCATGTACCTTATTACGAATGCTTCGTGCATTGCATTCAGATACAGTGCCTTTAGATTTGTCTTTTCAACATTTTTAGACATCTTAACATTTTTTTGTACTGTGGCCCTATTTGTCTTATTACCATTTTTTCTCACCTGGACCCTATCTGTTGGTGCACTATTGTTTGTACGCTCTGTCCCTTCCTGACACAATCTGGTTATCCTTACCCCAATCACTTTCCTGCACTGCTTCTTTGTCTTTTCTCTTTTGCATTCTAGATTTCTCTCCACCAGGACTCTCCCCCCCCCCCCCCCCCGCCCCCGCTTATTTAGTTTAAAGCCCTGTCGACCTCCCTGGAAATTCGATTCGCTCGAACTCTGGTCCCAGCATGGTTCAGGTGTAGTTCGTCCCAACGGAACAGCTCTCTCGTTCCCCAGGACTGGTGCCAGTGGCCCACGAAACAAAACCCACTTCTCCCACACCAATCTGTGAGCCACGCATTCATCTCCCTGATCCTATTGGCCCTATGCCAATTTGCTCGTGGCTCAGGTAATAATCCAGAGATTATCACCTTTGTGGTTCTGCTTTTTAATTTAGTCCCCAACTGCTCACACTCTCAGCAGAGCCTTTTTCTTAGCCCTACCTATGTTGTTGGTACCTACGTGGACCACGACAACTGGATCCACCCCCTCCCACTCCAAGTTCTTCTCCAGCCCGGAGGAGGTGTCCTTCAGCCTGGCACCGGGTAGGCAACATAGCCTTCGGGGCTCACGCTCCTGGCTGTAGAGAACAGTGTCTATCCCCCTAACTATACTGTCGCCTACTACAAACACCTTCCTTTTTACTCCCCCCACTTGAACGGCTTCCTGTACCGCGTTGCCATGGTCAGTTTGCTCGTCCTCCCCGCAGTCCCCGCACTTGTCCAGAAGGGTTGCAAGAACCTCAAATCCATTGGACAAGCGCAGGGACTGAGGCTCCTGCAATACTACCTCCTGGATCCCCGTACCTGCCTCACTCGCAGTCACTCCATCCTGTCCCACACCACCTGTCAATTCGAAAGTGTTTAACCAAAGGGGTGTGGCTGCCTCCTGGAGCAAAAGGTCCATGTCGCTTTCTCCCTCCCTGATGTCTCGCAATGTCCGCAGCTCGGACTCCAGCTCCTCAATTCGGAGCCGAAGTTCCTCGAGCCGCTGACACTTACTGCAGATGTCGTCGTCCTGGACAAAAATGTCCACACGCTCCCACATATTGCAGCAGCAACACATCTCTCTGTCCTCCCATTATTTTATTTATTTAATTATATCCTGACCTGGACCCTGCTATCAATTGCGCACTGTTTCCCAGACCTGGACACTGCAAACAAATGGAGACTGATCTCTGGATAGGCACAGTGCTGTCAAATGGAGACTGAACTCTTGACCTGTACAGTGCTATCAAGAGGTGACTGATTTCCGGTCATGGGCAGTGCGATAAAATGGAGACTGATCTCTGGACCTAGACAGTGCTATCGAATGGACAGTGACCTCTTGACCTGTGCAGCACTGATCTCTGGAGAAGGACAGCACTATGAAATGGAGACACATCTCTGGAAATGGACAGTGCGATCAAATGGCGATTTATCTACTTTCAAAGATGCTAAATCCCTTAATACTTCCTCCCTCATTAAGTTTATCCCATTCAATATTTCACACTCCTCCTCAACTACAATCTCTGCATCGTCCACCTCTTTGTGAAGACAGATGCAAAGTATTCATCAAGAACCATCCCCACATCTTCTGCCTCCAGACATGTTACTTTTTTGGTCTCCAATCGGCCCGACTCTTTCCTTAATTATCCTTTTGCTCTTTATGTATTTATAAAACATTTTTGGGTTTTTCCTCATGTCACCTTTGGTTCTTTTGCCAATCACCTTAAATCTATGACCTCTGGTTCTTAACCCTTCTGCCCATGGGAACAGTTTCTCTTTATTTACTTCATCTAAACCCTTTGTGATTTTGAACACCTCTATCAAATCTCCCCTCAAGCTTCTCTGTTCCAAGGAGAACAATCCCAGCTTCTCCAGTCTCTCCACACAACTGAAGTCCCTCATCCCTGGGACCATTCTAGTAAATCTCCTCTGCACCCTCTCTAAGGCCTTGACATCCTTCCTAAAGTGTGGTGCCCAGAATTGAACACAATACTCCAGCTGAAGCCCAACCAGTGTTTTGGAAAGGTTTCGCTTAACTTCCTTGCTTTTATATCTTATGTCCCTGTTTATAAAGCCAAGTGATACATTTCAGTCGGAAGAACGAGGAGAGGCAAAATAAACTAGAGGGCTCAACTCTGAAAGGTATATTAGAACAGAGAGATCTGGCGATAAATGGTTAAACCAGTCGCCCACCAGAAACGTTCATGTCTGCGTCCCTTGGACTTAAGGTACTCGAGATGAGGGCCGTACCGGGGTGGGGGGGGGGGGGCGGGGTACGACCAGGGTGAGAGAGAGTAATGGTTTTAATGGGGACAAGGGCACCAAAGGTGGAGGTGAGGGTGTGATTGAGCAGATCGGTCGTTGCAGAAATGTTGTGGTGAATGGAGGGCCAAAGGGTGAAAGAGTTGGGAATTAGAAAGTGCCGTTGTAAGTGATTTGAGGGAGAGTTTTTTTCCGGGGGAAACACTGAAGGGAGTGGGGTTGGGAGGGTGAAAGGGGATGTGGGTGGAGAGGGTTCCAAATAGGTTATCAGAGATGGCCTTATCCGTGATGGGAGTAGAGAGGCCACGTGAGATGGCAAGGTCGAGAGGGTCGCTGTGACTTTGGGTAAGGGAGTTTATATGGAGGGAGAGATGAAGGGATGATAGGAGGGCAGTGAACTCAGAGGAGAGAGGGAAAAATAGAAAGAGAGACATAGAGCGATTCAGAGAAAGAGTGAAATGGAGAGAATGAGAGAGAGAAAAGAGAGAGAGAGACAAAGTGAAATGGAGAGTGAGAGAGAGAGAAAAGAGAGAGAGAGACAGAGTGAAATGGAGAGAGAGAGAGAAAAAAAGAGAAGCAGAGAGCGAGACAGACAGACAGACAAAGAGAGAGATAGAGAGTGAAACATAGAAAGGGAGACAGAGAGACAGACAGAGGCAGGGAGACAGAGAGACAGACAGAGGCAGAGAGAGACAGAGACACACACACACACACACAGAGAAGGAGAGAGAAAGAGTCAGACAGAGACAGACAGCGAGAGACGGGGGGAGCTCAGTCAATCTGCACTGCTCAATATAACCCGAGCAACGCCCGTTAATCACAATATTAAACAGTTTGAAAGCAATGACTGGCGATATAATCGAATCTGGCTGATGTTATTGCAATCTGTGGCTTCCAGTTATTGCATTAAACCAGAACAGATCGGGAAAGCAGGATGAGCGAAGCTGAAACAGGTGGAACAAGTGACCGGCACAGACTGAACAGAAAGTGCATGTGTGAGGATCCGATTTTCTGCAGTCAGTGCGGAGCTCAGACCCTGTCACAAACCTGTCATCTGGAGCGAGGGCGCGGTCCGGATCAGAGTTTGTCAGACAGATCCGCGGGGCAGCGGCACTTACACTGGAGATTCACATTAGTATCCTTTGTGTAAAGGAGTGGAGTGAACATGGGAAATGTGACATTGGTTGAACTGATATCACAAATCGGACAAACAGGTAAAGACCACAATCTTACATTATCAGCAACAGCAGCAACACACAGTCACTTACCTGGGATAGAAACAGCAGCAATTATGGGGTAGACAATCCTCATTAACAGCCTGTAGTCCATGGAGTGAGTCGGTTGTGCTGCAGCCTCTCGCTCCCGTTCCCAGTCCCAGTCAGTCTCAGTCCCAGTCCCAGTCCCAGTCACTCCCACTCCCAGTCCCAGTCCCAGTCACTCCCAGTCCCAGCCCCTCTCACACGATGCATTGAGGAGAGCTCCTATTTCTAGAGAGGATGAAACCCCCGCGAGGAGGGGAGGTTACATCATGTTCCTTACAGTCAGTTGCACACAGCAGATTGGTAAGTGCTGTCAACAGCATTGTATTACATTATATTTCAATGAGTGTACAACAGATGGGGAATCTTGCGAAATCCAGTCATTAAATTCCTGTCAATTAAACACCGCCTGATAATCTTGTACATTCAACTGATTAAACGACTCGTTTAACTGCCCGTTTCACCATTGTAAACAATTTTACAACACCAAGTTATAGTCCAACAAATTTATTTTAAATTTCACCATTAAAGGTGGAAATGCGAAGCGGTAAGAATTACACGGGGATTGGTGACTGGATCACAAAAACATGATGTTTGAACACAGCCCGGCTCCTGAAATCTACAAGCAGATGTTGGCAGCATCTGTTGGAAAGTCCACAGTCAGGGCTCATCCGTGAAAAGATAGAAAACAGCGGCAAGATAGGGAAACATTAACAGAGACACTGAAACACACTGGCAGCACACAGGGACCATTACAAACCTGAGACCGAGAGAGACAGATAGAGAGAGAGAGAGAGGGGGCATCGAGAGAGACAGAGAGAGAGGGGGGATAGAGATACAGAGAGAGAGGGGGATAGAGAGAGAGAGGGTGGGGATAGAGAGAGGGAGAGGGGGGACAGAGAGAGAGAGAGGGGAGAGAGAGAGAGAGAGGGGATAGAGAGAGAGGGGGGGATAGAGAGAGAGAGAGGGGGAGAGAGAGAGAGGTGGGGGATAGAGAGAGAAGGGGGGACAGAGAGAGAGAGGAGGGGATAGAGAGAGAGAGGGGGATAGAGAGAGAGAGAGCGGGGGACAGAGAGAGGGGGGATAGAGAGAGAGGGGGGGATAGAGAGAGATAGAGGGGGATAGAGAGAGAGAGAGGGGGGATAGAGAGAGAGGGCGGATAGAGAGAGAGAGAGGAGGGGATAGCGAGAGAGAGGGGGATAGAGAGAGAGGGGGATAGAGAGAGAGAGAGGGGGCTTAGAGAGAGAGCGGGGGATAGAGAGAGAGAGGGGGATAGAGAGAGAGGGGGATAGAGAGAGAGAGAGTGGGGATAGAGAGAGAGAGGGGGATAGAGAGAGAGAGAGAGGTGGTAGAGAGAGTGAGAGAGAGAGGGGGTAGAGGGAGAGAGAGGGGGATAGAGAGAGAGAGGGGGGATAGAGCGAGAGGGGGATAGAGAGAGAGAGAGAGGGGGGATAGAGAGAGAGGGAGAGGGGGGATAGAGAGAGAGAGAGGGGGATAGAGAGAGAGAGATAGAGGGGGGTAGAAAGAGATAGAGGGGGATAGAGAGAGATAGAGGGGGATAGAGAGAGAGGGGGATAGAGAGAGAGGGAGTGAGGGGGAAAGAGAGAGAGAGGGGGTATAGAGAGGGAGAGAGAGGGGGTATAGAGAGGGAGAGAGGGGGATAGAGAGAGAGAGAGAGAGGGGGATAGAGAGAGAGATAGGGGGGTTAGAGAGAGAGAGAGAGAGTGGGGGGAGAGAGAAGGGGAGAGAGAGAGACGGGGGGGATAGAGAGAGAGGGGACAGAGAGAGAGACGGTGATAGAGAGAGGGGGGATAGAGAGAGAGAGGGGGACAGAGAGAGAGGGGGATAGAGAGAGAGGGGGGATAGAGAGAGAATGGGGGGGGTATAGAGAGAGAGATAGAGGGGGATAGAAAGAGATAGAGGGGAGAGAGAGATAGAGGGGGATAGAGAGAGAGGGGGGACAGAGAGAGAGGCAGGGAGGGGGGAAAGAGAGAGAGAGAGAGGTGGTATAGAGAGGGAGAGAGAGGGGGGATAGAGAGGGAGAGAGAGGGGGATAGAGGGAGAGAGAGGGGGATAGAGAGAGAGAGGGGGGATAGAGAGTGAAAGAGGGGGGATAGAGAGAGAGTGAGTGGGGGGAGAGAGAAGGGGAGAGAGAGAGAGGGGATAGAGAGAGAGAGAGAGGGGGGATAGAGATCGGGGGGATAGAGAGAGAGAGGGGGATAGAGAGAGAGAGGGGGATAGAGAGAGAGAGGGGGGATAGAGAGAGAGAGGGGGGTATAGAGAGAGAGAAAGAGAGAGGGGGATAGAGGGAGAGAGAGGGGGATAGAGAGAGAGAGAGAGGGTTTGAGAGAGAGGGGGGATAGAGAGAGAGAGAGGGGGGATAGAGAGAGAGAGAGGGGGGATAGAGAGAGTGAGAGGGGGGATAGAGAGAGAGTGAGGGGGATAGAGAGAGAGAGAGGTGGGGGCGATAGAGAGACAGATGGGGGATAGAGAGAGAGAGGGGGGTACAGAGAGAGAGAGAGAGGGGATAGAGGGAGAGAGAGGGGGATAGAGAGAGAGAGAGGAGTTTAGAGGTAGAGTGAGGGGGATAGAGAGAGTGAGAGGGGGGTTAGAGAGAGGGGGGATAGAGAGAGAGAGAGGGGGATAGAGAGAGGGGGGATAGAGAGAGAGAGAGAGGGATAGAGAGAGAGAGAGGGGGATAGAGAGCGAGAGAGGGGATGGAGAGAGCGGGGGTTCAGAGAGAGACAGGGATAGGGATACAGATAGAGAGAGGGATAAAGACAGAGAGAGAGAGATAGAGAGAGAGAAACTGAGACAGAGAGTGTGGGGGATAGAGACAGAGAGAGAGGGGGCTAAAGACAGAGGGAGAGGGATAGAGACAGAGAGAGAGTGGGATGGAGAGAGAAACTGAGACAGAGAGAGTGAGAGAGGGATAGAGACAGAGAGACTGAGACAAAGAGAATGAGAGAGAGATCGAGACAGAGAGAGACTTCGACAGAGAGAGTGAGAGAGAGGGATAGAGAGAGAGGGATGGAGACAGAGAGAGAGAGGGATAGCGACAGAGAGAGAGAGGGATAGCGATACAGAGAGAGAGAGATGGATTGAGACAGAGAGAGAGGGGGGGAGAGAGAGAGAGACTGAGGCAGATAGAGTGAGGGATGGAGACAGAGAGAGAGAGATTGGGCAGCATCGAACTGCTGCGGTAAAATAGGAAATTGCCAGCAACAGGACAGGAGCTGCTGTACCACATAAAGGTACCGATACACCAGAGAGAGAGAAAGAGTGAGGGGGGATAGACAGAGAGAGAGAGAATGACGGATAGAGACAGAGAGAGGGGGATAGAGACAGACAGAGAGACAGACAGAGACACAGGCACAGAGAGGGTGAGAGGGATAGAGAGAGAGTGAGGGATAGGGACTGACAGACAGAGGGAAAGTGAGACAGAGACAGTGAGAAAGAGGAATAGAGAGAGGGGATAGAGACAGACAGAGAGAGAGACAGAAACAGTGAGATGGAGAATGAGAGAGACAAAGAGAAAGACAGATAAAAGGAGAGAGAGAGAGATAAAAAGAGAAAGGGAAATAAAGGGGACAGAGGGACAAAGAAAGGCAGACAGATAGAAAGAGAGGCAGAGAGAAACAGACAGAGAGAGTCCGTAACACTGACCTCACCTGCACTTTCATCCAACTCAGACACAACACTGACACAAGAACATAAGCAATAGAAGCAGGAGTAGGCCATTCGCCCCCTCGCGCCTGCTCCGCCATTCTTTGACCTCAACTCCACTTTCCCGCCCAATCCCCATATCCCTTGGTTCCCTTAGAGTCCAGAAATTTATCGATCTCAGCCTCAATGACTGAGCATCCACAGTCCTCTGGGGTCTAGAATTCCAAAGATTGACAACCCTATGAGTGAAGAAATTCCTCCTCATCTCAGTCTTAAATGACCGACCACTTATCCTGAGACTATGCCCCTAAGTTCTAGACTCTCCAGTCAGGGGAAACAACCTCTCAGCCTCTACCCTGTCAATATCCAACACATCACTGACCTCACCTACACTGTCAATATCGAACACAGACATGTCACAGACCTCACCGACATTGACAATATCCAACACAGGCACATCACTGACCTCACCTACACTGTCAATATCCAACACAGACACATCACTGACCTCACCGACACTGTCAATATCCAACACACACATCACTGACCTCACTGACACTGTCAATATCCAACACTCACATCACTGACCTCACCTACACTGTCAATATCCAACACCGACCTATCACTGACCTCACCTACACTGTCAATATCCAACACCGACCTTTCACTGACCTCACCTACACTGCCAATATCCAACACACACATCACTGACCTCACCTACACTGTCAATATCCAACACCGAACTATCACTGACCTCACCGACACTGTCAATATCCAGCAGACACATCACTGACCTCACCTGCACTGTCACTATCCAACACACAGATCATTGGCCTCACCTACACTGTCAATATCCAACACACACATCACTGACCTCACCTGCACTGTCAATATCCAACACACACATCACTGACCTCACCTGCACTGTCAATATCCAACACACACATCACTGACCTCACCGACACTGTCAATATCCAACACACACATCACTGACCTCACCGACACTGTCAGTATCCAACACACACATCACTGACCTCACCTACACTGTCAATATCCAGCCCGGACACATCACTGACCTCACTGACACCGTCAATATCCAATCCAGACATATCACTGACCCCACCTACACTGTCAATATCCAACACAGACCCATCACTGACCTCACCTACACTGTCAATATCCAACACAGACCCATCACTGACCTCATCTGCACTGTCAATATCCAGCCCGGACACATCACTGATCTCATCTATTGGTCGGATTAATCAAAGACAGTCCACATGGATTTGTTAAGGGAAAGTCGTTTCTGACTAACTTGATTGAATTTTTTGAGGAGGTAACAAGGAGGGTCAATGAGGGTAGTACATTTGATCTATTGTATGTGGATTTTAGCAAGGCTTTTGACAAGGTCCCACATGGCAGAGTGGTCAAAAAAGTAAAAGCCCATGGGATACAAGGGAAAGCAGCAAGTGTTTTTGTGACTGGAAGGCTGTTTCCAGTGGGGTTCCGCAGGGCTCTGTACCAGGTCCCTTGCTTTTTGTGGTATATATTAATGATTTGGACTTGAATGTAGGGGGTATGATGAACAAGTTTTTAGATGATACAAAAATTGGCTGTGTGTTTGATAGTGAGGAGGAAAGCTGTAGACTGCAGGAAGATATAAATGGACTGGTCAGATGGGCAGAAAAGTCGCAAATGGAATTCATTCCAGAGAAGTGTGAGGTAATGCATTTGGGGAGGGCAAACAAGACAAGGGAATACACAATAAATGGGAGGATACTGAAAGGTGTAGAGGAAATGAGGGACCTTGGAGTGCATGTCCACAGATCCCTGAAGGTAGCAGGACAGATCGATAAGGTGGTTAAAAATGCATATGGAATGCTTTCCTTTATTAGCCGAGGCATAGAATCTAAGAGCAGGGAGGTTATGCTGGAACTGTATAAAACACTAGTTCGGCCACAGCTTGAATATTGCGTACAGTTCTGGTCACCACATTACAGGAAAGACGTGATTGCACTGGAGAGGGTGCAGAGGAGATTTATGAGGATGTTGCCGGGACTGGAGAATTTTAGCTATGGGGAAAGATTGGATCGGCTGGGGTTGTTCTCTTTGGAACAGAGGAAGCTGAGGGGTGATTTAATTGAGGTGTATAAAATTCTGAGGGGCCCAGACAGGGTGGATAGGAAGGATCTATTTCCCATAGCAGAGAGATCAATATCCAGGGGTCATAGATTTAAAGTGATCGGTCGAAGGATTAGAGGGGAGCTGAGGAAAAATAAATCACCCAGAGGGTGGTGGGGGTCTGGAACCCACTGCCTGAGAGGGTCGTAGTGGCAGAAACCCTCAACTCATTTAAAAAGTACCTGGATGTGCACCTGAAGTGCTCGCAAGTGGAATTAGGCACGATAGCTTTTATCGGTCAGCACATTCACGACCGGCCGAACGGCCTCCTTCTGTGCCGTAAATTTCTATGATTCTATGAGTCTATTACCTACACTGCTGATATCCAACCCCCATATATCACTGATCTAACCTGCACTGTACATATCCAACCCAGGCACATCACTGATCGCATCCATACGATCAATATCCAACAGAGTCAAATTACTGACCTCACCTTCACTCGCAATATCAAACCCACACACAATACTGATCTCAGAAACACTGTCAAGTATTAATCTCACCCACACTGACAATAACCCAACATGCTTTAGCATCTCTGTGAAATGTCCCAGTTTGTTTAACCATCCCTCTGATAGGTTCCACTGTGTTTAACCATCCCTCTGATAGGTCCCAGTGTTCCTCTCTGTCCCTGTGTGTTTATCAAGCTCTCTGATAGGTTCCAGTGTGTTTATCAATCACTCTGATAGGTCCCAGTGTGTTTATCAATCACTCTGATCGGTCCCAGTGTGTTTATCAATCTCTCTGATCGGTCCCAGTTTGTTCATCAATCACTCTGATAGGTCCCAGTGTGTTTATCAATCACTCTGATAGGTCCCAGTGTGTTTATCAATCACTCTGATAGGTCCCAGTGTGTTTATCAATCACTCTGATCGGTCCCAGTTTGTTTATCAATCAGTCTGAGAGGTCTCAGTGAGATTATCATTGAACCATAGAATCATAGAGTTGTTACAGCCCAGAAGGAGATCATTCAGCCCATCGAGCCTGTGCCAGCTCTTTGCAAGAGCCATCCAGTTAGTCTCACTCCCCCGCTCTTTCCCCGTAGCCCTTCAATTTTTTCCCTTCAAGTATTTATCCAATTCCTTTTTGAAAGCCATGATTGAATCTGCCTCCACCGCCCTTTCAGTCAGCACATTCCAGATCAGAACTACTCGCTGAATAAAATAGTTTTTCCTCATGTCGCCTTTGGTTCTTTTGCCACTCACCTTCAATCTCTGTTCTCTGGTTCTTGAACCTTCTGCCAATGGGAATAGACTTTCTTTCTTTATTTTATCAAATCCCTTCATGATTTTGAACATTTCTTTCAAATCTCCTCTCAACCTTCTCTGCTTCAAGGAGAACAACTCCAGCTTTTCCAGTCGATCCATGTAACTGAAGCCCCTCATCCCTGGAACCATTCTGGTAAATCTTTTCTGCACCCTCTCTCCGGCCTTCACATCCTTCCTAAAGTGCGGTGACCAGAACTGGACACAATACTCCAGTTGTAGCCGTGTGCCTCTATTTATAAAGCCCAGGATCCAGTATGCTTTTGTAACAGCCTTCTGAACCTGTCCTGCCACCATCAAAGATTTGTACACCCAGATCTCTCTGTTCCTGCACCCATTTTAGAATTGTACCATTTAGTTTATATTGCCTCTCCTCATTCTTCCTGCCAAAATGCATCACTTCCCATGTGACCACCCATTCCACCAGCCTGTCTATGTCCTCTTGAAGTCCATCACTATCCTCCTCACTGTTCACTACACTTCCAAGCTTCGTGTCATCTGCAAATTTTGAAATTGTGCCCTGTACACCCAAGTCTAAGTCACGAAAATGGATCAAGAAAAGTAGTGGTCCCAGCACCGAGCCCTGTGGAACACCACTGTACACCTCCCTCCAGTCTGACAAACAACTGTTCACCACTACTCTGTTTCCTGTCACTGAGCAAATTTTGTATCCATGCTGCCACTGCCACTTTTATTCCATGGGCTTCAATTTTATTGACAGGCCTATTTTGTGGCACTTCATCAAATGCCTTTTGAAAGTCCATATACAACATCAACTGCATTGCCCTCATCAACCCTCTCTGTGACCTCATCAAAAAACTTAATTAAATTGGTTAAACACGATTTGCCTTTAACAAATCTGTGCTGGCTTTCCTTAATTAATCCACACTTGTCCAAGTGACTGTTAATTTTGTCCTGGATTATCATTTCTAAAAGTTTCCCCACCACCGAGATAAATTGACTGGCCTATAGTTGCTGGGTTTATCCTTACACCCTTTTTGAACAAGGGTGTAACATTTGCAATTCGCCAGTCCTCTGGCACCATCCCCGTATCTACGGATGTTTGGAAGATTATGGCCAGTACCTCTGCAATTTCCACCCTAACATCCCTCAGCAACCGAGGATGCATCACATCCGGACCGGGTGAAACAATCCATGATAGGACCTATTGTATTGTTCAGTTCCCCTGAAAGGTCCCCGTGAGCTTATCAATCCCTCTGATCGGTCCCAGTGTGTTTATCAATCCCCCTGATAGTTCCCAGAATATTTGCCAATCTCTCTGATTGTTCACAGTGTGTTTATCAATCATTGTGAAAAGTCCCATTTTGTTTATCAATCCCTCTGATAGGTCCCAGTGTTTTTATAAATCCTTCTGATCGATCCCAGTGTGTTTATCAATGCTGATAGGCCCCTGTATGTTTATCTATCCCTCTGATAGGTCCAAGTGAGTTGAACCATTAATTGGACAAGTCCCAATAAGCTTTACCAACAATCCAAAATGTCCCAGTGTATTTAACCGTCCCTCTGATAGGTCCCAGTGTGTTTATCAATTCATCTGAGAGGTCAAAGTGTGATTTTGCAACCTTTGATAGATCCCAGGGTGTTTATTAAAAGGTGTGATCGGTCCCTGTGAGCTCATCGATCACTCTGCGAGCTCCCAGTGTGTTTCTCAATTCCCCTGATAGGTTCCACTGTGTTTCGTCACCCCATTCAGAAGTTCCAATATGGATACCATCCCTCTGATAGGTCCCAATGTATTTACCGAGCGCTCTGATAGGTCAGGTGTGTTTATCAATGCCTCTGGGTGTCCTGGAACATAAGAATATAAGAACATTAGAAATAGGAGCAGGAGTCGGCCATACGATCTCTCGAGCCTGTTCCCCATTCAATCTGATCATGGCTGATTTTCGACCTCAACTCCACTTTCCGCCTGATCTCTATATCCCTTGATTCCCCTGGAGTCCAAAAATCTATCTCAGCCTTGAACATATTCAACGACTGAGCATCCACAGCCCTCTGGGGGAGAGAATTCCAAAGATTCACAACCCTCTGTGTTAAGAAATTCCTCCTCATCTCAGTCTTAAATGACCGACCCCTTATCCTGTGACTATGCCCCCTAGTTCTGGACTCTCCAGGCAGGGGAAACAACCTCTCTGCATCTACCCTGTCAAGCCCTCTTGGAATTTTATATTTTTCGATGGGATCATCTCTCATTCTTCTAAACTCCAGAGAGTATAAGCCCATTTTACTCAATCTATCCTCAAAGGACAACCCTCTCATCGGAGGAATCAATCCAGTGAACCTTCGTTGCACCCCCTCTAAGGCAAGTATATCCTTCCTCAGATAAGGAGACCAAAACTGTACCCAATACTCCAGGTGAGGTCTCACTGAAGCCCTGCACAATTTTAGTAAGACTTCCTTACTCTTACACTCCAACCCTCTTGCAATAAAGGACAACATGCCATTCACACCCCACTCAGAGGGTTGTGAATCTTTGGAATTCTCTACCCCAGAGGGCTGTGGATGCTCAGTCGTTGAGTATATTCAAGACTGAGATCGATAGGGGAGTGCGGTTGATGTTGTCTATATGGACTTTCAAAAGGCGTTTGACAAAGTACCACATAATAGATTAGTTAGAAAAATTAAAGCCCATGGAATTAAAGGGACAGTGGCAGTGTGGATACAAAATACGCTCAAGGACAGAAAGCAGAGAGTCGTGGTGAACGGTTGTTTTTCAGACTGGAGGGAAGTATACAGTGTTGTCCCCCAGTGCTCAGTATTAGGACCGCTGCTCTTTTTGATACATATTAATGATCGAGACTTGGGTACAGAGTATAATTTCGAAGTTTGTGGATGGCACAAAACTTGGAAATGTAGGAAACAATGAGGAGGACAGTAACAGACTTCAGGAGGACAGAGACAGACTGGTGAAATGGGCAGACACATGGCAGATGAAATTTAAGACAGAGAGGTGTGAAGTGATGCATTTTGGTAGGAAGAATGAGGAGAGGCAATATAAACTAAATGGTACAATTTTAAAGAGAGTGCAGGAACAGAGAGACCTGGTGGTGTATATGCACAAATACTTGAAAGTTGAGAAGGCTGTTGAAGAAGAATATGGGATCCTGGGCTTTATAAACAGAGGCAGAGAGTACAAAAGCAAGGACGTTATACTGAACCTTTAGAAAACACTGGTCAGCTGGAGTATTGTGTCCAATTCTGGGCAACACACTTTAGGAAGGATATCAAGGCCTGAGAGAGGGTGCAGAGGTGATTTACTGGAATGGTCCCAGGGATGAGGGACTTCAGTTATGTGGAGAGACTGGAGAAGCTGGGATTGTTCTCCTTAGAACAGAGAAGGTTAAGGGGAGATTTGATGGAGGGGTTCAAAATCATGAAGTGTTTCGACAAAATAAATAAAGATAAACTGTTCCGATTGGCAGAAGTCTCGGTAACTGGAGGACACGGAAATAAGGTGATCGACAAAAGAGCCAGAGGCAACAGCAGGAAACTTTTTATGCCACGGTTTGCAGTGTTCTGGAATGCATTGACTGAAAGGACATTGGAGGCAAATTCAACAGTAACTTCCAGCAAGAAATTGGATAAATACATCAAGGGAAACATTTACAGGGCTGCGGGGAAAGAGCATGGGAATGGGAGTAATTGGATAGCTCTTTAAAAGGCCCAGCACAGGCACAATGGGCTGAAAGGCCTCCTGCTGTTGTGTCCGTACTATGATCAGGAGAAACACGAACAGAATATGATGCAGAGAAATAAATACTGAGCCAAATGAATGTGAATGGTTGGAATGTAAAATGAGCAGAACGTCGGAGTTTTATTATCGATCACTGAGCTGAATCCATCTCCTGAGCTCCCCTCAAATCCTTCTACCAATCACCTTAAAGATATGCCCCCCCTCCCCCTCAGTTATTGACATCTCTGCTAAGGGAAATAGGTCCTTCCTATCCACTCTATCTCGGCCCCTCATTATTTTATACACCTCAATTAAATCTCGCCTCCGCCTCCACTGTTCAAGCCTATCCTAACATTCCTCAGAGCCAAAATTCTTCAGACCTGCCAACATCCTCATCAATCTCCTCTGTACCCTCTCGAGTGCATCACATCTTTCCTGTAATGTGGTGACCAGAACTGTGCACAGCACTCAATTGTGGCCTAACTCGTGTTTCATACAGTTCCAGCATCACCTCCCTGCTCTTATATTCTAAGCCTCAGCTAATGAAGGAAAGCATTCCATATGCATTCTTAACCACCTTATCGATCTGTCCTGCTACCTTCAGGGATCTGTGGACATGCACTCCAAGGTCCCTCATTTCCTCTACACCTCTCAGTGTCCTTCCATTTATTGGGTATTCACTTGTCTTGTTTGTCCTCCCCAAAAGCATTACCTCACATTTCTCCGGATTGAATTCCATTTGCCACTTTTCCAACCCACATTGCTATCTTCCTGCAGACCACAGCTTCCGTCCTCACTATCAGCCCCACGGCCAATTTTTGTATCATCTGCAAACTTCTGAATCACGTCCCGTACATTTAAGTCTAAATCATTGAAATATACCACAAAAAGCAAGGAACGTATCACTGAGCCCTGTGGAACCCCACTGGAAACAGAATTCCAGTCACAAAAACACCCTTCAACCATTACCCTTTGCTTCCTGCCACTGAGCCAATTTTGGATCCAACTTGCCACTTTCCCTTGGATCCCATGGGCTTTCACTTTTCTGACCAGTCTGCCATGCAGGACTTGTCAAAAGCCTTGCTAAAATCCATGTCAACCACATCAATGCCGTCCGAGCATTGGTGTTTCAGGGGTACTTTTCTGGCTTGTGGTAATTCTATTCCTGTAAAACTAGCCCCTGATGTGCACGATGGGAAGTATGGTGTCTGAGTGGCCTGAGGGGCTGGTTTAAAGCTCCAGTTAAATCCCACAATTTGTAGATGGATCAAAATCATAGCTTGTGACTCCAAAACCACAGCCTCCCTCCTGCTGACAAAGTGCTGCTTCAAACGTCTCATGTGCTATTGGAATCACATGTCGAAGGAACCACATGGCAACACCAATCAGTAGAATAGATTAAAATAAGCATTGCCAAAAATGCTGGGATTCGGACTCTCGCCTCCACAGACAAATATAACCTAAATATAGTGCTTTAAACTGCTCGGCCATATTACCACACGGACAAATTTTCAGCACTGAAATATCTGACTGGAGATTGAAATGTGGCTTTCTTGCTCTTCATCATCTGAGACCAGCGCTTTTGCATTGGGCAAGAAGGAGATTAATGGGCTTTCTGAACCCTGATTGGATTTAAGACTTGATGAAAAAAACTGGCCATCGAGCCCCGCGCTGAGAAATTTGGGAACAAAGAGACAGGAGAAGATCATCCAGCCCCTCGAACCTGCGGTGCCTTTCAATTAGATCAGGGGTGGTCTGCACATCAATTCTATTGACCCGCCTGTGACACAGATCCCTTGAAACCCTCTCGGGGAAATGCCGATCGATCTCAGTCTTGAAAGTATGAATTTACCCAACATCTACAGCTTTTTGTTGAAGAGAGTTCCAGATTTCTACGACACTCTCTGTGATAAAGTGCTTCCTGATTTATCGTCTGAGTGGTTTCACTCTACTTCGAAGATTAAGCCCCCTCATTCTGGATTCTCCCAACAGAGAGAGCTGCCGAAATCCGAGATTGAACGATAGATCTGTAAATCTTCTGAGGATGTATCAGGGAGTCTAAAGGAGATCCGGAGTAGGGCAAGGGGATCTCAGAGAGGGAAAGTGGTGTCAGAGGGTATCAGAGAGTGTGAGGGGATCTCAGAGAGGGGAAGGGAGTGTCATCGGGTATCAGAAAGTTTGAGGTGGCTCAGAGAGGGGACGAAAGTGTCAGAGGGTATCAGAGAGAGTGATGGGAACTCAGAGAGGGGAAGGGAGTGTCATTGCGTATCAGAGAGTGTATGGAGATCTCAGAGAGAGGAAGGGAGTGTCAGAGGGTATCAGAGAGTGCATGGGGGCTCATAGAGGGGAAGAGAGTGTGAGAGGGTATCAGAGAGTGTAAGGGGGCTCAGAGAGGGGACGGGAGTGTCAGGGGGTATCAGAGTGTGACAGGGGATCTCAGAGAGGGGAAGGGGTGTCAGAGGGTATCAGAGAGTGTGAGGGGATCTCAGAGAGAGGAAGGGTGTGTCAGAGGGTATCAGAGAGAGTAAGGGGATCTCAGAGAGTGGAAGGGGTGTCAGGGGGTATCAGAGAGTGTGAGGGGATCTCAGAGAGGGGAAGGGGTGTCAGGGGGTATCAGAGAGTGTAAGGGGATCTCAGAGAGGGGAAGGGGTGTCAGAGGGTATCAGAGAGTGCAAGGGGATCTGAGAGAGGGGAAGGGGTGTCAGGAGGTATCAGAGAGTGCAAGGGGAGCTCAGAGAGGGGAAGGGGTGTCAGAGGGTATCAGAGAGTGTGAGGGGATCTCAGAGAGGGGAAGGGGTGTCAGAGGGTATCAGAGAGTGTAAGGGGATCTCAGAGAGGGGAAGGGAGATTCAGAGGTTATCAGAGAGTGTGAGGGGATCCCAGAGAGGGGAAGGGAGTGGCAGAGGGTATCAGAGAGAGTAAGGGGATCTCAGAGAGAGAAAGCGGTGTCAGTGGGTATCAAAGAGTGTAAGGGGATCTCAGAGAGGGGAAGAGACTGTAAGAGGGTATCAGAGAATGTAAGGGGATCTCAGAGAGGGGAAGGGGTGTGAGAGGGTATCAGAGAGTGTGAGGGGATCGCAGAGAGGGGAAGGGGTGTCAGATGGTATCAGAGAGTGTGAGGGGATCTCAGAGAGGGGAAGGTGTGTCAGAGGGTATCAGAGAGTGTAAGGGTATCTCAGAGAGGGGAAGGGAGATTCAGAGGTTATCAGAGAGTGTGAGGGGATCTCAGAGAGGGGAAGGTGTGTCAGAGGGTATCAGAGAGTGTGAGGGGATCTCAAAGAGGGGAAGGGGTGTCAGAGGGTATCAGAGAGTGTAAGGGGATCTCAGAGAGGGGAAGGGGTGTCAGGGGGTATCAGAGAGTGTAAGAGCATCTCAGAGAGGGGAAGGGGTCTCAGAGGGTATCAGAGCGTGTGAGGGGGTTTCAGAGAGGGGAAGGGGTGTCAGAGGGTATCAGAGAGAGTAAGGGGATTTCAGAGAGGGGGAGGGAATGTCAGAGGGTATCAGAGAGAGTAAGGGGATCTCAGACAGGGGAAGGGGTGTCACAAGGTATCAGAGAGAGTAAGTGGATCTCAGTGAGGGGAAGAGAGTTTCGGAGGGTATTAGTGAGTGTAAGGGGGCTCAGAGAGGGGAAGGGGCGTCAGAGGGTATCAGAGAGTGTAAGGGGATCTCAGAGAGGGGAAGGGAGTGTCAGAGTGTATCAGAGAGTGTGAGGGTATCTCAGAGTGGGGAAGGGAGTGTCAGAGTGTATCAGAGAGTGCGAGGGGATCTCAGAGAGGGGAAGGGAGTGTCAGAGGGTATCAGAGAGTGTGAGGGCATCTCAGAGAGGGGAGGAGAGTGTCACAGGGTATCACAGAGTGCGAGGAGATTTCAGAGAGGGGAAGGGAGTGTCAAAGGATATCAGTGAGTTTAAGGGGGCCTCAGAGAGGGGATGGGGTGTCAGAGGGTATCAGAGAGTGTCAGGGGATCTCAGAGAGGCGAAGGGAGTGTCAGAGAGTATCAGAGAGCGTGAGGGGATCTCAGAGTGGGGAAGGGAGTGTCATCGGGTATCAGAAAGTTTGAGGTGGCTCAGAGAGGTGACGAAAGTATCAGAGGGTATCAGAGAGAGTGATGGGATCTCAGAGAGGGGAAGGGAGTGTCATTGCGTATCAGAGAGTGTATGGAGATCTCAGAGAGAGGAAGGGAGTGTCAGAGGATATCAGAGAGTGTAAGGGGAGGTCAGAGAGGAGAATGGAGTGTCAGAGGGTATCAGAGAGTGTGAGGGTATCTCAGAGAGGGGAAGGGAGTGTCAGAGGGTATCAGAGAGTGCGGGTGGATCTCAGAGAGGGGAAGGGAGTGTCAGAGTGTATCAGAGAGTGTGAGGGGATCTCAGAGAGGGGAGGAGAGTGTCACAGGGTATCAGAGAGTGCGAGGGGATCTCAGAGAGGGGAAGGGAGTGTCAAAGGGTAGAAGCGAGTGTGAGGGGATCTCAGAGAGGGGATGGGAGTGTCAGAGGGTATCAGAGAGTGTGAGGGGATCTCAGAGAGGGGAAGGGAGTGTCAGAGGCTATCAGACAGTGTAAGGGGATCTCAGAGAGGCCAAGGGAGTGTAAGGGGGTATCAGAGAGTGAGAGGGGATCCCAGAGAGGGGAAGAGAGTGTCAGAGGGTATCAGAGAGAGTAAGGAGGCTCAGAGAGGGGATGGGGTCTCAGAGGGTATCAGAGGGTGTGATGGGATCCCAGAGAGAGGAAGGAAGTGTGAGAGGGTATCAGAGAGAAATGGGATCTCAGAGACGGGAAGGGTGTGTCAGAGAGTATCAGAGAGTAAGGGGATCTCAGAGAGGGGAAGGGAGTGTCAGATGGTATCAGAGAGTACGGGGATCTCAGAGAGGGGAAGGGAGTGTCAGAGGGTATAAGAGAGTGTGAGGGGATCTCAGAGATGGGAAGGGAGTGTCAGAGCGTATCAGAGAGAGTAAGCGGATCCCAGAGAGAGGAAGGGTGTGTCAGAGTGTATCAGAGAGTGTTAGGGGATCTCAGAGAGGGGAAGTGAGTGTCATTGCGTATCAGAGAGTGTATGGAGATCTCAGATAGCGGAAGGGAGTGTCAGAGGGTATCAGAGAGTGTATGGGGGCTCAGAGAGGGGAAGAGAGTGTGAGAGGGTATCAGAGAGTGTAAGGGGGCTCAGAGAGGGGACGGGAGTGTCAGGGGGTATCAGAGTGTGTGAGGGGATCTCAGAGAGGGGAAGCGGTGTCAGAGTGTATCAGAGAGTGTGAGGGGATCTCAGAGACGGGAAGAGGTGTCAGAGGGTATCAGAGAGTGCAAGTGGATCTCAGAGAGAGGAAGGGAGTGTCAGAGGCAATCAGAGAGTGTGAGGGGATCCCAGAGAGGGGAAGGGAATGTCAGAGAGTTTCATAGAGTGTAAGGGGATTGAAGAGAGGGGAAAGGAGTGTCACAGGGTATCAGAGAGTGGAAGGGGATCTCAGAGAAGGGAAGGGATTGTCAGAGGTTATCAGAGAGTGTGAGGGGATCTCAGAGAGAGGAAGGGAGTGTCAGAGGGTATCAGAGAGTGTAAGGGGGCTCAGAGAGGGGAAGGGAGTGTCAGAGGGTATCAGAGAGTGTAAGGGGGCTCAGAGCGGGGAAGAGAGTGTCAGAGAGTATAAAAGAGTGTAAGGGGATCCCAGAGAGGGGAAGAGAGTGTCAGAGAGTATCCGAGAGTGAGGGGAACTCAGAGAGGAACAGAGAGTGACAGAGGGTATCAGAGGATGTAAGGGGTTCCCAGAGAGGGGAAGAGAGTGCCAGAGGGTATCAGAGAATGTGAGGGGATCCCAGAGAGGGGAAGAGAGTGTCAGAGGGTATCAGAGATAGTGTAAGGGGATCCCAGAGAGGGGAAGAGAGTGTCAGAGGGTATCAGAGAGTGTAAGGGAATCCCAGAGGGGGGAAGGCGTGTCAGAGGTTATCAGAGAGTGTGAGGTGATCTTAGGGAGTGGAAGGGGTGTCAGAGGGTATCAGAGAGTGTGAGGGGATCCCAGAGAGGGGAAGGGAGTGTCAGAGGGTATCAGAGAGTGTGAGTTGATCCCAGAGAGGGGAGGGGAGTGGCAGAGGGTATCAGAGAGTGTCAGGGGATCTCAGAGAGGGGAAGGGAGTGTCAGAGGGTATCAGAGAGTGCAAGGGGTCTCAGAGAGGGGAAGGGAGTGTCAGAGGGTATCAGAGAGTGTAAGGGGGCTCAGAGAGGGGAAGGGAGTGTCAGAGGGTATCAGAGAGTGTAAGGGGGCTCAGAGAGGGGAAGGGAGTGTCAGAGAGTATAAGAGAGTGCAAGGGGATCCCAGAGAGGGGAAGAGAGTGTCAGAGAGTATCAGAGAGTGACGGGAACTCAGAGAGGGGCAGAGAGTGACAGAGGGTATCAGAGAGTGTGAGGGGATCCCAGAGAGGGAAAGGGAGTGTCAGAGGGTATCAGAGAGAGTAAGTGGATCTCAGAGAGGGGAAGGGAGTTTCAGAGGGTATCAGAGAGTGTGAGGGGATCCCAGAGAGGGGAAGGGATTGGCAGAGGATATCAGAGAGAGAAAGGGGATCTCAGAGAGAGAAAGGGGTGTCATTGGGTATCAGAGAGTGTAAGGGGATCTCAGAGAGGGGAAGAGACTGTAAGAGGGTATCAGAGAATGTAAGGGGATCTCAGAGAGGGGAAGGGGTGTGAGAGGGTATCAGAGAGTGTAAGGGGATCTCAGAGAGGGGAAGGGGTGTCAGATGGTATCAGAGAGTGTGAGGGGATCTCAGAGAGGGGAAGGTGTGTCAGAGGGTTTCAGGGAGTCTGAGGGGATCTCAGAGAGCGGAAGGGGTGTCAGAGGGTATCAGAGAGTGTAAGGGGATCTCAGAGAGGAGAAGGGGTGTCAGGGGGTATCAGAGAGTGTAAGAGGATCTCAGGGAGGGGAAGAGGTGTCGGAGGGTATCAGAGCGTGTGAGGGGGTCTCAGAGAGGGGAAAGGGTTTCAGAGGGTATCAGAGAGAGTAAGGGGATCTCAGAGAGGGGGAGGGAATGTCAGAGGGTATCAGAGAGAGTAAGGGGATCTCAGAGAGGGGAAGGGGTGTCACAAGGTATCAGAGAGAGTAAGGGGATCTCAGAGAGGGGAAGGGGTGTCAGAGGGTATCAGAGAGTGTAAGGGGATCTCAGAGAGGGGAAGGGAGTGTCAGAGGGTATCAGAGAGTGTGAGGGGATCTCAGAGAGGGGAAGGGAGTGTCAGAGGCTATCAGAGAGTGTAAGGGGATCTCAGAGAGGCGAAGGGAGTGTCAGGGGGTATCAGAGAGTGAGAGGGGATCCCAGAGAGGGGAAGAGAGTGTCAGAGGGTACCAGAGAGAGTAAGGAGTCTCAGGGAGGGGATAGGGTGTCAGAGGGTATCAGAGAGCGTCAGCGGATATCAGAGAGGGGAAGGGGTGTAAGAGGGTATCAGAGAGTGTAGGGGGATCTCAGAGAGGGGGAGGGAGTGTCAGAGGGTATCAGAGAGAGTAAGTGGGTCTCAGAGAGAGGGAGGGTGTGTCAGAGGGTATCAGAGGGTGTGATGGGATCCCAGAGAGACGAAGGGAGTGTTAGAGGGTATCAGAGAGCAATGGGATCTCAGAGACGGGAAGGGTGTGTCAGAGAGTATCAGAGAGTAAGGGGATCTCAGGTAGGGGAAGGGAGTGTCAGAGGGTATCAGAGAGTACGGGGATCTCAGAGAGGGGAAGCGAGTGTCAGAGCGTATCAGAGAGAGTAAGGGGATCTCAGAGAGAAGAAGGGAGTGTCAGACGGTAACAGAGAGAGTAAGGGGTTCGCACAGAGAGGAAGAGGTGTTAGAGGGTATCAGAGAGTGTAAGGGGATCTCAGAGAGAGGAAGTTAGTGTCAGAGGGTATCAGAGGGTGTAAGGGGATCTCAGAGAGAGGAAGGGAGTGTCAGAGGGTATCAGAGAATGTGAGGGGATCTCAGAGAGGGTAAGGGAGTGTCAGAGGGTTTCAGAGAGTGTCAGGGTATCTCAGAGAGGGGAAGGGAGTGTCAGAGGGTATCAGAGAGTGCAAGGGGATCCCAGAGAGAGGAAGGGAGTGTCAGAGGGTATCAGAGAGTGTAAGGGGATCTCAGAGAGTGGAAGGCAGTGTCAGAGGTTTCCAGAGAGTGCAAGGGGGTATCAGAGAGAGGAAGACAGTGTCAGAGGTTATCAGAAAGTGTGAGGGGATCTCAGAGAGGGGAAGGGAGTGTCAGAGGGTATCAGTGAGTGTAAGGCGGCTCAGAGAGGGGAAGGGAGTGTCAAAGGGTATCAGAGAGTGTGAGGGGCTCTCAGAGAGGGGAAGGGGTGTAAGAGGGTATCACAGAGTGTAAGGGGATCTCAGAGAGGGGGAGGGAGTGTCACAGGGTATCAGAGAGTGTAAGGGGGTCTCAGAGAGAGGAAGGGAGTGTCAGAGGGTATCAGAGGGTGTGAGGGGATCCCAGAGAGAGGAAGGGAGTGTCAGAGGGTATCAGAGAGTAATGGGATCTCAGAGACGGGAAGTGAGTGTCAGAGAGCATCAGAGAGTACGGGGATCTCAGAGAGGGGAAGGGAGTGTCAGAGGGTATCAGAGAGTGTGAGGGGATCTCAGTGAGGGGAAGGGAGTGTCAGAGTGTATCAGAGAGAGGAAGGGGATCTCAGAGAGAAGAAGGGAGTGTCAGAGGATAACAGAGAGAGTAAGGGGATCGCAGAGAGGGGAAGAGGTGTTAGAGGGTATCAGAGAGTGTAAGGGGATCTCAGAGAGAGAAAGTGAGTGTCAGAGGGTATCAGAGGGTGTAAGGGGATCTCAGAGAGAGGAAGGGAGTGTCAGAGGGTATCAGAGAATTTGAGGGGATCTCAGAGAAGTTAAGGGAGTGTCAGAGAGTATCAGAGAGTGTAAGGGGGCTCAGAGAGGGGATGAGAGTGTCAGAGGGTATCAGAGAGTGCAAGGGGAACCCAGAGAGGGGAAGGGGTGTCAGAGGGTATCAGAGAGAGTGTGAGGGGATCCCAGAGAGGGGAAGAGAGTGTCAGAGAGTATCAGAGAGTGTAAGGGGAACCCAGAGAGGGGAAGGGGTGTCAGAGGGTATCAGAGAGTGTGAGGTGATCTTAGGGAGGGGTAGGGGTGTCAGAGGGTATCAGAGAGTGTGAGGGGATCCCAGAGAGGGGAAGGGAGTGTCAGAGTGTAACAGAGACAGTAATGGGATCTCAGAGAGGGGAAGGGAGTTTCAGAGTGTATCAGAGAGTGTGAGGGGATCCCAGAGAGGGGAAGGGAGTGGCAGAGGGTATCAGAGAGAGTAAGGGGATCTCAGAGAGAGAAAGGGGTGTCAGTGGGTATCAGAGAGTGTAAGGTGATCTCAGAGAGGGGAAGAGACTGTAAGAGGGTATCAGAGAATGTAAGGTGATCTCAGAGAGGGGAAGGGGTGTCAGATGGTATCAGAGAGTGTGAGGGGATCTCAGAGAGGGGAAGGTGTGTCAGAGGGTATCAGAGAGTGTGAGGGGATCTCAGAGAGGGGAAGTGGTGTCAGAGGGTATCAGAGAGTGTAAGGGGATCTCAGAGAGGGGAAGGGGAGTCAGGGGGTATCAGAGAGTGTAAGAGGATCTCAGAGAGGGGAAGGGGTGTCAGAGGGTATCAGAGCGTGTGAGGGGGTCTCAGAGAGGGGAAGGGGTTTCAGAGGGTATCAGAGAGAGTAAGGGGATCTCAGAGAGGGGGAGGGAATGTCACAGGGTATCAGAGAGTGCGAGGGGATCTCAGAGAAGGGAAGGGAGTGTCAAAGGGTATCAGAGAGTGTGAGGGGATCTCAGAGAGGGGAAGGGAGTGTCAGAGGTAATCACAGAGAGTAAGGGGATCTCAGAGAGGCCAAGGGAGTGTAAGGGGGTATCAGAGAGTGAGAGGGGATCCCAGAGATGGGAAGAGAGTGTCAGAGGGTATCAGAGAGAGTAAGAAGGCTCAGAGAGGGGATGGGGTATCAGAGGGTATCAGAGGGTGTGATGGGATCCCAGAGAGAGGAAGGAAGTGTTAGAGGGTATCAGAGAATGTGAGGGGATCTCAGAGAGGGGAAGGGAGTGTCAGAGGGTTTCAGAGAGTGTAAGGGGATCTCAGAGAGGGGAAGGGAGTGTCAGAGGGTATCAGAGAGTGTAAGGGGATCCCAGAGAGAGGAAGGGTGTGTCAGAGTGTATCAGAGAGTGTTAGGGGATCTCAGAGAGGTGAAGGGAGTGTCATTGCGTTTCAGAGAGTGCATGGAGATCTCAGAGAGAGGAAGGGAGTGTCAGAGGGTATCAGAGAGTGTATGGGGGCTCAGAGAGGGGAACAGAGTGTGAGAGGGTTCACAGAGTGTATGGGGGCTCAGAGAGGGGACGGGAGTGTCAGGGGGTATCAGAGTGTGTGAGGGGATCTCAGAGAGGGGAAGGGGTGTCAGAGGGTATCAGAGAGTGTAAGAGGATCTCAGGGAGGGGAAGAGGTGTCGGAGGGTATCAGAGCGTGTGAGGGGGTCTCAGAGAGGGGAAAGGGTTTCAGAGGGTATCAGAGAGAGTAAGGGGATCTCAGAGAGGGGGAGGGAATGTCAGAGGGTATCAGAGAGAGTAAGGGGATCTCAGAGAGGGGAAGGGGTGTCACAAGGTATCAGAGAGAGTAAGGGGATCTCAGAGAGGGGAAGGGGTGTCAGAGGGTATAAGAGAGTGTAAGGGGATCTCAGAGAGGGGAAGGGAGTGTCAGAGGGTATCAGAGAGTGTGAGGGTATCTCAGAGAGGGGTAGGGAGTGTCAGAGTGTATCAGAGAGTGCGAGGGGATCTCAGAGAGGGGAAGGGAGTGTAAGAGGTTATCAGAGAGTGTGAGGGGATCTCAGAGAGGGGAGGAGAGTGTCACAGGGTATCAGAGAGTGCGAGGGGATCTCAGAGAGGGGAAGGGAGTGTCAAAGGGTATCAGAGAGTGTGAGGGGATCTCAGAGAGGGGAAGGGAGCGTCAGAGGGTATCAGAGAGTGTGAGGGGATCTCAGAGAGGGGAAGGGAGTGTCAGGGGGTATCAGAGAGTGTAAGGAGTCTCAGGGATGGGATAGGGTGTCAAAGGGTATCAGAGAGTGTGAGCGGATATCAGAGAGGGGAAGGGGTGTAAGAGGGTATCAGAGAGTGTAGGGGGATCTCAGAGAGGAGGAGGGAGTGTCAGATGGTATCAGAGAGAGTAAGTGGGTCTCAGAGAGAGGGAGGGTGTGTCAGAGGGTATCAGAGGGTGTGATGGGATCCCAGAGAGAGGAAGGGAGTGTTAGAGGGTATCAGAGAGCAATGGGATCTCAGAGACGGGAAGGGTGTGTCAGAGAGTATCAGAGAGTAAGGGGATCTCAGGTAGGGGAAGGGAGTGTCAGAGGGTATCAGAGAGTACGGGGATCTCAGAGAGGGGAAGCGAGTGTCAGAGCGTATCAGAGAGAGTAAGGGGATCTCAGAGAGAAGAAGGGAGTGTCAGACGGTAACAGAGAGAGTAAGGGGTTCGCACAGAGAGGAAGAGTTGTTAGAGGGTATCAGAGAGTGTAAGGGGATCTCAGAGAGAGGAAGTGAGTGTCAGAGGGTATCAGAGGGTGTAAGGGGATCTCAGAGAGAAGAAGGGAGTGTCAGAGGGTATCAGAGAATGTGAGGGGATCTCAGAGAGGGTAAGGGAGTGTCAGAGGGTTTCAGAGAGTGTCAGGGTATCTCAGAGAGGGGAAGGGAGTGTCAGAGGGTATCAGAGAGTGCAAGGGGATCCCAGAGAGAGGAAGGGTGTGTCAGAGTGTATCAGAGAGTGTTAGGGGATCTCAGAGAGGGGAAGGGAGTGTCAGAGGGTATCAGAGAGAGTAAGGGGATCTCAGAGAGAAGAAGGGAGTGTCAGAGGATAACAGAGAGAGTAAGGGGATCGCAGAGAGGGGAAGAGGTGTTAGAGGGTATCAGAGAGTGTAAGCGGATCTCAGAGAGAGGAAGTGAGTGTCAGAGGGTATCAGAGGGTGTAAGGGGATCTCAGAGAGAGGAAGGGAGTGTCAGAGGGTATCAGAGAATGTGAGGGGATCTCAGAGAAGTTAAGGGAGTGTCAGAGAGTATCAGAGAGTGCAAGGGGGCTCAGGGAGGGGATGAGAGTGTCAGAGAGTATAAGAGAGTGTAAGGGGATCCCAGAGAGGGGAATAGAGTGTCAGAGAGTATCAGAGAGTGAGGGGAACTCAGAGAGGGGCAGAGAGTGACAGAGGGTATCAGAGAGTGTAAGGGGTTCCCAGAGAGGGGAAGAGATTGTCAGAGGGTATCAGAGAATGTGAGGGGATCCCAGTGAGGGGAAGAGAGTGTCAGAGGGTATCAGAGAGAGTGTGAGGGGATCCCAGAGAGGGGACGAGAGTGTCAGAGGGTATCAGAGAGAGTGTGAGGGGATCCCAGAGAGGGTAAGAGAGTGTCAGAGGGTATCAGAGAGTGTAAGGGGAACCCAGAGAGGGGAAGGGGTGTCAGAGGGTATCAGAGAGTGTGAGGTGATCTTAGGGAGGGGTAGGGGTGTCAGAGGGTTTCAGAGAGTATGAGGGGATCCCAGAGAGGGGAAGTGAGTGTCAGAGTGTAACAGAGACAGTAATGGGATCTCAGAGAGGGGAAGGGAGTTTCAGAGGGTATCAGAGAGTGTGAGGGGATCCCAGAGAGGGGAAGGGAGTGGCAGAGGGTATCAGAGAGAGTAAGGGGATCTCAGAGAGAGAAAGGGGTGTCAGTGGGTATCAGAGAGTGTAAGGGGATCTCAGAGAGGGGAAGAGACTGTAAGAGGGTATCAGAGAATGTAAGGTGATCTCAGAGAGGGGAAGGGGTGTCAGATGGTATCAGAGAGTGTGAGGGGATCTCAGAGAGGGGAAGGTGTGTCAGAGGGTATCAGAGAGTGTGAGGGGATCTCAGAGAGGGGAAGTGGTGTCAGAGGGTATCAGAGAGTGTAAGGGGATCTCAGAGAGGGGAAGGGGAGTCAGGGGGTATCAGAGAGTGTAAGAGGATCTCAGAGAGGGGAAGGGGTGTCAGAGGGTATCAGAGCGTGTGAGGGGGTCTCAGAGAGGGGAAGGGGTTTCAGAGGGTATCAGACAGAGTAAGGGGATCTCAGAGAGGGGGAGGGAATGTCAGAGGGTATCAGAGAGAGTAAGGGGATCTCAGAGAGGGGAAGGGGTGTCACAAGGTATCAGAGAGAGTAAGGGGACCTCAGAGAGGGGAAGAGAGTGTCGGAGGGTATTAGAGAGTGTAAGGGGGCTCAGAGAGGGGAAGGGGTGTCAGAGGGTATCAGAGAGTGTGAGGGTATCTCAGAGAGGGGAAGGGAGTGTCAGAGGGCATCAGAGAGTGCGAGAAGATCTCAGAGAGGGGAAGGGAGTGTCAGAGTGTATCAGAGAGTGTGAGGGGATCTCAGAGAGGGGAGGAGAGTGTCACAGGGTATCAGAGAGTGCGAGGGGATCTCAGAGAAGGGAAGGGAGTGTCAAAGGGTATCAGAGAGTGTGAGGGGATCTCAGAGAGGGGAAGGGAGTGTCAGAGGGTATCAGAGAGTGTGAGGGGATCTCAGAGAGGGGAAGGGAGTGTCAGAGGTAATCACAGAGAGTAAGGGGATCTCAGAGAGGCCAAGGGAGTGTAAGGGGGTATCAGAGAGTGAGAGGGGATCCCAGAGATGGGAAGAGAGTGTCAGAGGGTATCAGAGAGAGTAAGAAGGCTCAGAGAGGTGATGGGGTATCAGAGGGTATCAGAGGGTGTGATGGGATCCCAGAGAGTGGAAGGAAGTGTTAGAGGGTATCAGAGAATGTGAGGGGATCTCAGAGAGGGGAAGGGAGTGTCAGAGGGTTTCAGAGAGTGTAAGGGGATCTCAGAGAGGGGAAGGGAGTGTCAGAGGGTATCAGAGAGTGTAAGGGGATCCCAGAGAGAGGAAGGGTGTGTCAGAGTGTTTCAGAGAGTGTTAGGGGATCTCAGAGAGGGGAAGGGACTGTCATTGCGTTTCAGAGAGTGTATGGAGATCTCAGAGAGAGGAAGGGAGTGTCAGAGGGTATCAGAGAGTGTATGGGGGCTCAGAGAGGGGAACAGAGTGTGAGAGGGTTCACAGAGTGTATGGGGGCTCAGAGAGGGGACGGGAGTGTCAGAGTGTGTGAGGGGATCTCAGAGAGGGGAAGGGGTGTCAGAGGGTATCAGAGAGTGTAAGGGGATCTCGGAGACGAGATGGGAGTGTCAGAGGTTATCAGAGAGAGGAAGGCGATCACAGAGAGCGGAAGTGAGTGTCAGAGTGTATCAGAGAGTGTGAGGGGATCTCAGAGACGGGATGAGGTGTCAGAGGGTATCAGAGAGTGCAAGTGGATCTCAGAGAGAGGAAGGGAGTGTCAGAGGGTATCAGAGAGTGTGAGGGGATCGAAGAGAGGGGAAAGGAGTGTCAGAGGGTATCAGAGAGTGGAAGGGGATCTCAGAGAAGGGAATCGGTTGTCAGAGGGTATCAGAGAGTGTGAGGGGATCTCAGAGAGAGCAAGGGGTTGTCAGAGGGTATCAGAGAGTGTAAGGGGGCTCAGAGAGGGGAAGGGAGTGTCAGAGGGTATCAGAGAGTGTAAGGGGGCTCAGAGAGGGGAAGAGAGTGTCAGAGAGTATAAGAGAGTGTAAGGTGATCCCAGAGAGGGGCAGAGAGTGTCAGAGAGTATCAGAGAGTGAGGGGAACTCAGAGAGGGGCAGAGAGTGACAGAGGGTATCGGAGAATGTGAGGGGATCCCAGAGAGGGGAAGGCGTGTCAGAGGGTATCAGAGAGTGTGAGGTGGTCTTAGGGAGGGGAAGGGGTGTCATAGGGTATCAGAGAGTGTGAGGGGATCCCAGAGAGGGGAAGGGAGTGTCAGAGGGTATCAGAGAGTGTGAGGGGATCCCAGAGAGGGGAAGGGAGTGTCAGAGGGTATCATAGAGTGTAAGGGGATCCCAGAGAGAGGAAGGGTGTGTCAGAGTGCATCAGAGAGTGTTCGGGGATCTCAGAGAGGGGAAGGGAGTGTCATTGCGTTTCAGAGAGTGTATGGAGATCTCAGAGAGAGGAAGGGAGTGTCAGAGGGTATCAGAGAGTGTAAGGGGGCTCAGAGAGGGGAACAGAGTGTGAGAGGGTTCACAGAGTGTATGGGGGCTCAGAGAGGGGACGGGAGTGTCAGGGGGTATCAGAGTGTGTGAGGGGATCTCAGAGAGGGGAAGGGGTGTCAGAGGGTATCAGAGAGTGTAAGGGGATCTCGGAGACGAGATGGGAGTGTCAGAGGTTATCAGAGAGAGGAAGGCGATCACAGAGAGCGGAAGTGAGTGTCAGAGTGTATCAGAGAGTGTGAGGGGATCTCAGAGACGGGATGAGGTGTCAGAGGGTATCAGAGAGTGCAAGTGGATCTCAGAGAGAGGAAGGGAGTGTCAGAGGGTATCAGAGAGTGTATGGGGGCTCAGAGAGGGGAACAGAGTGTGAGAGGGTTCACAGAGTGTATGGGGGCTCAGAGAGGGGACGGGAGTGTCAGGGGGTATCAGAGTGTGTGAGGGGATCTCAGAGAGGGGAAGGGGTGTCAGAGGGTATCAGAGAGTGTAAGGGGATCTCGGAGACGAGATGGGAGTGTCAGAGGTTATCAGAGAGAGGAAGGCGATCACAGAGAGCGGAAGTGAGTGTCAGAGTGTATCAGAGAGTGTGAGGGGATCTCAGAGACGGGATGAGGTGTCAGAGGGTATCAGAGAGTGCAAGTGGATCTCAGAGAGAGGAAGGGAGTGTCAGAGGGTATCAGAGAGTGTGAGGGGATCGAAGAGAGGGGAAAGGAGTGTCAGAGGGTATCAGAGAGTGGAAGGGGATCTCAGAGAAGGGAATCGGTTGTCAGAGGGTATCAGAGAGTGTGAGGGGATCTCAGAGAGAGCAAGGGATTGTCAGAGGGTATCAGAGAGTGTAAGGGGGCTCAGAGAGGGGAAGGGAGTGTCAGAGGGTATCAGAGAGTGTCAGGGGGCTCAGAGAGGGGCAGAGAGTGACAGAGGGTATCGGAGAATGTGAGGGGATCCCAGAGAGGGGAAGGCGTGTCAGAGGGTATCAGAGAGTGTGAGGTGATCTTAGGGAGGGGAAGGGGTGTCAGAGGGTATCAGAGAGTGTGAGGGGATCCCAGAGAGGGGAAGGGAGTGTCAGAGGGTATCAGAGAGTGTGAGGGGATCCCAGAGAGGGGAAGGGAGTGGCAGAGGGTATCAGAGAGTTTCAGGGGATCTCAGAGAGGGGAAGGGAGTGTCAGAGGGTATCAGAGAGTGTAAGGGGGCTCAGAGAGGGGAAGGGAGTGTCAGAGGGTATCAGAGAGTGTAAGGGGGCTCAGAGAGGGGAAGAGAGTGTCAGAGAGTATAAGAGAGTTCAAGGGGATCCCAGAGAGGGGAAGAGAGTGTCAGAGAGTATCAGAGAGTGAGGGGAACTCAGAGATGGGCAGAGAGTGACAGAGGGTATCAGAGAGTGTGAGGTGATCTTAGGGAGGGGAAGGGGTGTCACAGGGTATCAGAGAGTGTGAGGGGATCCCAGAGAGGGGAAGGGAGTGTCAGAGGGTATCAGAGAGAGTAAGTGGATCTCAGAGAGGGGAAGGGAGATTCATAGGGTATCAGAGAGTGTGAGGGGATCCCAGAGAGGGAAAGGGATTGGCAGAGGGTATCAGAGAGAGTAAGGGGATCTCAGAGAGAGAAAGGGGTGTCAGTGGGTATCAGAGAGTGTAAGGTGATCTCAGAGAGGGGAAGACACTGTAAGAGGGTATCAGAGAATGTAAGGGGATCTCAGACAGGGGAAGGGGTGTGAGAGGATATCAGAGAGTGCAAGGTGATCTCAGAGAGGGGAAGGGGTGTCAGAGGGTATCAGAGAGTGTGAGGGGTTCTCAGAGAGGGGAAGGGGTGTCAGAGGGTATCAGAGAGTGTAAGGGGATCTCAGAGAGGGGAAGGGGTGTCAGGGGGTATCAAAGAGTGTATGAGGATCTCAGGGAGGGGAAGGGGTGTCAGAGGGGATCAGAGCGTGTGAGGGGGTCTCAGAGAGGGGAAGGGGTTTCAGAGGGTATCAGAGAGAGGAAGGGGATCTCAGAGAGGGGGAGGGAATGTCAGAGGGTATCAGAGAGAGTAAGGGGATCTCAGAGAGGCGAAGGGGTGTCACAATGTATCAGAGAGAGTAAGGGGATCTCAGAGAGGGGAATAGAGTGTCGGAGGGTATTAGAGAGTGTAAGGGGGCTCAGAGAGGGGAAGGGGTGTCAGAGGGTATCAGAGAGTGTAAGGGGATCTCAGAGAGGGGAAGGGAGTGTCAGAGGGTATCAGAGAGTGTGAGGGTATCTCAGAGAGGGGAAGGGAGTGTCAGAGGGTATCAGAGATTGCGAGGGGCTCTCAGAGAGGGGAAGGGGGTGTCAGAGGGTATCAGAGAGTGTGAGGGGATCTCAGATAGGGGAGGAGAGTGTCACAGGGTATCAGAGAGTGCGAGTGGATCTCAGAGAGGGGAAGGGAGTGTCAAAGGGTATCAGACAGTGTGAGGGGATCTCAGAGAGGGGAAGGGAGTGTCAGAGGGTGTCAGAGAGTGTGAGGGGATCTCAGAGAGGGGAAGGGAGTGTCAGAGGTTATCAGAGAGTGCAAGGGGATCTCAGAGAGGCGAAGGGAGTGTCAGGGGGTATCAGAGAGTGAGAGGGGATCCCAGAGAGGGGAAGAGAGTGTCAGAGGGTACCAGAGAGAGTAAGGAGGCTCAGAGAGGGGATGGGGTGTCAGAGGGTATCAGAGAGTGTCAGGGGATCTCAGAGAGGGGAAGGGGTGTCAGAGGGTATCAGAGAGTGTAGGGGGATCTCAGAGAGGGGGAGGGAGTGTCAGAGGGTATCAGAGAGAGTAAGTGGGTCTCAGAGAGAGGAAGGGTGTATCAGAGGGTATCAGAGTGTGTGATGGGATCCCAGAGAGAGGAAGGGAGTGTAAGAGGGTATCAGAGAGCAATGGGATCTCAGAGACGGGAAGGGTGTGTCAGAGAGTATCAGAGAGTAAGGGGATCTCAGAGAGCGGAAGGGAGTGTCAGAGGGTATCAGAGAGTACGGGGATCTCAGAGAGGGGAAGGGAGTGTCAGAGCGTATCAGAGAGAGTAAGGGGATCTCAGAGAGAAGAAGGGAGTGTCAGAGGGTAACAGAGAGAGTAAAGGGATCGCAGAGAGAGGAAGAGGTGTTAGAGGGTATCAGAGAGTGTAAGGGGATCTCAGAGAGAGGAAGTGAGTGTCAGAGGGTATCAGAGGGTGTAAGGGGATCTCAGAGAGAGGAAGGGAGTGTCAGAGGGTATCAGAGAATGTGAGGGGATCTCAGAGAGGGGAAGGGAGTGTCAGAGGGTTTCAGAGAGTGTCAGGGGATCTCAGAGAGGGGGAAGGGAGTGTCAGAGGGTATGAGAGAGTGCAAGGGGATCCCAGAGAGAGGAAGGGTGTGTCAGAGTGTATCAGAGAGTGCTGGGGGATCTCAGAGAGGGGAAGGGAGTGTCAGAGGGTTCCAGAGAGTGCAAGTGGGTATCAGAGAGAGGAAGAAAGTGTCAGAGGGTATCAGTGAGTGTGAGGGGATCTCAGAGAGGGGAAGGGAGTGTCAGAGGTTATCAGTGAGTTTAACGGGGCTCAGAGAGGGGAAGGGAGTGTCAGAGGGTATCAGAGAGTGTGAGGGGATGTCAGAGAGGGGAAGGGGTGTAAAAGGGTATCAGAGAGTGTAAGGGGATCTCAGAGAGGGGGGGGGAGTGTCACAGGGTATCAGAGAGTGTAAGGGGGTCTCAGAGAGAGGAAGGGAGTGTCAGAGGGTATCAGAGGGTGTGAGGGGATCCCAGAGAGAGGAAGGGAGTGTCAGAGGGTATCAGAGAGTAATGGGATCTCAGAGACGGGAAGGGAGTGTCAAAGAGCATCAGAGAGTACGGGGATCTCAGAGAAGTTAAGGGAGTGTCAGAGGGTATCAGAGAGTGTAAGGGGGCTCAGAGAGGGGAAGAGAGTGTCAGAGAGTATAAGAGAGTGTATGGGGATCCCAGAGAGGGGAAGAGAGTGTCAGAGAGTATCAGAGAGTGAGGGGAAATCAGAGAGGGGCAGAGAGTGACAGAGGGTATCAGAGAGCGTAAGGGGTTCCCAGAGAGGGGAAGAGATTGTCAAAGGGTATCAGAGAATGTGAGGGGATCCCAGTGAGGGGAAGAGAGTGTCAGAGGGTATCAGAGAGAGTGTGAGGGGATCCCAGAGAGGGGAAGGGAGTGTCAGAGGGTATCAGAGAGTGTAAGGGGATCCCAGAGAGGGGAAGGGGTGTCAGAGGGTGTCAGAGAGTGTGAGGTGATCTTAGGGAGGGGTAGGGGTGTCAGAGGGTATCAGAGAGTGTGAGGGGATCCCAGAGAGGGGAAGGGAGTGTCAGAGGGTATCAGAGAGAGTAAGGGGATCTCAGAGAGGGGAAGGGAGTTTCAGAGGGTATCAGAGAGTGTGAGGGGATCCCAGAGAGGGGAAGGGAGTGGCAGAGGGTATCAGAGAGAGTAAGGGGATCTCAGAGAGAGAAAGGGGTGTCAGTGGGTATCAGAGATTGTAAGGGGATCTCAGAGAGGGGACGGGGTGTCAGATGGTATCAGAGAGTGTGAGGGGATGTCAGAGAGGGGAAGGTGTGTCAGAGGGTATCAGAGAGTGTGAGGGGATCTCAGTGAGGGGAAGTGGTGTCAGAGGGTATCAAAGAGATTAAGGGGATCTCAGAGAGGGGAAGGGAGTGTCAGAGGGTATCAGAGAGTGCGAGGGGTTCTCAGAGAGGGGAAGGGAGTGTCAGAGTGTATCAGAGAGTGTGAGGCGATCTCAGAGAAGGGAGTAGATTGTCACAGGGTATCAGAGAGTGCGAGGGGATCTCAGAGAGGGGAAGGGAGTGTCAAAGGGTATCAGAGAGTGTGAGGGCATCTCAGAGAGGGGATGGGAGTGTCAGAGGGTATCAGAGAGTGTGAGGGGATCTCAGAGAGGGGAAGCGAGTGTCAGAGGCTATCAGAGAGTGTTAGGGGATCTCAGAGAGGCCAAGGGAGTGTAAGGGGGTATCAGAGAGTGAGAGGGGATCTCAGAGAGGGGAAGGGAGTGTCAGAGGGGATCAGAGAGAGTAAGGGGATCTCAGAGAGAAGAAGGGAGTGTCAGAGGGTAACGGAGAGTGTAAGGGGATCTCAGAGAGGGGAAGGGATTTACAGAGGGTATCAGAGAGTGTGAGGGGATCCCAGAGAGGGGAAGGGAGTGGCAGAGGGTATCAGAGAGAGTAAGGGGATCTCAGAGAGTGAAAGGGGTGTCAGTGGGTATCAGAGAGTGTAAGGGGATCTCAGAGAGTGGAAGGGACTGTAAGAGGGTATCGGAGAATGTAAGGGGATCTCAGAGAGGGGAAGGGGTGTCAGATGGTATCAGAGAGTGTGAGGGGATCTCAGAGAGGGGAAGGTGTGTCAGAGGGTATCAGAGAGTGTGAGGGGATCTCAGTGAGCGGAAGTGGTGTCAGAGGGTATCAGAGGGTGTAAGGGATCTCAGAGAGGGGAAGGGGTGTCAGGGGGTATCAGAGAGTGTAAGAGGATCTCAGAGAGGGGAAGGGATGTCAGAGGGTATCAGAGCGTGTGAGGGGGTCTCAGAGAGGGGAAGGGGTTTCAGAGGGTATTAGAGAGAGTAAGGGGATCCCAGAGAGGGGGACGGAATGTCAGAGGGTATCAGAGAGAGTAAGGGGATCTCAGAGAGGGGAAGGGGTGTCACAAGGTATCAGAGAGAGTAAGGGGACCTCAGAGAGGGGAAGAGAGTGTCGGAGGGTATTAGAGAGTGCAAGGGGGCTCAGAGAGGCGAAGGGGTGTCAGAGGGTATCAGAGAGTGTAAGGGGATCTCAGAGAGGGGAAGGGAGTGTCAGAGGGTATCAGAGAGTGTGAGGGTATCTCAGAGAGGGGAAGGGAGTGTCAGAGGGTATCAGAGACTGCGAGGGGTTCTCAGAGAGGGGAAGGGAGTGTCAGAGTGTATCAGAGAGTGTGAGGGGATCTCATAGAAGGGAGAAGATTGTCACAGGGTATCAGAGAGTGCGAGGGGATCTCAGAGAGGGGAAGGGAGTGTCAAAGGGTATCAGAGAGTGTGAGGGGATCTCAGAGAGGGGATGGGAGTGTCAGAGGGTATCAGAGAGTGTGAGGGGATCTCAGAGAGGGGAAGGGAGTGTCAGAGGCTATCAGAGAGTGTCAGGGGATCTCAGAGAGGCCAAGGGAGTGTAAGGGGGTATCAGAGAGTGAGAGGGGATCTCAGAGAGGGGAAGGGAGTGTCAGAGCGTATCAGAGAGAGTAAGGGGATCTCAGAGAGAAGAAGGGAGTGTCAGAGGGTAACAGAGAGAGGAAGGGGATCGCAGAGAGAGGAAGAGGTGTTAGAGGGTATCAGAGAGTGTAAGGGGGTGTCAGAGAGAGGAAGTGAGTGTCAGAGGGTATCAGAGGGTGTAAGGGGATCTCAGAGAGAGGAAGGGAGTGTCAGAGGGTATCAGAGAATGTGAGGGGATCTCAGAGAGAGGAAGGGAGTGTCAGAGGGTATCAGAGAATGTGAGGGGATCTCAGAGAGGGGAAGGGAGTGTCAGAGGGTTTCAGAGAGTGTAAGGGGATCTCAGAGAGGGGAAGGGAGTGTCAGAGGGTATCAGAGAGTGTAAGGGGATCCCAGAGAGAGGAAGGGTGTGTCAGAGTGTATCAGAGAGTGTTAGGGGATCTCAGAGAGGGGAAGGGAGTGTCATTGCGTATCAGAGAGTGTACGGAGATCTCAGAGAGAGCAAGGGATTGTCAGAGGGTATCAGAGAGTGTATGGCGGCTCAGTGAGGGGAAGAGAGTGTCAGAGAGTATCAGAGAGTGAGGGGAACTCAGAGAGGGCCAGAGAGTGACAGAGGGTATCAGAGAGCGTAAGGGGTTCCCAGAGAGGGGAAGGGAGTGTCAGAGCGTATCAGAGAGAGTAAGGGGATCTCAGAGAGAAGAAGGGAGTGTCAGAGGGTAACAGAGAGAGTAAGGGGATCGCAGAGAGAGGAAGAGGTGTTAGAGGGTATCAGGGACTGTAAGGGGATCTCAGAGAGAGGAAGTCATTGTCAGAGGGTATCAGAGGGTGCAAGGGGATCTCAGAGAGAGGAAGGGAGTGTCAGAGGGTTTCAGAGAGTGTCAGGGGATCTCAGAGAGGGGAAGGGAGTGTCAGATGGTATCAGAGAATGTGAGGGGATCACAGAGAGGGGAAGGGAGTGTCAGAGGGTTTCAGAGAGTGTCAGGGGATCTCAGAGAGGGGAAGGGAGTGTCAGAGGGAATCAGTGAGTGTAAGGGGGCTCAGAGAGGGGAAGGGAGTGTCAGAGGGTATCAGTGAGTGTAAGGGGGCTCAGAGAGGGGAAGGGAGTGTCAGAGGGTATCAGAGAGTGTGAGGGGATCTCAGAGAGGGGAAGGGGTGTAAGAGGGTATCAGAGAGTGTAAGGGGATCTCAGAGAGGGGGAGGGAGTGTCACAGGGTATCAGAGAGTGTAAGGGGGTCTCAGAGAGAGGAAGGGAGTGTCAGAGGGTATCAGAGGGTGTGAGGGGATCCCAGAGAGAGGAAGGGAGTGTCAGAGTGTATCAGAGAGTAATGGGATCTCAGAGACGGGAAGGGAGTGTCAGAGAGCATCAGAGAGTACGGGGATCTCAGAGAAGTTAAGGGAGTGTCAGAGGGTATCAGAGAGTGTAAGGGGGCTCAGAGAGGGGAAGAGAGTGTCAGAGAGTATAAGAGAGTGAGGGGAACTCAGAGAGGGCCAGAGAGTGACAGAGTGTCTCAGAGAGCGTAAGGGGGTCTCAGAGAGAGGAAGGGAGTGTCAGAGGGTATCAGAGAGTGTGAGGTGATCTTAGGGAGGGGTAGGGGTGTCAGAGGGTATCAGAGAGTGTGAGGGGATCCCAGAGAGGGGAAGGGAGTGTCACAGGTTATCAGAGAGAGTAAGGGGATCTCAGAGAGGGGAAGGGAGTTTCAGAGGGTATCAGAGAGTGTGAGGGGATCCCAGAGAGGGGAAGGGAGTGGCAGAGGGTATCAGAGAGAGTAATGGGATCTCAGAGAGAGAAAGGGGTGTCAGTGGGTATCAGAGAGTGTAAGGGGATCGCAGAGAGGGGAAGAGATGGTAAGAGGGTATCAGAGAGTGTAAGGGGATCTCAGAGAGGGGAAGGGGTGTCAGGGGGTATCAGAGAGTGTTGGAGGATCTCAGATAGGGGAAGGGATGTCAGAGGGTATCAGAGCGTGTGAGGGGGTCTCAGAGAGGGGAAGGGGTTTCAGAGGGTATCAGAGAGTGCAAGGGGATCTCAGAGAGTGGAAGGGAGTGTCAGAGGGTATCAGAGAGTGTGAGGGTATCTCAGACAGGGGAAGGGAGTGTCAGAGTGTATCAGAGAGTGCGAGGGGATCTCAGTGAGGGGAAGGGAGTGTCAGAGTGTATCAGAGAGTGTGAGGGGATCTCAGAGAAGGGAGGAGAGTGTCACAGGGTATCAGAGAGTGCGAGGGGATCTCAGAGAGGGGAAGGGAGTGTCAAAGGGTATCAGAGAGTGTGAGGGGATCTCAGAGAGAGGAAGGGAGTGTCAGAGGTTATCAGAGAGTGTGAGGGGATCTCAGAGAGGGGAAGGGAGTGTCAGAGGCTATCAGAGAGTGTAAGTGGATCTCAGAGAGGCCAAGGGAGTGTAAGGGGGTATCAGAGAGTGAGAGGGGATCTCAGAGAGGGGAAGGGACTCTCAGAGCGTAACAGAGAGAGTAAGGGGATCGCAGAGAGAGGAAGTGAGTGTCAGAGGGTATCAGAGGGTGTAAGGGGATCTCAGAGAGAGGAAGGGCGTGTCAGAGGGTATCAGAGAATGTGAGGGGATCTCAGAGAGGGGAAGGGAGTGTCAGAGGGTTTCAGAGAGTGTAAGGGGATCTCAGAGAGGGGAAGGGAGTGTCAGAGGGTATCAGAGAGAGTAAGGGGATCTCAGAGAGAAGAAGGGAGTGTCAGAGGGTAACAGAGAGAGTAAGGGGATCGCAGAGAGAAGAAGAGGTGTCAGAGGGTATCAGAGACTGTAAGGGGATCTCAGAGAGAGGAAGTCATTGTCAGAGGGTATCAGAGGGTGTAAGGGGATCTCAGAGAGAGGAAGGGAGTGTCAGATGGTATCAGAGAATGTGAGGGGATCACAGAGAGGGGAAGGGAGTGTCAGAGGGTTTCAGAGAGTGTCAGGGGATCTCAGAGAGGGGAAGGGAGTGTCAGAGGGTATCGGAGTGTGTAAGTGGATCTCAGAGAGGGGAAGGGAGTGTCAGAGGGTATCAGTGAGTGTAAGGGGGCTCAGAGAGGGGAAGGGAGTGTCAGAGGGTATCAGAGAGTGTGAGGGGATCTCAGAGAGGGGAAGGGGTGTAAGAGGGTATCAGAGAGTGTAAGGGGATCTCAGAGAGGGGGAGGGAGTGTCACAGGGTATCAGAGAGTGTAAGGGGGTCTCAGAGAGAGGAAGGGAGTGTCAGAAGGTATCAGAGGGTGTGAGGGGATCCCAGAGAGAGGAAGGGAGTGTCAGAGTGTATCAGAGAGTAATGGGATCTCAGAGACGGGAAGGGAGTGTCAGAGAGCATCAGAGAGTACGGGGATCTCAGAGAAGTTAAGGGAGTGTCAGAGGGTATCAGAGAGTGTAAGGGGGCTCAGAGAGGGGAAGAGAGTGTCAGAGAGTATAAGAGAGTGAGGGGAACTCAGAGAGGGCCAGGGAGTGACAGAGTGTCTCAGAGAGCGTAAGGGGGTCTCAGAGAGAGGAAGGGAGTGTCAGAGGGTATCAGAGAGTGTGAGATGATCTTAGGGAGGGTTAGGGGTGTCAGAGGGTATCAGAGAGTGTGAGGGGATCCCAGAGAGGGGAAGGGAGTGTCACAGGGTATCAGAGAGAGTAAGGGGATCTCAGAGAGGGGAAGGGAGTTTCAGAGGGTATCAGAGAGTGTGAGGGGATCCCAGAGAGGTGAAGGGAGTGGCAGAGGGTATCAGAGAGAGTAATGGGATCTCAGAGAGAGAAAGGGGTGTCAGTGGGTATCAGAGAGTGTAAGGGGATCGCAGAGAGGGGAAGTGAGTGTCAGAGGGTATCAGAGGGTGTAAGGGGATCTCAGAGAGAGGAAGGGCGTGTCAGAGGGTATCAGAGAATGTGAGGGGATCTCAGAGAGGGGAAGGGAGTGTCAGAGGGTATCAGAGAGTGTGAGGGGATCCCAGAGAGGTGAAGGGAGTGGCAGAGGGTATCAGAGAGAGTAATGGGATCTCAGAGAGAGAAAGGGGTGTCAGTGGGTATCAGAGAGTGTAAGGGGATCGCAGAGAGGGGAAGAGATGGTAAGAGGGTATCAGAGAGTGTAAGGGGATCTCAGAGAGGGGAAGGGGTGTCAGGGGGTATCAGAGAGTGTTGGAGGATCTCAGATAGGGGAAGGGATGTCAGAGGGTATCAGAGCGTGTGAGGGGGTCTCAGAGAGGGGAAGGGGTTTCAGAGGGTATCAGAGAGTGTAAGGGGATCTCAGAGAGTGGAAGGGAGTGTCAGAGGGTATCAGAGAGTGTGAGGGTATCTCAGACAGGGGAAGGGAGTGTCAGAGTGTATCAGAGAGTGCGAGGGGATCTCAGTGAGGGGAAGGGAGTGTCAGAGTGTATCAGAGAGTGTGAGGGGATCTCAGAGAAGGGAGGAGAGTGTCACAGGGTATCAGAGAGTGCGAGGGGATCTCAGAGAGGGGAAGGGAGTGTCAAAGGGTATCAGAGAGTGTGAGGGGATCTCAGAGAGAGGAAGGGAGTGTCAGAGGTTATCAGAGAGTGTGAGGGGATCTCAGAGAGGGGAAGTGAGTGTCAGAGGCTATCAGAGAGTGTAAGTGGATCTCAGAGAGGCCAAGGGAGTGTAAGGGGGTATCAGAGAGTGAGAGGGGATCTCAGAGAGGGGAAGGGACTCTCAGAGCGTATCAGAGAGAGTAAGGGGATCTCAGAGAGAAGAAGGGAGTGTCAGAGCGTAACAGAGAGAGTAAGGGGATCGCAGAGAGAGGAAGTGAGTGTCAGAGGGTATCAGAGGGTGTAAGGGGATCTCAGAGAGAGGAAGGGAGTGTCAGAGGGTATCAGAGAATGTGAGGGGATCTCAGAGAGGGGAAGGGAGTGTCAGAGGGTTTCAGAGAGTGTAAGGGGATCTCAGAGAGGGGAAGGGAGTGTCAGAGGGTATCAGAGAGTGTAAGGGGATCTCAGAGAGGGGAAGGGAGTGTCAGAGGGTTCCAGAGAGTGTAAGGGGGTGTCAGAGAGAGGAAGAGAGTGTCAGAGGGTATCAGAGAGTGCGAGGGGATCTCAGAGAGGGGAAGGGAGTGTCAGAGGGTATCAGTGAGTGCAAGGGGGCTCAGAGAGGGGAAGGGAGTGTCAGAGGGTATCAGAGAGTGTGAGGGGATCTCAGAGAGGGGAAGGGGTGTAAGAGGGTATCAGAGTTTGTAAGGGGATCTCAGAGAGGGGTAGGGAGTGTCACAGGGTATCAGAGAGTGTAAGGGGGTCTCAGAGAGAGGAAGGGAGTGTCAGAGGGTATCAGAGGGTGTGAGGGGATCCCAGAGAGAGGAAGGGAGTGTCAGAGGGTATCAGAGAGTAATGGGATCTCAGAGACGGGAAGGGAGTGTCAGAGAGCATCAGAGAGTACGGGGATCTCAGAGAGTGTCAGGGGATCCCAGAGAGGGGAAGAGAGTGTCAGAGAGTATCAGAGAGTGAGGGGAACTCAGAGAGGGGCAGAGAGTGACAGAGGGTATCAGAGAGCGTAAGGGGTTCCCAGAGAGGGGAAGAGATTTTCAGAGGGTATCAGAGAATGTGAGGGGATCCCAGTGAGGGGAAGAGAGTGTCAGAGGGTATCAGAGAGAGTGTGAGGGGATCCCAGAGAGGGGAAGAGAGTGTCAGAGGGTATCAGAGAGTGTAAGGGGATCCCAGAGAGGGGAAGGGGTGTCAGAGGGTATCAGAGAGTGTGAGGTGATCTTAGGGAGGGGTAGGGGTGTCAGAGGGTATCAGAGAGTGTGAGGGGATCCCAGAGAGGGGAAGGGAGTGTCAGAGGGTATCAGAGAGTGTGAGGGGATCCCAGAGAGGGGAATAGACTGTAAGAGGGTATCAGAGAATGTAAGGCGATCTAAGAGAGGGGAAGGGGTGTCAGATGGTATCAGAGAGTGTGAGGGGATCTCAGAGAAGGGAAGGTGTGTCAGAGGGTATCAGAGAGTGTGAGGTGATCTCAGAGAGGGGAAGTGGTGTCAGAGGGTATCAGACAGTGTAAGGGGATCTCAGAGAGGGGAAGGGGTGTCAGGGGGTATCAGAGAGTGTAAGAGGATCTCAGAGAGGGGAAGTGATGTCAGAGGGTATCAGAGCGTGTGAGAGGGTCTCAGAGAGGGGAAGGGGTTTCAGAGGGTATCAGAGAGAGAAAGGGGATCCCAGAGAGGGGGAAGGAATATCAGAGGGTATCAGAGAGAGTAAGGGGATCTCAGAGAGGGGAAGGGGAGTCACAGTTTATCAGAGAGAGTAAGGGGACCTCAGAGAGGGGAAGAGAGTGTCGGAGGGTATTGGAGAGTGCAAGTGGGCTCAGAGAGGGGAAGGGGTGTCAGAGGGAATCAGAGAGTGTAAGGGGATCTCAGAGAGGGGAAGGGAGTGTCAGAGGGTATCAGAGAGTGCGAGGGGATCTCAGAGAGGGGAAGGGAGTATCAAAGGGTATCAGAGAGTGTGAGGGGATATCAGAGAGGGGAAGGGAGTGTCAGAGGCTATCAGAGCGTGTAAGGGGATCTCAGTGAGGCCAAGGGAGTGTAAGGGGCTATCAGAGAGTGAGAGGGGATCTCAGAGAGGGGAAGGGACTGTCAGAGCGTATCAGAGAGAGTAAGGGGATCTCAGAGAGAAGAAGGGGTGTAAGAGGGTATCAGAGAGTGTAAGGGGATGTCAGAGAGAGGAAGTGAGTGTCAGAGGGTATCAGAGGGTGTAAGGGGATCTCAGAGAGAGGAAGGGAGTGTCAGAGGGTATCAGAGAATGTGAGGGGATCTCAGAGTGGGGAAGGGAGTGTCAGAGGGTTTCAGAGAGTGTAAGGAGATCTCAGAGAGGGGAAGGGAGTGTCAGAGGGTTCCAGAGAGTGTAAGGGGGTATCAGAGAGAGGAAGAGAGTGTCAGAGGGTATCAGAGAGTGCGAGGGGATCTTAGAGAGGGGAAGGGAGTGTCAGAGGGTATCAGTGAGTGCAAGGGGGCTCAGAGGGGGGAAGGGAGTGTCAGAGGGTATCAGAGAGTGTGAGGGGATCTCAGAGAGGGGAAGGGGTGTAAGAGGGTATCAGAGTTTGTAAGCGGATCTCAGAGAGGGGGAGGGAGTGTCACAGGGTATCAGAGAGTGTAAGGGGGTCTCAGAGAGAGGAAGGGAGTGTCAGAGGGTATCAGAGGGTGTGAGGGGATCCCAGAGAGAGGAAGGGAGTGTCAGAGGGTATCAGAGAGTAATGGGATCTCAGAGACGGGAAGGGAGTGTCAGAGAGCATCAGAGAGTACGGGGATCTCAGAGAGGGAAAGGGAGTGTCAGAGGGTATCAGAGAGTGTGAGGGGATCTCAGAGAGGGGAAGGGAGTGTCAGAGTGTATCAGAGAGAGTAAGGGGTTCTCAGAGAGAAGAAGGGAGTGTCAGAGGGTAACAGAGAGAGTAAGGGGATCGCAGAAAGGGGAAGAGTTGTTAGAGGGTATCAGAGAGTGCAAAGGGATCTCAGAGAGAGGAAGTGAGTGTCAGAGGGTATCAGAGGGTGTAAGGTGATCTCAGAGAGAGGAAGGGAGTGTCAGATGTTATCAGAGAATGTGAGGGGATCTCAGAGAGGTTAAGGGAGTGTCAGAGCGTTTCAGAGAGTGTGAGGGGATCTCAGAGAGGGGAAGGGAGTGTCAGAGGGTATCAGAGAGTGTAAGGGGGCTCAGAGAGGGGCAGGGGTGTCAGAGGGTATCAGAGAGAGTGTGGGGGGATCTCAGTGAGAGGAAGGGAGTGTCAGAGTGTATCAGAGAGTGTGAGGGGATCTCAGAGAGAGGAAGAGAGTGTCAGAGGGTATGAGAGAGAGTAAAGGGAACTCACAGAGGGGAAGGGAGTGTCAGTGGGTATCAGAGAGAGAAAGGGGATCTCAGAGAGGGGAAGGGAGTGTCAGAGGGTATCAGAGAGTGTAAGGGGGTCTCAGAGAGAGGAAGAGAGTGTCAGAGGTTATCAGAGAGAGTAAGGGGATCTAAGAGAGTGGAAGGGAGTGTCAGAGGGTATCAGAGAGTGTAAGGGGATCCCAGAGAGGGGAAGGGGTGTCAGAGGGTATCAGATAGTGTGAGGTGATCTTCGGGAGGTGTAGGGGTGTCAGAGGGTATCAGAGAGTGTGAGGGGATCCCAGAGAGGGGAAGGGAGTGTCAGAGGGTATCAGAGAGAGTAAGGGGATCTCAGAGAGGGGAAGGGAGTTTCAGAGGGTATCAGAGAGTGTGAGGGGATCCCAGAGAGGGGAAGGGAGTGTCAAAGGGTATCAGAGAGAGCAAGGGGATCTCAGAGAGAGAAAGGGGTGTCAGTGGGTATCAGAGAGTGTAAGGGGATCTCAGAGAGGGGAAGAGACTGTAAGAGGGTATCAGAGAATGTAAGGGGATCTAAGAGAGGGGAAGGGGTGTCAGCTGGTATCAGAGAGTGTGAGGGGATCTCAGAGAGGGGAAGGTGTGTCAGAGGGTATCAGAGAGTGTAAGGGGATGTCAGAGAGAGGAAGTGAGTGTCAGAGGGTATCAGAGGGTGTAAGGGGATCTCAGAGAGAGGAAGGGAGTGTCAGAGGCTATCAGAGAATGTGAGGGGATCTCAGAGAGGGGAAGGGAGTGTCAGAGGGTTTCAGAGAGTGTAAGGAGATCTCAGAGAGGGGAAGGGAGCGTCAGAGGGTTCCAGAGAGTGTAAGGGGGTATCAGAGAGAGGAAGAGAGTGTCAGAGGGTATCAGAGAGTGCGAGGGGATCTCAGAGAGGGAAAGGGAGTGTCAGAGGGTATCAGTGAGTGCAAGGGGGCTCAGAGAGGGGAAGGGAGTGTCAGAGGGTATCAGAGAGTGTGAGGGGATCTCAGAGAGGGGAAGGGGTGTAAGAGGGTATCAGAGTTTGTAAGGGGATCTCAGAGAGGGGGAGGGAGTGTCACAGGGTATCAGAGAGTGTAAGGGGGTCTCAGAGAGAGGAAGGGAGTGTCAGAGGTTATCAGAGGGTGTGAGGGGATCCCAGAGAGAGGAAGGGAGTGTCAGAGGGTATCAGAGAGTAATGGGATCTCAGAGACGGGAAGAGAGTGTCAGAGAGCATCAGAGAGTACGGGGATCTCAGAGAGGGAAAGGGAGTGTCAGAGGGTATCAGAGAGTGTGAGGGGATCTCAGAGAGGGGAAGGGAGTGTCAGAGTGTATCAGAGAGAGTAAGGGGTTCTCAGAGAGAAGAAGGGAGTGTCAGAGGGTAACAGAGAGAGTAAGGGGATCGCAGAAAGGGGAAGAGATGTTAGAGGGTATCAGAGAGTGCAAAGGGATCTCAGAGAGAGGAAGTGAGTGTCAGAGGGTATCAGAGGGTGTAAGGGGATCTCAGAGAGAGGAAGGGAGTGTCAGATGTTATCAGAGAATGTGAGGGGATCTCAGAGAGGTTAAGGGAGTGTCAGACCGTTTCAGAGAGTGTGAGGGGATCTCAGAGAGGGGAAGGGAGTGTCAGAGGGTATCAGAGAGTGTAAGGGGGCTCAGAGAGGGGCAGGGGTGTCAGAGGGTATCAGAGAGAGTGTGGGGGGATCTCAGTGAGAGGAAGGGAGTGTCAGAGTGTATCAGAGAGTGTGAGGGGATCTCAGAGAGAGGAAGAGAGTGTCAGAGGGTATGAGAGAGAGTAAGGGGATCTCACAGAGGGGAAGGGAGTGTCAGTGGGTATCAGAGAGAGAAAGGGGATCTCAGAGAGGGGAAGGGAGTGTCAGAGGGTATCAGAGAGTGTAAGGGGGTCTCAGAGAGAGGAAGAGAGTGTCAGAGGTTATCAGAGAGAGTAAGGGGATCTCAGAGAGGGGAAGGGAGTGTCAGAGGGTATCAGAGAGTGTAAGGGGATCCCAGAGAGGGGAAGGGGTGTCAGAGGGTATCAGATAGTGTGAGGTGATCTTCGGGAGGTGTAGGGGTGTCAGAGGGTATCAGAGAGCGTGAGGGGATCCCAGAGAGGGGAAGGGAGTGTCAGAGGGTATCAGAGAGAGTAAGGGGATCTCAGAGAGGGGAAGGGAGTTTCAGAGGTTATCAGAGAGTGTGAGGGGATCCCAGAGAGGGGAAGGGAGTGGCAGAGGGTATCAGAGAGAGCAAGGGGATCTCAGAGAGAGAAAGGGACTATCAGAGGGTATCAGAGAGTAATGGGATCTCAGAGAGGGGAAGGGAGTGTCAGAGATCATCAGAGAGTACGGGGATCTCAGAGAGGGGAAGGGAGTGTCAGAGGGTATCAGAGAGTGTAAGAGGATCTCAGAGAGGGGAAGGGATGTCAGAGGGTATCAGAGCGTGTGAGGGGGTCTCAGAGAGGGGAAGGGGTTTCAGAGGGTATCAGAGAGAGTAAGGGGATCCCAGAGAGGGGGAAGGAATATCAGAGGGTATCAGAGAGAGTAAGGGGATCTCAGAGAGGGGAAGGGGTGTCACAAGGTATCAGAGAGAGTGAGGGGACCTCAGAGAGGGGAAGAGAGTGTCGGAGGGTGTTAGAGAGTGCAAGTGGGCTCTGAGAGGGGAAGGGGTGTCAGAGGGAATCAGAGAGTGTAAGGGGATCTCAGAGAGGGGAAGGGAGTGTCAGAGGTTATCAGAGAGTGTGAGGGTATCTCAGAGAGGGGAAGGGATTGTCAGAGAGTATCAGAGAGTGCGAGGGGATCTCAGAGAGGGGAAGGGAGTGTCAGAGTGTATCAGAGAGTGTGAGGGGTTCTCAGAGAAGGGTGGAGAGTGTCACAGGGTATCAGAGAGTGCGAGGGGATCTCAGAGAGGGGAAGGGAGTGTCAAAGGGTATCAGAGGGTGTAAGGGGATCTCAGAGAGAGGAAGGGAGTGTCAGATGTTATCAGAGAATGTGAGGGGATCTCAGAGAGGTTAAGGGAGTGTCAGACCGTTTCAGAGAGTGTGAGGGGATCTCAGAGAGGGGAAGGGAGTGTCAGAGGGTATCAGAGAGTGTAAGGGGGCTCAGAGAGGGGCAGGGGTGTCAGAGGGTATCAGAGAGAGTGTGGGGGGATCTCAGTGAGAGGAAGGGAGTGTCAGAGTGTATCAGAGAGTGTGAGGGGATCTCAGAGAGAGGAAGAGAGTGTCAGAGGGTATGAGAGAGAGTAAGGGGATCTCACAGAGGGGAAGGGAGTGTCAGTGGGTATCAGAGAGAGAAAGGGGATCTCAGAGAGGGGAAGGGAGTGTCAGAGGGTATCAGAGAGTGTAAGGGGGTCTCAGAGAGAGGAAGAGAGTGTCAGAGGTTATCAGAGAGAGTAAGGGGATCTCAGAGAGGGGAAGGGAGTGTCAGAGGGTATCAGAGAGTGTAAGGGGATCCCAGAGAGGGGAAGGGGTGTCAGAGGGTATCAGATAGTGTGAGGTGATCTTCGGGAGGTGTAGGGGTGTCAGAGGGTATCAGAGAGCGTGAGGGGATCCCAGAGAGGGGAAGGGAGTGTCAGAGGGTATCAGAGAGAGTAAGGGGATCTCAGAGAGGGGAAGGGAGTTTCAGAGGTTATCAGAGAGTGTGAGGGGATCCCAGAGAGGGGAAGGGAGTGGCAGAGGGTATCAGAGAGAGCAAGGGGATCTCAGAGAGAGAAAGGGACTATCAGAGGGTATCAGAGAGTAATGGGATCTCAGAGAGGGGAAGGGAGTGTCAGAGATCATCAGAGAGTACGGGGATCTCAGAGAGGGGAAGGGAGTGTCAGAGGGTATCAGAGAGTGTAAGAGGATCTCAGAGAGGGGAAGGGATGTCAGAGGGTATCAGAGCGTGTGAGGGGGTCTCAGAGAGGGGAAGGGGTTTCAGAGGGTATCAGAGAGAGTAAGGGGATCCCAGAGAGGGGGAAGGAATATCAGAGGGTATCAGAGAGAGTAAGGGGATCTCAGAGAGGGGAAGGGGTGTCACAAGGTATCAGAGAGAGTGAGGGGACCTCAGAGAGGGGAAGAGAGTGTCGGAGGGTGTTAGAGAGTGCAAGTGGGCTCTGAGAGGGGAAGGGGTGTCAGAGGGAATCAGAGAGTGTAAGGGGATCTCAGAGAGGGGAAGGGAGTGTCAGAGGTTATCAGAGAGTGTGAGGGTATCTCAGAGAGGGGAAGGGATTGTCAGAGAGTATCAGAGAGTGCGAGGGGATCTCAGAGAGGGGAAGGGAGTGTCAGAGTGTATCAGAGAGTGTGAGGGGTTCTCAGAGAAGGGTGGAGAGTGTCACAGGGTATCAGAGAGTGCGAGGGGATCTCAGAGAGGGGAAGGGAGTGTCAAAGGGTATCAGAGAGTGTGAGGGGATCTCAGAGAGGGGAAGGGAGTGTCAGAGGGTATCAGAGAGTGTGAGGGGATCTCAGAGAGGGGTAGGGAGTGTCAGAGGCTATGAGAGAGTGTATGGGGATCTCAGAGAGGCCAAGGGAGTGTAAGTGGGTATCAGAGAGTGAGAGGGGATCTCAGAGTGGGGAAGGGACTGTCAGAGCGTATCAGAGAGTGTAAGGGGATCTCAGAGAGAAGAAGGGAGTGTCAGAGGTTAACAGAGAGAGTAAGGGGATCGCAGAGACAGGAAGAGGTGTTGGAGGGTATCAGAGAGTGTTAGAGGATGTCAGAGAGAGGAAGTGAGTGTCAGAGGGTATCAGAGGGTGTAAGGGGATCTCAGAGAGAGGAAGGGAGTGTCAGAGGGTATCAGAGAATGTGAGGGGATCTCAGAGAGGGGAATGGAGTGTCAGAGGGTTTCAGAGAGTGTAAGGGGATCTCAGAGATGGGAAGGGAGTGTCAGAGGGTATCAGAGAGTGTAAGGGGATCCCAGAGAGAGGAAGGGTGTGTCAGAGTGTATCAGAGAGTGTTAGGGCATCTCAGATAGGGAAAGGGAGTGTCAGAGGGTATCAGAGAGTGTAAGGGGATCTCAGAGAGGGGAAGGGAGTGTCATAGGGTTCCAGAGAGTGTAAGGGGGTATCAGAGAGAGGAAGAGAGTGTCAGAGGGTATCAGAGAGTGCGAGGGGATCTCAGAGAGGGGAAGGGATTGTCAGAGGTTATCAGTGAGTGCAAGGGGGCTCAGAGAGGGGAAGGGAGTGTCAGAGGGTATCAGAGAGTGTGAGGGGATCTCAGAGAGGGGAAGGGGTGTAAGAGGGTATCAGAGTTTGTAAGGGGATCTCAGAGAGGGGGAGGGAGTGTCACATGGTATCAGAGAGTGTAAGGGGGTCTCAGAGAGAGGAAGGGAGTGTCAGAGGGTATCAGAGGGTGTGAGGGGATCCCAGAGAGAGGAAGGGAGTGTCAGAGGGTATCAGAGAGTAATGGGATCTCAGAGACTGGAAGGGAGTGTCAGAGAGCATCAGAGAGTACGGGGATCTCAGAGAGGGGAAGGGAGTGTCAGAGGGTATCAGAGAGTGTGAGGGGATCTCAGAGAGGGGAAGGGAGTGTCAGAGTGTATCAGAGAGAGTAAGGGGTTCTCAGAGAGATGAAGGGAGTGTCAGAGGGTAACATAGAGAGTAAGGGGATCGCAGAAAGGGGAACAGGTGTTCGAGGGTATCAGAGAGTGCAAAGGGATCTCAGAGAGAGGAAGTGAGTGTCAGAGGGTATCAGAGGGTGTAAGGGGATCTCAGAGAGAGGAATGTAGTGTCAGAGGGTATCAGAGAATGTAAGAGGATCCCAGAGAGAGGAAGGCTGTGTCAGAGTGTATCAGAGAGTGTAAGGGGATCTCAGAAAGGGGAAGGGTGTGTCAGAGGGTTCCAGAGAGTGTCAGGGGGTCTCAGAGAGAGGAAGAGAGTGTCAGAAGTTATCAGAGAGTGTGAGGGGATCTCAGAGAGTGGAAGGGAGTGTCAGAGGGTATCAGAGAGTGTAAGGGGGCTCAGAGAGGGGCAGGGGTGTCAGAGGGTATCAGAGAGAGTGTGGGGGGACCTCAGCGAGAGGAAGGGAGTGTCAGAGTGTATCAGAGAGTGTGAGGGGATCTCAGAGAGAGGAAGAGAGTGTCAGAGGGTATGGGAGAGAGTAAGGGGATCTCACAGAGGGGAAGGGAGTGTCAGTGTTTATCAGAGAGAGTAAGGGGATCTCAGAGAGGGGAAGGGAGTGTCAGAGGGTATCAGAGAGTGTAAGGGGGTCTCAGAGAGAGGAAGAGAGTGTCAGAGGGTATCAGAGAGAGTAAGGGGATCTCAGAGAGAGGAAGAGAGTGTCAGAGGGTATCAGAGAGTGGAAGGGGATCCCAGAGAGAGGAAGTGTGTGCCAGAGGGTACCAGAGAGTGTAAGGGGATCTCAGAGATGAGAATGGAGTGTCAGAGGGTATCAGAGAGTGTAAGGGGATCTCAGAGAGAGGAAGGGAGTGTCAGAGCGTACCAGAGAGTGTAAGGGTGTCTCGGAGAGCGGAAGGGAGTGTCAGAGGGTATCAGAGAGTAATCGGATCTCAGAGAGGGGACGGGGTGTCAGAGAGGGGAAGGAGTGTCAGAGCGTATCAGAGAGAGTAAGCGGATCTCAGAGAGGGGAAGTGGTGTCAGAGGTTATCTGAGAGAGTAAGGGGATCCAAGAGAGAGGAGGGAGTGTCAGAGGGTATCAGAGAGTACAGGGATCTCAGAGAGAGGAATGGAGTATCACAGGGTATCAGAGGGAGTGAGGGGACCACAGAGAGAGGAAGGGAGTGTTAGAGGGTATCAGAGAGTAATGGAATCTCAGAGAGGGGAAGGGTGTGTCAGAGAGTATCAGAGATTACGGGGATCTCAGAGAGGGGAAGGGAGTGTCAGAGGGTATCAGAGCGTGTTGGGGATCTCAGAGAGGTTAAGGGAGTGTCAGAGGGTATCAGAGAGTATGAGGGGATCTCAGCGAGTGGAATGGAGTGTCAGAGGATATCAGAGAGTGCAAGGGGGATCAGAGAGGGGAAGGGGTGTCAGAGGGTATCAGAGAGAGTGAGGGGATCTCAGAGAGAGGAAGAGAGTGAACGATGATTATCAGAGACAGTAAGGGGATCTCAGAGAGGGGAAGGGGGTGTCAGAGAGTATCAGAGAGTACGGGGATCTCACTTAGGGGAAGGGAGTGTCAGAGGGTATCAGAGAGTGTAAGGGGATCTCAGAGAGAGGAAGGGAGTCTCAGAGGGTACCAGAGAGTGTTAGGGGGTCTCAGAGAGATGAAGAGAGTGTCAGAGGGCATCAGAGAGTGTGAGGGGATCTCAGAGAGGGGAAGGGAGTGTCTGCGGGTATCAGAGAGTACGGGGATCTCAGAGAGATGAAGGGATTGTCAGAGGGTATCAGAGAGAGTAAGGGGATCTCACAGAGGGGAAGGGGTGTCAGATGGAATCAGAGAATGTGAGGGGGTCTCAGGGAGAGAAAGGGAGTGTCAGAGGGTATCAGAGAGTAATGGGATCTCAGAGAGGGGAAGGGGTGTCAGAGTGGGGAAGGAGTGTCAGAGGGTATCAGAGAGTTTAAGTGGATCCAAGATAGAGGAAGGGAGTGTCAGAGGGCATCAGAGAGTACGGGGATCTGAGAGAGAGGAAGGGAGTGTCAGAGGGTATCAGAGGGTGTGAGGGGATCCCAGAGAGAGGAAGGGAGTGTCAGAGGGTATCAGAGAGTCATGGGATCTGAGAGAGGGGACGGGTTCGTCAGAGAGTATCAGAGAGAGTAAGGGGATCTCAGAGAGAAGAAGGGAGTGTCAGAGGGTATCAGAGAGTGTCAGGGGATCTCAGAGAGGGGAAGGGAGTGTCAGAGGGTTTCAGAGAGTGTGAGGGGATCTCAGAGAGGGGAAGGGTGTGTCAGAGTGTATCAGAGAGTGGAAGGGGATCCCAGAGAGAGGAAGGGTGTGTCAGAGGGTATCGGAGAGTGTAAGGGGATCTCAGAGAGGGGAAGGGAGTGTCAGAGGGTATCAGAGAGAGTCAGGGGATCTCAGAGAGAGGAAGGGAGTGTCAGAGGGTATCAGAGAGTGCGAGGGGATCTCAGAGAGGGGAAGGGAGTGTCAGAGTGTATCAGAGAGTGTGAGGGGATCTCAGAGAAGGGAGGAGAGTGTCACAGGGTATCAGAGAGTGCGAGGGGATCTCAGAGAGGGGAAGGGAGTGTCAAAGGGTATCAGAGAGTGTGAGGGGATCTCAGAGAGGGGAAGGGAGTGTCAGAGGGTATCAGAGAATGTGAGGGGGTCTCGGAGAGAAAAAGGGAGTGTCAGTGGGGATCAGAGAGTAATGGGATCTCAGAGAGGGGAAGGGGTTTCAGAGAGGGGAAGGAGTGTCAGAGGGTATCAGAGAGTGTAAGGGGATCCAAGATAGAGGAAGGGAGTGTCAGAGGGTATCACAGAGTACGGGGATCTCAGAGAGAGGAAGGGAGTGTCAGAGGGTATCAGAGAGTCATGGGATCTCAGAGAGGGGACGGGTTCGTCAGAGAGTATCAGAGAGAGTAAGGGGATCTCAGAGTGAAGAAGGGAGTGTCAGAGGGTATCAGAGAGTGTCAGGGGATCTCAGAGAGAGGAAGGGAGTGTCAGAGGGTATCAGAGAATGTGAGGGGATCTCAGAGAGGGGAAGTGAGTGTCAGAGGGTTTCAGAGAGCGTAAGTGGATCTCAGAGAGGGAAGGGAGTGTCAGAGGGTATCAGAGAGTGCAAGGGGATCCCAGAGAGAGGAAGGGTGTGTCAGATTGTATCAGAGAGTGTTAGGGGATCTCAGATAGGGGAAGGGAGTGTCAGAGGGTATCAGAGAGTGTAAGGGGATCTCAGAGAGGGGAAGGGAGTGTCAGAGGGTTCCAGAGAGTGTAAGGGGGTATCAGAGAGAGGAAGAGAGTGTCAGAGGGTATCAGGAAGTGCGAGGGGGCTCAGAGAGGGGAAGGGAGTGTCAGAGGGTATCAGAGAGTGTGAGGGGATCTCAGAGAGGGGAAGGGGTGTAAGAGGGTATCAGAGTTTGTAAGGGGATCTCAGAGAGGGGGAGGGAGTGTCACAGGGTATCAGAGAGTGTAAGGGGGTCTCAGAGAGAGGAAGGCAGTGTCAGAGGGTATCAGAGGGTGTGAGGGGATCCCAGAGAGAGGAAGGGAGTGTCAGAGGGTATCAGAGAGTAATGGGATCTCAGAGACGGGAAGGGAGTGTCAGAGAGCATCAGAGAGTAAGGGGATCTCAGAGAGGGGACAGGGTGTCAGAGGGATTCAGAGAATGTGAGGGGGTCTCGGAGAGAAAAAGGGAGTGTCAGTGGGGATCAGAGAGTAATGGGATCTCAGAGAGGGCAAGGGGTTTCAGAGAGTGGAAGGAGTGTCAGAGGTTATCAGAGAGTGTAAGGGGATCCAAGATAGAGGAAGGGAGTGTCAGAGGGTATCAGAGAGTACGGGGATCTCAGAGAGAGGAAGGGAGTGTCAGAGGGTATCAGAGGGTGTGAGGGGATCCCAGAGAGAGGAAGGGAGTGTCAGAGGGTATCAGAGAGTCATGGGATTTCAGAGAGGGGACGGGTTCGTCAGAGAGTATCAGAGAGAGTAAGGGGATCTCAGAGAGAAGAAGGGAGTGTCAGAGGGTATCAGAGAGTGTCAGGGGATCTCAGAGAGGGGAAGGGAATGTCAAAGGGTTCAGAGAGTGTGAGGGGATCTCAGAGAGGGGAGGTGTGTGTCAGAGTGTATCAGAGAGTGGAAGGGGATCCCAGAGAGAGGAAGGGTGTGTCAGAGGGTATCGGAGAGTGTAAGGGGATCTCAGAGAGGGGAAAGGAGTGTCGGAGGGTATCAGAGAGTGACAGGGGATCTCAGAGAGAGGAAGGGAGTGTCAGAGGGTATCAGAGAGTGCGAGGGGATCTCACAGAGGGGAAGGGAGTGTCAGAGTGTATCAGAGAGTGTGAGGGGATCTCAGAGAAGGGAGGAGAGTGTCACAGGGTATCAGAGAGTGCGAGGGGATCTCAGAGAGGGGAAGGGAGTGTCAAAGGGTATCAGAGAGTGTGAGGGGATCTCAGAGAGGGGAAGGGAGTGTCAGAGGGTATCAGAGAGTGTGAGGGGATCTCAGAGAGGGGAAGGGAGTGTCAGAGGCTATCAGAGAGTGTAAGGGGATCTCAGAGATGCCAAGGGAGTGTAAGGGGGTATCAGAGAGTGAGAGGGGATCTCAGAGAGGGGAAGGGACTGTCAGAGCGTAACAGAGAGAGTAAGGGGATCGCAGAGAGAGGAGGAGGTGCTAGAGGGTATCAGAGAGTGTAAGGGGATGTCAGAGAGAGGAAGTGAGTGTCAGAGGGTATCAGAGGGTGTAAGGGGATCTCAGAGAGAGGAAGGGAGTGTCAGAGGGTATCAGAGAATGTGAGGGGATCTCAGAGAGGGGAAGGGAGTGTCAGAGGGTTTCAGAGAGTGTAAGGGGATCTCAGAGAGGGGAAGGTAGTGTCAGAGGGTATCAGAGAGTGTAAGGGGATCCCAGAGAGAGGAAGGGTGTGTCAGAGTGTATCAGAGAGTGTTAGGGGATCTCAGATAGGGGAAGGGAGTGTCAGAGGGTATCAGAGAGTGTAAGGGGATCTCAGAGAGGGGTAGGGAGTGTCAGAGGGTTCCAGGGAGTGTAAGGGGGTATCAGAGAGAGGAAGAGAGTGTCAGAGGGTATCAGAGAGTGCGAGGGGATCTCAGAGAGGGGAAGGGAGTGTCAGAGGGTATCAGTGAGTGCAAGGGGGCTCAGAGAGGGGAAGGGAGTGTCAGAGGGTATCAGAGACTGTGAGGGGATCTCGGAGACGGGGAGGGAGTGTCACAGGGTATCAGAGAGTGTAAGGGGGTCTCAGAGAGAGGAAGGGAGTGTCAGAGGGTATCAGAGGGTGTGAGAGGATCTCAGAGAGGGGAAGGGAGTGTCAGAGTGTATCAGAGAGAGTAAGGGGTTCTCAGAGAGAAGAAGGGAGTGTCAGAGGGTAGCAGAGAGAGGAAGGGGATCGCAGAAAGGGGAAGAGGTGTTCGAGGGTATCAGAGAGTGCGAAGGGATCTCAGAGAGAGGAAGTGAGTATCAGATGGTATCAGAGAGTGTAAGGGGATCTCAGAGAGAGGAAGGGAGTGTCAGATGGTATCAGAGAATGTGAGGGGATCTCAGAGAGGTTAAGGGAGTGTCAGAGCGTTTCAGAGAGTGTGCGGGGATCTCAGAGAGGGGAAGATAGTGTCAGAGGTTATCAGAGAGTGTAAGAGGATCCCAGAGAGAGGAAGGCTGTGTCAGAGTGTATCAGAGAGTGTTAGTGGATCTCAGAGAGAGGAAGAGAGTGTCAGAAGTTATCAGAGAGTTTGAGGGGATCTCAGAGAGGGGAAGGGAGTGTCAGAGGGTATCAGAGAGTGTAAGGGGGCTCAGAGAGGGGCAGGGGTGTCAGAGGGTATCAGAGAGAGTGTGGGGGGATCTCAGTGAGAGGAAGGGAGTGTCAGAGTGTATCAGAGAGTGTGAGGGTATCTCAGAGAGAGGAAGGGAGTGTCAGAGGGTATGAGAGAGAGTAAGGGGATCTCACAGAGGGGAAGGGAGTGTCAGAGGGTATCAGAGAGTGTAAGGGGGTCTGAGAGAGAGGAAGAGAGTGTCAGAGGGTATCAGAGAGAGTAAGGGGATCTCAGAGAGGGGAAGGGAGTGTCAGAGGGTATCAGAGAGTGCAAGGGGATCCCAGAGAGAGGAAGTGTGTGCCAGAGGGTACCAGAGAGTGTAAGGGGATCTCAGAGATGAGAATGGAGTGTCAGAGGGTATCAGAGAGTGTAAGGGGATCTCAGAGAGAGGAAGTGAGTGTCAGAGCGTACCAGAGAGTGTAAGGGGGTCTCGGAGAGCGGAAGGGAGTGTCAGAGGGTATCATAGAGTAATCGGATCTCAGAGAGGGGACGGGGTGTCAGAGAGGGGAAGGAGTGTCAGAGCGTATCAGAGAGAGTAAGGGGATCTCAGAGAGGGGAAGTGGTGTCAGAGGTTATCAGAGAGAGTAAGGGGATCCAAGAGAGAGCAGAGAGTGTCAGAGGGTATCAGAGAGTACAGGGATCTGAGAGAGAGGAAGGGAGTATCACAGGGTATCAGAAGGCGTGAGGGGACCACAGAGAGAGGAAGGGAGTGTCCGAGGGTATCAGAGAGTAATGGGATCTCAGAGAGGGGAAGGGTGTGTCAGAGAGTATCAGAGATTACGGGGATCTCAGAGAGGGGAAGGGAGTGTCAGAGGGTATCAGAGAGTGTAAGGGGATCCCAGAGAGAGGAAGGGTGTGTCAGAGGGTATCAGAGAGTGTAAGGGGATCTCAGAGAGGTTAAGGGAGTGTCAGAGGGTATCAGAGAGTGCAAGGGGGTCTCAGAGAGAGGAAGAGAGTGTCAGAGGGTATCAGAGAGTGTGAGGGGATCTCAGAGTGGGGAAGGGAGTGCCAGAGGGTATCAGAGGGTGTGAAGGGATCTCAGAGAGTTGAAGGGAGTGTCAGAGCGTATTAGAGAGAGTAAGGGGATCTCAGAGAGAAGAAGGTAGTGTCAGAGGGTTCCAGAGAGTGTAAGGGGGTATCAGAGAGAGGAAGAGAGTGTCAGAGGGTATCAGAGAGTGCGAGGGGATCTCAGAGAGGGGAAGGGAGTGTCAGAGGGTATCAGTGAGTGCAAGGGGGCTCAGAGAGGGGAAGGGAGTGTCAGAGGGTATCAGAGAGTGTGAGGGGATCTAAGAGAGGGGAAGGGGTGTAAGAGGGTATCAGAGTTTGTAAGGGGATCTCAGAGAGGGGGAGGGAGTGTCACAGGGTATCAGAGAGTGTAAGGGGGTCTCAGAGAGAGGAAGGGAGTGTAAGAGGATATCAAAGGGTGTGAGGGGATCCCAGAGAGAGGAAGGGACTATCAGAGGGTATCAGAGAGTAATGGGATCTCAGAGAGGGGAAGGGAGTGTCAGAGATCATCAGAGAGTACGGGGATCTCAGAGAGGGGAAGGGAGTGTCAGAGGGCATCAGAGAGTGTGAGGGGATCTCAGAGAGGGGAAGGGAGTGTCAGAGTGTATCAGAGAGAGTAAGGGGTTCTCAGAGAGAAGAAGGGAGTGTCAGAGGGTAACAGAGAGAGTAAGGGGATCGCAGAAAGGGGAAGAGGTGTTAGAGGGTATCAGAAAGTGCAAAGGGATCTCAGAGAGAGGAAGTGAGTGTCAGAGGGTATCAGAGGGTGTAAGGGGATCTCAGAGAGAGGAAGGGAGTGTCAGATGGTATCAGAGAATGTGAGGGGATCGCAGAGAGGTTTAGGGAGTGTCAGAGGGTATCAGAGAGTGTAAGAGGAGCCCAGAGAGAGGAAGGCTGTGTCAGAGTGTATCAGAGAGTGTTAGTGGATCTCAGAGAGGGTAAGGGAGTGTAAGAGGGTATCAGAGAGTGTAAGGGTATCTCAGAGAAGGGAAGGGTGTGTCAGAGGGTTCCAGAGAGTGTAAGGGGGTCTCAGAGAGAGGAAGAGAGTGTCAGAATTTATCAGAGAGTGTGAGGGGATCTCAGAGAGGGGAATGGAGTGTCAGAGGGTATCAGAGAGTGTAAGGGGGCTCAGAGAGGGGCAGGGGTGTCAGAGGGTATCAGAGAGAGTGTGGGGGGATCTCAGTGAGAGGAAGGGAGTGTCAGAGTGTATCAGCGAGTGTGAGGGGATCTCATAGAGAGGAAGAGAGTGTCAGAGGGTATGAGAGAGAGTAAGGGGATCTCACAGAGGGGAAGGGAGTGTCAGTGGGTATCAGAGAGAGTAAGGGGATCTCAGAGAGGGGAAGGGAGTGTCAGAGGGTATCAGAGAGTGTAAGGGGGTCTCAGAGAGAGGAAGAGAGTGTCAGAGGGTATCAGAGAGAGTAAGGGGATCTCAGAGAGGGGAAGGGAGTGTCAGAGGTTATCAGAGAGTGTAAGGGGATCCCAGAGAGGGGAAGGGAGTGTCAGAGTGTATCAGAGAGTGTGAGGGGATCTCAGAGAGAGGAAGAGAGTGAACGATGATTATCAGAGACAGTAAGGGGATCTCAGAGAGGGGAGGGGAGTGTCAGAGGGTATCAGAGAGAGTTTGGGGATCTCAGAGAGGGGAAGGGAGTGTCAGAGGGGATCAGACAGTATGAGGGGATCTCGGAGAGAGGAAGAGAGTGTCAGAGGGTATCAGAGGGTGTTAGGGGATCCCAGAGAGTGGAAGGGAGTGCAACAGGGTATGAGAGAGCAATGGGATCTCAGAGAGGGGAAGGGTGTGTCAGAGAGTATCAGAGAGTCCGGGGATCTCAGAGAGGGGAAGGGAGTATCTGAGGGTATCAGTGAGTACGGGGATCTCAGAGAGGGGAAGGGAGTGTCAGAGTGTATCAGAGAGTGTGAGGGGATCTCAGAGAGGTGAAGGGAGTGTCAGAGGGTATCAGAGAGAACGGGGATCTCAGAGAGGGGAAGGGAGTGTCAGAGGGTATCAGAGAGAGTAAGGGGATCTCAGAGAGAAGAAGGGATTGTCAGAGGGTATCAGAGAGAGTAAGGGGATCTCACAAAGGGGAAGGGGTGTCAGAGAGGGGAAGGAGTGTCAGAGGGTATCAGAGAGTAATGGGATCTCAGAGAGGGGAAGGGGTGTCAGAGTGGGGAAGGAGTGTCAGAGGGTATCAGAGAGTGTAAGGGGATCTCAGAGAGGGGAAGTGGTGTCAGAGGTTATCAGAGAGAGTAAGGGGATCCAAGATAGAGGAAGGTAGTGTCAGAGGGGATCAGAGAGTCCGGGGATCTCAGAGAGAGGAAGGGAGTGCCAGAGGGTATCAGAGGGTGTGAAGGGATCTCAGAGAGTTGAAGGGAGTGTCAGAGCGTATTAGAGAGAGTAAGGGGATCTCAGAGAGAAGAAGGTAGTGTCAGAGGGTATCAGAGAGAGTAAGGGGATCTCAGTGAGAAGAAGGGAGTGTCAGAGGGTATCAGAGAGAGTAAGGGGATCTCAGAGAGGGGACGGGGTGTCAGAGGGAATCAGAGAATGTGAGGGGGTCTCGGAGAGAAAAAGGGAGTGTCAGTGGGGATCAGAGAGTAATGGGATCTCAGAGAGGGGAAGGGGTTTCAGAGAGGGGAAGGAGTGTCAGAGGGTATCAGAGAGTGTAAGGGGATCCAAGATAGAGGAAGGGAGTGTCAGAGGGTATCAGAGAGTAATGGGATCTCAGAGAGGGGAAGGGTGTGTCAGAGAGTATCAGAGATTACGGGGATCTCAGAGAGGGGAAGGGAGTGTCAGAGGGTATCAGAGAGTGTAAGGGGATCCCAGAGAGAGGAAGGGTGTGTCAGAGGGTATCAGAGAGTGTAAGGGGATCTCAGAGAGGTTACGGGAGTGTCAGAGGGTATCGGAGAGTATGAGGGGATCTCAGAGAGTGGAAGGCAGTGTCAGAGGATATCGGAGAGTGCAAGGGGGATCAGAGATGGTAAGGCGTGTCAGAGGGTATCAGAGAGAGTTTGCGGGGATCTCAGAGAGAGGAAGGGAGTGTCAGAGTGTATCAGAGAGTGTGAGGGGATCTCAGAGAGAGGAAGAGAGTGAACGATGATTATCAGAGACAGCAAGGGGATCTCAGAGAGGGGAGGGGAGTGTCAGAGGGTATCGGAGAGATTTTGGGGATCTCAGAGAGGGGAAGGGAGTGTCAGAGGGTATCAGAGAGTATGAGGGGATCTCGGAGAGAGGAAGAGAGTGTCAGAGGGTATCAGAGGGTGTTAGGGGATCCCAGAGAGTGGAAGGGAGTGCAACAGGGTATGAGAGAGCAATGGGATCTCAGAGAGGGGAAGGGTGTGTCAGAGAGTATCAGAGAGTACGGGGATCTCAGAGAGGGGAAGGGAGTGTCTGAGGGTATCAGAGAGTACGGGGATCTCAGAGAGGGGAAGGGAATGTCAGAGTGTATCAGAGAGTGGAAGGGGATCTCAGAGAGAGGAAGGGAGTCTCAGAGGGTACCAGAGAGTGTTAGGGGGTCTCAGAGAGATAAAGAGAGTGTCAGAGGGCATCAGAGAGTGTGAGGGGATCTCAGAGAGGTGAAGGGAGTGTCAGAGGGTATCAGAGAGAAAGGCGATCTCAGAGAGGGGAAGGGAGTGTCAGAGGGTATCAGAGAGAGTAAGGGGATCTCAGAGAGAAGAAGGGATTGTCAGAGGGTATCAGAGAGAGTAAGGGGATCTCACAGAGGGGAAGGGGTGTCAGATGGAATCAGAGAATGTGAGGGGGTCTCAGAGAGAGAAAGGGAGTGTCAGAGGGTACCAGAGAGTCATGGGATCTCAGAGAGGGGAAGGGGTGTCAGAGAGGGGAAGGAGTGTCAGAGGGTATCAGAGAGTAATGGGATCTCAGAGAGGGGTAGGGATGTCAGAGTGGGGAAGGAGTGTCAGAGGGTATCAGAGAGTGTAAGGGGATCTCAGAGAGGGGAAGTGGTGTCAGAGGTTATCAGAGAGAGTAAGGGGATCCAAGATAGAGGAAGGTAGTGTCAGAGGGGATCAGAGAGTCCGGGGATCTCAGAGAGAGGAAGGGAGTGCCAGAGGGTATCAGAGGGTGTGAAGGGATCTCAGAGAGTTGAAGGGAGTGTCAGAGCTTATTAGAGAGACTAAGGGTATCTCAGAGAGAAGAAGGTAGTGTCAGAGGGTATCAGAGAGAGTAAGGGGATCTCAGTGAGAAGAAGGGAGTGTCAGAGGGTATCAGAGAGAGTAAGGGGATCTCAGAGAGGGGACGGGGTGTCAGAGGGAATCAGAGAATGTGAGGGGGTCTCGGAGAGAAAAAGGGAGTGTCAGTGGGGATCAGAGAGTAATGGGATCTCAGAGAGGGGAAGGGGTTTCAGAGAGGGGAAGGAGTGTCAGAGGGTATCAGAGAGTGTAAGGGGATCCAAGATAGAGGAAGGGAGTGTCAGAGGGTATCAGAGAGTAATGGGATCTCAGAGAGGGGAAGGGTGTGTCAGAGAGTATCAGAGATTACGGGGATCTCAGAGAGGGGAAGGGAGTGTCAGAGGGTATCAGAGAGTGTAAGGGGATCCCAGAGAGAGGAAGGGTGTGTCAGAGGGTATCAGAGAGTGTAAGGGGATCTCAGAGAGGTTACGGGAGTGTCAGAGGGTATCGGAGAGTATGAGGGGATCTCAGAGAGTGGAAGGGAGTGTCAGAGGATATCGGAGAGTGCAAGGGGGATCAGAGATGGTAAGGCGTGTCAGAGGGTATCAGAGAGAGTTTGCGGGGATCTCAGAGAGAGGAAGGGAGTGTCAGAGTGTATCAGAGAGTGTGAGGGGATCTCAGAGAGAGGAAGAGAGTGAACGATGATTATCAGAGACAGCAAGGGGATCTCAGAGAGGGGAGGGGAGTGTCAGAGGGTATCGGAGAGATTTTGGGGATCTCAGAGAGGGGAAGGGAGTGTCAGAGGGTATCAGAGAGTATGAGGGGATCTCGGAGAGAGGAAGAGAGTGTCAGAGGGTATCAGAGGGTGTTAGGGGATCCCAGAGAGTGGAAGGGAGTGCAACAGGGTATGAGAGAGCAATGGGATCTCAGAGAGGGGAAGGGTGTGTCAGAGAGTATCAGAGAGTACGGGGATCTCAGAGAGGGGAAGGGAGTGTCTGAGGGTATCAGAGAGTACGGGGATCTCAGAGAGGGGAAGGGAATGTCAGAGTGTATCAGAGAGTGGAAGGGGATCTCAGAGAGAGGAAGGGAGTCTCAGAGGGTACCAGAGAGTGTTAGGGGGTCTCAGAGAGATAAAGAGAGTGTCAGAGGGCATCAGAGAGTGTGAGGGGATCTCAGAGAGGTGAAGGGAGTGTCAGAGGGTATCAGAGAGAAAGGCGATCTCAGAGAGGGGAAGGGAGTGTCAGAGGGTATCAGAGAGAGTAAGGGGATCTCAGAGAGAAGAAGGGATTGTCAGAGGGTATCAGAGAGAGTAAGGGGATCTCACAGAGGGGAAGGGGTGTCAGATGGAATCAGAGAATGTGAGGGGGTCTCAGAGAGAGAAAGGGAGTGTCAGAGGGTACCAGAGAGTCATGGGATCTCAGAGAGGGGAAGGGGTGTCAGAGAGGGGAAGGAGTGTCAGAGGGTATCAGAGAGTAATGGGATCTCAGAGAGGGGTAGGGGTGTCAGAGTGGGGAAGGAGTGTCAGAGGGTATCAGAGAGTGTAAGGGGATCTCAGAGAGGGGAAGTGGTGTCAGAGGTTATCAGAGAGAGTAAGGGGATCCAAGATAGAGGAAGGTAGTGTCAGAGGGGATCAGAGAGTCCGGGGATCTCAGAGAGAGGAAGGGAGTGCCAGAGGGTATCAGAGGGTGTGAAGGGATCTCAGAGAGTTGAAGGGAGTGTCAGAGCTTATTAGAGAGACTAAGGGTATCTCAGAGAGAAGAAGGTAGTGTCAGAGGGTATCAGAGAGAGTAAGGGGATCTCAGTGAGAAGAAGGGAGTGTCAGAGGGTATCAGAGAGAGTAAGGGGATCTCAGAGAGGGGACGGGGTGTCAGAGGGAATCAGAGAATGTGAGGGGGTCTCGGCGAGAAAAAGGGAGTGTCAGTGGGGATCAGAGAGTAATGGGATCTCAGAGAGGGGAAGGGGTTTCAGAGAGGGGAAGGAGTGTCAGAGGGTATCAGAGAGTGTAAGGGGATCCAAGATAGAGGAAGGGAGTGTCAGAGGGTATCACAGGGTGTGACGGGATCCCAGAGAGAGGAAGGGAGTGTCAGAGGGTATCAGAGAGTCATGGGATCTGAGAGAGGGGACGGGTTCGTCAGAGAGTATCAGAGAGAGTAGTGGGATCTCAGAGAGAAGAAGGGAGTGTCAGAGGGTATCAGAGAGTGTCAGGGGATCTCAGAGAGGGGAAGGGAGTGTCAGAGGGTTTCAGAGAGTGTGAGGGGATCTCAGAGAGGGGAAGGGTGTGTCAGAGTGTATCAGAGAGTGGAAGGGGATCCCAGAGAGGGGAAGGGAGTGTCAGAGGGTATCAGAGAGTGTCAGGGGATCTCAGAGAGAGGAATGGAGTGTCAGAGGGTATCAGAGAGTGTGAGGGGATCTCAGAGTGGGGAAGGGAGTGCCAGAGGGTATCAGAGGGTGTGAAGGGATCTCAGAGAGTTGAAGGGAGTGTCAGAGCGTATTAGAGAGAGTAAGGGGATCTCAGAGAGAAGAAGGTAGTGTCAGAGGGTTCCAGAGAGTGTAAGGGGGTATCAGAGAGAGGAAGAGAGTGTCAGAGGGTATCAGAGAGTGTGAGGGGATCTCAGAGTGGGGAAGGGAGTGTCAGAGGGTATCAGAGAGTGTAAGGGGCCTCGGAGAGGGGAAGGGGTGTTAGAGGGTATCAGAGAGAGTGTGAGGGGATCTCAGAGAGAGGAAGGCAGTGTCATAGTGTGTCAGAGAGTGTGAGGGGATCTCAGAGAGAGGAGTGTCAGAGTGTATCAGCGAGAGTAAGGGGATCTCAGAGAGGGGAAGGGAGTGTCAGAGGGTATCAGAGAGAGTAAGGGGATCTCAGAGAGGGGAAGGAAGTGTCAGAGGGTATCAGAGAGTGTAAGGGGTTCCCAGAGAGAGGAAGAGAGTGTCAGAGGGTATCAGAGAGAGTAAGGGGATCTCACAGAGAGGAACGGAGTGTCAGAGGGTATCAGAGGATGGAAGGGGATCGCAGAGAGAGGAAGGGTGTGTCAGAGGGTATCACAGAGTGAAAGGGGATCTCAGAGAGAGGAAGAGAGTTTCAGAGTATATCAGAGTGTGTGAGGGGATCTCAGAGAGAGGAAGAGAGTGTCAGAGGTTATCAGAGAGAGTAAGGGGATCTCAGAGATGGGAAGGGAGTGTCAGAGGTTATCAGAGAGAGTAAGGGGATCTCAGAGAGGGGAAGGGAGTGTCAGAGGGTATCAGAGAGTATGGGGATCTCAGAGAGAGGAAGGGAGTGTCAGAGGGTATCAGAGGGTGTGAGGGGATCCCAGAGAGAGGAAGGGAGTGTCAGAGTGTATCAGAGAGTGTGAGGGGATCTCGGAGAGAGGAAGAGAGTTTCAGAGAGTATCAGAGAGAGTAAGGGCATCTTAGGGAGTGGAAGGGAGTGTCAGAGGGTATCAGAGTGTGTAAGGAAGTCTCAGAGAGAGGAAGAGAGTGTCAGAGGGTATCAGAGAGTACGGGGATCTCGGAGAGAGGAAGGGAGTGTCAGAGGATATCAGAGGGTGTGAGGGGATCCCAGAGAGAGGAAGGGAATGTCAGAGGGTATCAGAGAGTAATGGGATCTCAGAGAGGGGAAGGGTGTGTCAGAGAGTATCAGAGAGTACGGGGATCTTAGAGAGGGGAAGGGAGTGTCAGAGGTTACCAGAGAGTGTAAGGGGTTCTCAGAGAGAGGAAGAGAGTGTCAGAGGGTATCAGAGTGTGTGAGGGGAACTCAGAGAGGGGAAGGGAGTGTCAGAGGGTATCAGAGAGTAAGAGGATCTCAGAGAGGGGTCGGGAGTGTCAGAGGGTATCAGAGAGTGTGAGGGGATCTCAGAGAGGGCAAGTGAGTGTCAGCGCATATCAGAGAGAGGAAGGGGATCTCAGAGAGAAGAAGGGAGTGTCAGAGGGTATCAGAGAGAGTAAGGGGATCTCAGAGAGGGGAAGGGGTGTCAGAGGGTATCAGAGAGTGTAAGGGGATCTCAGAGAGAGGAAGTGAGTGTCAGAGGGTATCAGAGAGTGTCAGGGGATCCCAGAGAGAGGAAGGGTGTGTCAGAGGGTATCAGAGAGTAATGGGATCTCACAGAGGGGTAGAGAGTGTCAGAGGGTATCAGAGAGTGTAAGGGGATCCCCGAGAGAGGAAGGTTGTGTCAGAGGGTATCAGCGAGTTTAAGGGGATCTCAGAGAGAGGAAGGGAGTGTCAGAGCGTACCAGAGAGTGTAAGGGGGCTCAGAGAGGGGAAGGGGTTTCAGAGGGTATCAGAGAGAGTGTGAGGGGATCTCAGAGAGAGGAAGGGAGTGTCAGAGTGTATCAGAGAGTGTGAGGGGATCTCAGAGAGAGGAAGAAATTGTCAGAGGGTATCAGAGAGAGTAAGGGGATCTCAGAAAGGTGAAGGGGTTTCAGAGAGGGGAAGGAGTGTCAGAGGGTATCAGAGAGTGTAAGGGGATCCAAGATAGAGGAAGGGAGTGTCAGAGGGTATCAGAGAGTACGGGGATCTGAGAGAGAGGAAGGGAGTGTCAGAGGGTATCAGAGGGTGTGAGGGGATCCCAGAGAGAGGAAGGGAGTGTCAGAGGGTATCAGAGAGTCATGGGATCTCAGAGAGGGGACGGGTTCGTCAGAGAGTATCAGAGAGAGTAAGGGGATCTCAGAGAGAAGAAGGGAGTGTCAGAGGGTATCAGAGAGTTTCAGGGGATCTCAGAGAGGGGAAGGGAGTGTCAGAGGGTTTCAGAGAGTGTGAGGGGATCTCAGAGAGGGGAAGGGTGTGTCAGAGTGTATCAGAGAGTGGAAGGGGATCCCAGAGAGAGGAAGGGTGTGTCAGAGGGTATCGGAGAGTGTAAGGGGATCTCACAGAGGGGAAGGGAGTGTCAGAGGGTATCAGAGAGTGTCAGGGGATCTCAGAGAGAGGAAGGGAGTGTCAGAGGGTATCAGAGAGTGCGAGGGGATCTCAGAGAGGGGAAGGGAGTGTCAGAGTGTATCAGAGAGTGTGAGGGGATCTCAGAGAGGGGAAGGGAGTGTCAAAGGGTATCAGAGAGTGTGAGGGGATCTCAGAGAGGGGAAGGGAGTGTCAGAGGGTATCAGAGAGTGTGAGGGGATCTCAGAGAGGGGAATGGAGTGTCAGAGGCTATCAGAGAGTGTAAGGGGATCTCAGAGAGGCCAAGGGAGTGTAAGGGGGTATCAGAGAGTGAGAGGGGATCTCAGAGAGGGGAAGGGACTGTCGGAGCGTATCAGAGAGAGTATGGGGATCTCAGAGAGAAGAAGGGAGTGTCAGAGGGTAACAGAGAGAGTAAGGGGATCGCAGAGAGAGGAAGAGGTGTTAGAGCGTATCAGAGAGTGTAAGGGGATGTCAGAGAGAGGAAGTGAGTGTCAGAGGGTATCAGAGGGTGTAAGGGGATCTCAGAGAGAGGAAGGGAGTGTCAGAGGGTATCAGAGAATGTGAGGGGATCTCAGAGAGGGGAAGGGAGTGTCAGAGGGGTTCAGAGAGTGTAAGTGGATCTCAGAGAGGGGAAGGGAGTGTCAGAGGGTATCAGAGAGTGTAAGGGGATCCCAGAGAGAGGAAGGGTGTGTCAGAGTGTATCAGAGAGTGTTAGGGGATCTCAGATAGGGGAAGGGAGTGTCAGAGGGTATCAGAGTGTGTAAGGGGGTATCAGAGAGAGGAAGAGAGTGTCAGAGGGTATCAGGGAGTGCGAGGGGATCTCAGAGAGGGGAAGGGAGTGTCAGAGGGTATCAGTGATTGCAAGGGGGCTCAGAGAGGGGAAGGGAGTGTCAGAGGGTATCAGAGACTGTGAAGGGATCTCAGAGAGGGGAAGGGGTGCAAGAGGATATCAGAGTTTGTAAGGGGATCTCAGAGAGGGGGAGGGAGTGTCACAGGGCATCAGAGAGTGTAAGGGGGTCTCAGAGAGAGGAAGGGAGTGTCAGAGGGTATCAGAGGGTGTGAGGGGATCCCAGAGAGCGGAAGGGAGTGTCAGAGGGTATCAGAGAGAAATGGGATCTCAGAGACGGGAAGGGAGTGTCAGAGAGCATCAGAGAGTAAGGGGATCTCAGAGAGGGGACGGGGTGTCAGAGGGATTCAGAGAATGTGAGGGGGTCTCGGAGAGAAAAAGGGAGTGTCAGTGGGGATCAGAGAGTAATGGGATCTCAGAGAGGGGAAGGGGTTTCAGAGAGGGGAAGGAGTGTCAGAGGATATCAGAGAGTGTAAGGGGATCCAAGATAGAGGAAGGGAGTGTCAGAGGGTATCAGAGAGTACGGGGATCTCAGAGAGAGGAAGGGAGTGTCAGAGGGTATCAGAGGGTGTGAGGGGATCCCAGAGAGAGGAAGGGAGTGTCAGAGGGTATCAGAGAGTCATGGGATCTCAGAGAGGTGACGGGTTCGTCAGAGAGTATCAGAGAGAGTAAGGGGATCTCAGAGAGAAGAAGGGAGTGTCAGAGGGTATCAGAGAGTGTCAGGGGATCTCAGAGAGAGGAAGGGAGTGTCAGAGGGTATCAGCGAATGTGAGGGGATCTCAGAGAGGGGAAGGGAGTGTCAGAGGGTTTCAGAGAGTGTAAGGGGGTATCAGAGAGAGGAAGAGAGTGTCAGAGGGTATCAGTGAGTGCAAGGCGGCTCAGAGAGGGGAAGGGAGTGTCAGAGGGTATCAGAGAGTGTGAGGGGATCTCAGAGAGGGGAAGGGGTGTAAGAGTGTATCAGAGTTTGTCAGGGGATCTCAGAGAGGGGGAGGGAGTGTCACAGGGTATCAGAGAGTGTAAGGGGGTCTCAGAGAGAGGAAGGGAGTGTCAGAGGGTATCAGAGGGTGTGAGGGGATCCCAGAGAGAGGAAGGGAGTGTCAGAGGGTATCAGAGAGTAATGGGATCTCAGAGACGGGAAGGGAGTGTCAGAGAGCGTCAGAGAGTAAGGGGATCTCAGAGAGGGGACGGGGTGTCAGAGGGATTCAGAGAATGTGAGGGGGTCTCGGAGAGAAATAGGGAGTGTCAGTGGGGATCAGAGAGTAATGGGATCTCAGAGAGGGCAAGGGGTTTCAGAGAGGGGAAGGAGTGTCAGAGGGTATCAGAGAGTGTAAGGGGATCCAAGATAGAGGAAGGGAGTGTCAGAGGGTAACAGAGAGTACGGGGATCTCAGAGAGAGGAAGGGAGTGTCAGAGGGTATCAGAGGGTGTGAGGGGATCCCAGAGAGAGGAAGGGAGTGTCAGAGGGTATCAGAGAGTCATGGGATTTCAGAGAGGGGACGGGTTCGTCAGAGAGTATCAGAGAGAGTAAGGGGATCTCAGAGAGAAGAAGGGAGTGTCAGAGGGTATCAGAGACTGTCAGGGGATCTCAGAGAGGGGAAGGGAATGTCAGAGGGTTTCAGAGAGTGTGAGGGGATCTCAGAGAGGGGAAGTGTGTGTCAGAGTGTATCAGAGAGTGGAAGGGGATCCCAGAGAGAGGAAGGGTGTGTCAGAGGGTATCGGAGAGTGTAAGGGGATCTCAGAGAGGGGAAGGGAGTGTCGGAGGGTATCAGAGAGTGACAGGGGATCTCAGAGAGAGGAAGGGAGTGTCAGAGGGTATCAGAGAGTGCGAGGGGATCTCACAGAGGGGAAGGGAGTGTCAGAGTGTATCAGAGAGTGTGAGGGGATCTCAGAGAAGGGAGGAGAGTGTCACAGGGTATCAGAGAGTGCGAGGGGATCTCAGAGAGGGGAAGGGAGTGTCAAAGGGTATCAGAGAGTGTGAGGGGATCTCAGAGAGGGGAAGGGAGTGTCAGAGGGTATCAGAGAGTGTGAGGGGATCTCAGAGAGGGGAAGGGAGTGTCAGAGGCTATCAGAGAGTGTAAGGGGATCTCAGAGATGCCAAGGGAGTGTAAGGGGGTATCAGAGAGTGAGAGGGGATCTCAGAGAGGGGAAGGGACTGTCAGAGCGTAACAGAGAGAGTAAGGGGATCGCAGAGAGAGGAGGATGTGTTAGAGGGTATCAGAGAGTGTAAGGGGATGTCAGAGAGAGGAAGTGAGTGTCAGAGGGTATCAGAGGGTGCAAGGGGATCTCAGAGAGAGGAAGGGAGTGTCAGAGGGTATCAGAGAATGTGAGGGGATCTCAGAGAGGGGAAGGGAGTGTCAGAGGGTTTCAGAGAGTGTAAGGGGATCTCAGAGAGGGGATGGGAGTGTCAGAGGGTATCAGAGAGTGTAAGGGGATCCCAGAGAGAGGAAGGGTGTGTCAGAGTGTATCAGAGAGTGTTAGGGGATCTCAGATAGGGGAAGGGAGTGTCAGAGGGTATCAGAGAGTGTAAGGGGATCTCAGAGAGGGGAAGGGAGTGTCAGAGGGTTCCAGAGAGTGTAAGGGGGTATCAGAGAGAGGAAGAGAGTGTCAGAGGGTATCAGAGAGTGCGAGGGGATCACAGAGAGGGGAAGGGAGTGTCAGAGGGTATCAGTGAGTGCAAGGGGGCTCAGAGAGGGGAAGGGAGTGTCAGAGGGTATCAGAGACTGTGAGGGGATCTCAGAGAGGGGAAGGGGTGTAACAGGTTATCAGAGTTTGTAAGGGGATCTCAGAGACGGGGAGGGAGTGTCACAGGGTATCAGAGAGTGTAAGGGGGTCTCAGAGAGAGGAAGGGAGTGTCAGAGGGTATCAGAGGGTGTGAGGGGATCTCAGAGAGGGGAAGGGAGTGTCAGAGTGTATCAGAGAGAGTAATGGGTTCTCAGAGAGAAGAAAGGAGTGTCAGAGGGTAACAGAGAGAGTAAGGGGATCGCAGAAAGGGGAAGAGGTGTTAGAGGGTATCAGAGAGTGTGAGGGGATCTCAGAGAGGGGAAGGGAGTGTCAGAGTGTATCAGAGAGAGTACGGGGTTCTCAGAGAGAAGAAGGGAGTGTCAGAGGGTAACAGAGAGAGTAAGGGGATCGCAGAAATGGGAAGAGGTGTTAGAGCGTATCAGAGAGTGCGAAGGGATCTCAGAGAGAGGAATTGAGTGTCAGAGGGTATCAGAGAGTGTCAGGGGATCCCAGAGAGAGGAAGGGTGTGTCAGAGGGTATCAGAGAGTAATGGGATCTCACAGAGGGGTAGAGAGTGTCAGAGGGTATCAGAGAGTGTAAGGGGATCCCCGAGAGAGGAAGGTTGTGTCAGAGGGTATCAGCGAGTTTAAGGGGATCTCAGAGAGAGGAAGGGAGTGTCAGAGCGTACCAGAGAGTGTAAGGGGGCTCAGAGAGGGGAAGGGGTTTCAGAGGGTATCAGAGAGAGTGTGAGGGGATCTCAGAGAGAGGAAGGGAGTGTCAGAGTGTATCAGAGAGTGTGAGGGGATCTCAGAGAGAGGAAGAAATTGTCAGACGGTATCAGAGAGAGTAAGGGGATCTCAGAAAGGTGAAGGGGTTTCAGAGAGGGGAAGGAGTGTCAGAGGGTATCAGAGAGTGTAAGGGGATCCAAGATAGAGGAAGGGAGTGTCAGAGGGTATCAGAGAGTACGGGGATCTGAGAGAGAGGAAGGGAGTGTCAGAGGGTATCAGAGGGTGTGAGGGGATCCCAGAGAGAGGAAGGGAGTGTCAGAGGGTATCAGAGAGTCATGGGATCTCAGAGAGGGGACGGGTTCGTCAGAGAGTATCAGAGAGAGTAAGGGGATCTCAGAGAGAAGAAGGGAGTGTCAGAGGGTATCAGAGAGTGTCAGGGGATCTCAGAGAGGGGAAGGGAGTGTCAGAGGGTTTCAGAGAGTGTGAGGGGATCTCAGAGAGGGGAAGGGTGTGTCAGAGTGTATCAGAGAGTGGAAGGGGATCCCAGAGAAAGGAAGGGTGTGTCAGAGGGTATCGGAGAGTGTAAGGGGATCTCAGAGAGAGGAAGGGAGTGTCAGAGGGTATCAGAGAGTGTCAGGGGATCTCAGAGAGAGGAAGGGAGTGTCAGAGGGTATCAGAGAGTGCGAGGGGATCTCAGAGAGGGGAAGGGAGTGTCAGAGTGTATCAGAGAGTGTGAGGGGATCTCAGAGAAGGGAGGAGAGTGTCACAGGGTATCAGAGAGTGCGAGGGGATCTCAGAGAGGGGAAGGGAGTGTCAAAGGGTATCAGAGAGTGTGAGGGGATCTCAGAGAGGGGAAGGGATTGTCAGAGGGTATCAGAGAGTGTGAGGGGATCTCAGAGAGGGGAATGGAGTGTCAGAGGCTATCAGAGAGTGTAAGGGGATCTCAGAGAGGCCAAGGGAGTGTAAGGGGGTATCAGAGAGTGAGAGGGGATCTCAGAGAGGGGAAGGGACTGTCGGAGCGTATCAGAGAGAGTATGGGGATCTCAGAGAGAAGAAGGGAGTGTCAGAGGGTAACAGAGAGAGTAAGGGGATCGCAGAGAGAGGAAGTGAGTGTCAGAGGGTATCAGAGGGTGTAAGGGGATCTCAGAGAGAGGAAGGGAGTGTCAGAGGGTATCAGAGAATGTGAGGGGATCTCAGAGAGGGGAAGGGAGTGTCAGAGGGGTTCAGAGAGTGTAAGTGGATCTCAGAGAGGGGAAGGGAGTGTCAGAGGGTATCAGAGAGTGTAAGGGGATCCCAGAGAGAGGAAGGGTGTGTCAGAGTGTATCAGAGAGTGTTAGGGGATCTCAGATAGGGGAAGGGAGAGTCAGAGGGTATCAGAGTGTGTAAGGGGGTATCAGAGAGAGGAAGAGAGTGTCAGAGGGTATCAGGGAGTGCGAGGGGATCTCAGAGAGGGGAAGGGAGTGTCAGAGGGTATCAGTGATTGCAAGGGGGCTCAGAGAGGGGAAGGGAGTGTCAGAGGGTATCAGAGACTGTGAAGGGATCTCAGAGAGGGGAAGGGGTTTAAGAGGATATCAGAGTTTGTAAGGGGATCTCAGAGAGGGGGAGGGAGTGTCACAGGGCATCAGAGAGTGTAAGGGGGTCTCAGAGAGAGGAAGGGAGTGTCAGAGGGTATCAGAGGGTGTGAGGGGATCCCAGAGAGAGGAAGGGAGTGTCAGAGGGTATCAGAGAGAAATGGGATCTCAGAGACGGGAAGGGAGTGTCAGAGAGCATCAGAGAGGAAGGGGATCTCAGAGAGGGGACGGGGTGTCAGAGGGATTCAGAGAATGTGAGGGGGTCTCGGAGAGAAAAAGGGAGTGTCAGTGGGGATCAGAGAGTAATGGGATCTCAGAGAGGGGAAGGGGTTTCAGAGAGGGGAAGGAGTGTCAGAGGATATCAGAGAGTGTAAGGGGATCCAAGATAGAGGAAGGGAGTGTCAGAGGGTATCAGAGAGTACGGGGATCTCAGAGAGAGGAAGGGAGTGTCAGAGGGTATCAGAGGGTGTGAGGGGATCCCAGAGAGAGGAAGGGAGTGTCAGAGGGTATCAGAGAGTCATGGGATCACAGAGAGGGGACGGGTTCGTCAGAGAGTATCAGAGAGAGTAAGGGGATCTCAGAGAGAAGAAGGGAGTGTCAGAGGGTATCAGAGAGTGTCAGGGGATCTCAGAGAGAGGAAGGGAGTGTCAGAGGGTATCAGAGAATGTGAGGGGATCTCAGAGAGGGGAAGGGAGTGTCAGAGGGGTTCAGAGAGTGTAAGTGGATCTCAGAGAGGGGAAGGGAGTGTCAGAGGGTATCAGAGAGTGTAAGGGGATCCCAGAGAGAGGAAGGGTGTGTCAGAGTGTATCAGATAGTGTTAGGGGATCTCAGATAGGGGAAGGGAGAGTCAGAGGGTATCAGAGTGTGTAAGGGGGTATCAGAGAGAGGAAGAGAGTGTCAGAGGGTATCAGGGAGTGCGAGGGGATCTCAGAGAGGGGAAGGGAGTGTCAGAGGGTATCAGTGATTGCAAGGGGGCTCAGAGAGGGGAAGGGAGTGTCAGAGGGTATCAGAGACTGTGAAGGGATCTCAGAGAGGGGAAGGGGTTTAAGAGGATATCAGAGTTTGTAAGGGGATCTCAGAGAGGGGGAGGGAGTGTCACCGGGCATCAGAGAGTGTAAGGGGGTCTCAGAGAGAGGAAGGGAGTGTCAGAGGGTATCAGAGGGTGTGAGGGGATCCCAGAGAGAGGAAGGGAGTGTCAGAGGGTATCAGAGAGAAATGGGATCTCAGAGACGGGAAGGGAGTGTCAGAGAGCATCAGAGAGGAAGGGGATCTCAGAGAGGGGACGGGGTGTCAGAGGGATTCAGAGAATGTGAGGGGGTCTCGGAGAGAAAAAGGGAGTGTCAGTGGGGATCAGAGAGTAATGGGATCTCAGAGAGGGGAAGGGGTTTCAGAGAGGGGAAGGAGTGTCAGAGGATATCAGAGAGTGTAAGGGGATCCAAGATAGAGGAAGGGAGTGTCAGAGGGTATCAGAGAGTACGGGGATCTCAGAGAGAGGAAGGGAGTGTCAGAGGGTATCAGAGGGTGTGAGGGGATCCCAGAGAGAGGAAGGGAGTGTCAGAGGGTATCAGAGAGTCATGGGATCACAGAGAGGGGACGGGTTCGTCAGAGAGTATCAGAGAGAGTAAGGGGATCTCAGAGAGAAGAAGGGAGTGTCAGAGGGTATCAGAGAGTGTCAGGGGATCTCAGAGAGAGGAAGGGAGTGTCAGAGGGTATCAGAGAATGTGAGGGGATCTCAGAGAGGGGAAGGGAGTGTCAGAGGGTTTCAGAGAGTGTAAGGGGGTATCAGAGAGAGGAAGAGAGTGTCAGAGGGTATCAGTGAGTGCAAGGGGGCTCAGAGAGGGGAAGGGAGTGTCAGAGGGTATCAGAGAGTGTGAGGGGATCTCAGAGAGGGGAAGGGGTGTAAGAGTGTATCAGAGTTTGTAAGGGGATCTCAGAGAGGGGGAGGGAGTGTCACAGGGTATCAGAGAGTGTAAGGGGGTCTCAGAGAGAGGAAGGGAGTGTCAGAGGGTATCAGAGGGTGTGAGGGGATCCCAGAGAGAGGAAGGGAGTGTCAGAGGGTATCATAGAGTAATGGGATCTCAGAGACGGGAAGGGAGTGTCAGAGAGCATCAGAGAGTAAGGGGATCTCAGAGAGGGGACGGGGTGTCAGAGGGATTCAGAGAATGTGAGGGGGTCTCGGAGAGAAATAGGGAGTGTCAGTGAGGATCAGAGAGTAATGGGATCTCAGAGAGGGCAAGGGGTTTCAGAGAGGGGAAGGAGTGTCAGAGGGTATCAGAGAGTGTAAGGGGATCCAAGATAGAGGAAGGGAGTGTCAGAGGGTAACAGAGAGTACGGGGATCTCAGAGAGAGGAAGGGAGTGTCAGAGGGTATCAGAGGGTGTGAGGGGATCCCAGAGAGAGGAAGGGAGTGTCAGAGGGTATCAGAGAGTCATGGGATTTCAGAGAGGGGACGGGTTCGTCAGAGAGTATCAGAGAGAGTAAGGGGATCTCAGAGAGAAGAAGGGAGTGTCAGAGGGTATCAGAGACTGTCAGGGGATCTCAGAGAGGGGAAGGGAATGTCAGAGGGTTTCAGAGAGTGTGAGGGGATCTCAGAGAGGGGAAGTGTGTGTCAGAGTGTATCAGAGAGTGGAAGGGGATCCCAGAGAGAGGAAGGGTGTGTCAGAGGGTATCGGAGAGTGTAAGGGGATCTCAGAGAGGGGAAGGGAGTGTCGGAGGGTATCAGAGAGTGACAGGGGATCTCAGAGAGAGGAAGGGAGTGTCAGAGGGTATCAGAGAGTGCGAGGGGATCTCACAGAGGGGAAGGGAGTGTCAGAGTGTATCAGAGAGTGTGAGGGGATCTCAGAGAAGGGAGGAGAGTGTCACAGGGTATCAGAGAGTGCGAGGGGATCTCAGAGAGGGGAAGGGAGTGTCAGAGGTTATCAGAGAGTGTGAGGGGATCTCAGAGAGGGGAAGGGAGTGTCAGAGGCTATCAGAGAGTGTAAGGGGATCTCAGAGATGCCAAGGGAGTGTAAGGGGGTATCAGAGAGTGAGAGGGGATCTCAGAGAGGGGAAGGGACTGTCAGAGCGTAACAGAGAGAGTAAGGGGATCGCAGAGAGAGGAGGAGGTGTTAGAGGGTATCAGAGAGTGTAAGGGGATGTCAGAGAGAGGAAGTGAGTGTCAGAGGGTATCAGAGGGTGCAAGGGGATCTCAGAGAGAGGAAGGGAGTGTCAGAGGGTATCAGAGAATGTGAGGGGATCTCAGAGAGGGGAAGGGAGTGTCAGAGGGTTTCAGAGAGTGTAAGGGGATCTCAGAGAGGGGAAGGGAGTGTCAGAGGGTATCAGAGAGTGTAAGGGGATCCCAGAGAGAGGAAGGGTGTGTCAGAGTGTATCAGAGAGTGTTAGGGGATCTCAGATAGGGGAAGGGAGTGTCAGAGGGTATCAGAGAGTGTAAGGGGATCTCAGAGAGGGGAAGGGAGTGTCAGAGGGTTCCAGAGAGTGTAAGGGGGTATCAGAGAGAGGAAGAGAGTGTCAGAGGGTATCAGAGAGTGCGAGGGGATCTCAGAGAGGGGAAGGGAGTGTCAGAGGGTATCAGTGAGTGCAAGGGGGCTCAGAGAGGGGAAGGGAGTGTCAGAGGGTATCAGAGACTGTGAGGGGATCTCAGAGAGGGGAAGGGGTGTAAGAGGGTATCAGAGTTTGTAAGGGGATCTCAGAGACGGGGAGGGAGTGTCACAGGGTATCAGAGAGTGTAAGGGGGTCTCAGAGAGAGGAAGGGAGTGTCAGAGGGTATCAGAGGGTGTGAGGGGATCTCAGAGAGGGGAAGGGAGTGTCAGAGTGTATCAGAGAGAGTAAGGGGTTCTCAGAGAGAAGAAAGGAGTGTCAGAGGGTAACAGAGAGAGTAAGGGGATCGCAGAAAGGGGAAGAGGTGTTAGAGGGTATCAGAGAGTGTGAGGGGATCTCAGAGAGGGGAAGGGAGTGTCAGAGTGTATCAGAGAGAGTAAGGGGTTCTCAGAGAGAAGAAGGGAGTGTCAGAGGGTAACAGAGAGAGTATGGGGATCGCAGAAAGGGGAAGAGGTGTTAGAGGGTATCAGAGAGTGTGAGGGGATCTCAGAGAGGGGAAGTGAGTGTCAGAGGTTATCAGAGAATGTGAGGGGATCTCAGAGAGGTTAAGGGAGTGTCAGAGCTTTTCAGAGAGTGTGCGGGGATCTCAGAGAGGGGAAGATAGTGTCAGAGGGTATCAGAGAGTGTCAGAGGATCCCAGAGAGAGGAAGGCTGTGTCAGAGTGTATCAGAGAGTGTTAGTGGATCTCAGAGAGAGGAAGAGAGTGTCAGAAGTTATCAGAGAGTGTGAGGGGATCTCAGAGAGGGGAAGGGAGTGTCAGAGGGTATCAGAGAGTGTAAGGGGGCTCAGAGAGGGGCAGGGGTGTCAGAGGGTATCAGAGAGAGTGTGGGGGGATCTCAGTGAGAGGAAGGGAGTGTCAGAGTGTATCAGAGAGTGTGAGGGGATCTCAGAGAGGGGGAGGGAGTGTCACCGGGCATCAGAGAGTGTAAGGGGGTCTCAGAGAGAGGAAGGGAGTGTCAGAGGGTATCAGAGGGTGTGAGGGGATCCCAGAGAGAGGAAGGGAGTGTCAGAGGGTATCAGAGAGAAATGGGATCTCAGAGACGGGAAGGGAGTGTCAGAGAGCATCAGAGAGGAAGGGGATCTCAGAGAGGGGACGGGGTGTCAGAGGGATTCAGAGAATGTGAGGGGGTCTCGGAGAGAAAAAGGGAGTGTCAGTGGGGATCAGAGAGTAATGGGATCTCAGAGAGGGGAAGGGGTTTCAGAGAGGGGAAGGAGTGTCAGAGGATATCAGAGAGTGTAAGGGGATCCAAGATAGAGGAAGGGAGTGTCAGAGGGTATCAGAGAGTACGGGGATCTCAGAGAGAGGAAGGGAGTGTCAGAGGGTATCAGAGGGTGTGAGGGGATCCCAGAGAGAGGAAGGGAGTGTCAGAGGGTATCAGAGAGTCATGGGATCACAGAGAGGGGACGGGTTCGTCAGAGAGTATCAGAGAGAGTAAGGGGATCTCAGAGAGAAGAAGGGAGTGTCAGAGGGTATCAGAGAGTGTCAGGGGATCTCAGAGAGAGGAAGGGAGTGTCAGAGGGTATCAGAGAATGTGAGGGGATCTCAGAGAGGGGAAGGGAGTGTCAGAGGGTTTCAGAGAGTGTAAGGGGGTATCAGAGAGAGGAAGAGAGTGTCAGAGGGTATCAGTGAGTGCAAGGGGGCTCAGAGAGGGGAAGGGAGTGTCAGAGGGTATCAGAGAGTGTGAGGGGATCTCAGAGAGGGGAAGGGGTGTAAGAGTGTATCAGAGTTTGTAAGGGGATCTCAGAGAGGGGGAGGGAGTGTCACAGGGTATCAGAGAGTGTAAGGGGGTCTCAGAGAGAGGAAGGGAGTGTCAGAGGGTATCAGAGGGTGTGAGGGGATCCCAGAGAGAGGAAGGGAGTGTCAGAGGGTATCATAGAGTAATGGGATCTCAGAGACGGGAAGGGAGTGTCAGAGAGCATCAGAGAGTAAGGGGATCTCAGAGAGGGGACGGGGTGTCAGAGGGATTCAGAGAATGTGAGGGGGTCTCGGAGAGAAATAGGGAGTGTCAGTGAGGATCAGAGAGTAATGGGATCTCAGAGAGGGCAAGGGGTTTCAGAGAGGGGAAGGAGTGTCAGAGGGTATCAGAGAGTGTAAGGGGATCCAAGATAGAGGAAGGGAGTGTCAGAGGGTAACAGAGAGTACGGGGATCTCAGAGAGAGGAAGGGAGTGTCAGAGGGTATCAGAGGGTGTGAGGGGATCCCAGAGAGAGGAAGGGAGTGTCAGAGGGTATCAGAGAGTCATGGGATTTCAGAGAGGGGACGGGTTCGTCAGAGAGTATCAGAGAGAGTAAGGGGATCTCAGAGAGAAGAAGGGAGTGTCAGAGGGTATCAGAGACTGTCAGGGGATCTCAGAGAGGGGAAGGGAATGTCAGAGGGTTTCAGAGAGTGTGAGGGGATCTCAGAGAGGGGAAGTGTGTGTCAGAGTGTATCAGAGAGTGGAAGGGGATCCCAGAGAGAGGAAGGGTGTGTCAGAGGGTATCGGAGAGTGTAAGGGGATCTCAGAGAGGGGAAGGGAGTGTCGGAGGGTATCAGAGAGTGACAGGGGATCTCAGAGAGAGGAAGGGAGTGTCAGAGGGTATCAGAGAGTGCGAGGGGATCTCACAGAGGGGAAGGGAGTGTCAGAGTGTATCAGAGAGTGTGAGGGGATCTCAGAGAAGGGAGGAGAGTGTCACAGGGTATCAGAGAGTGCGAGGGGATCTCAGAGAGGGGAAGGGAGTGTCAGAGGTTATCAGAGAGTGTGAGGGGATCTCAGAGAGGGGAAGGGAGTGTCAGAGGCTATCAGAGAGTGTAAGGGGATCTCAGAGATGCCAAGGGAGTGTAAGGGGGTATCAGAGAGTGAGAGGGGATCTCAGAGAGGGGAAGGGACTGTCAGAGCGTAACAGAGAGAGTAAGGGGATCGCAGAGAGAGGAGGAGGTGTTAGAGGGTATCAGAGAGTGTAAGGGGATGTCAGAGAGAGGAAGTGAGTGTCAGAGGGTATCAGAGGGTGCAAGGGGATCTCAGAGAGAGGAAGGGAGTGTCAGAGGGTATCAGAGAATGTGAGGGGATCTCAGAGAGGGGAAGGGAGTGTCAGAGGGTTTCAGAGAGTGTAAGGGGATCTCAGAGAGGGGAAGGGAGTGTCAGAGGGTATCAGAGAGTGTAAGGGGATCCCAGAGAGAGGAAGGGTGTGTCAGAGTGTATCAGAGAGTGTTAGGGGATCTCAGATAGGGGAAGGGAGTGTCAGAGGGTATCAGAGAGTGTAAGGGGATCTCAGAGAGGGGAAGGGAGTGTCAGAGGGTTCCAGAGAGTGTAAGGGGGTATCAGAGAGAGGAAGAGAGTGTCAGAGGGTATCAGAGAGTGCGAGGGGATCTCAGAGAGGGGAAGGGAGTGTCAGAGGGTATCAGTGAGTGCAAGGGGGCTCAGAGAGGGGAAGGGAGTGTCAGAGGGTATCAGAGACTGTGAGGGGATCTCAGAGAGGGGAAGGGGTGTAAGAGGGTATCAGAGTTTGTAAGGGGATCTCAGAGACGGGGAGGGAGTGTCACAGGGTATCAGAGAGTGTAAGGGGGTCTCAGAGAGAGGAAGGGAGTGTCAGAGGGTATCAGAGGGTGTGAGGGGATCTCAGAGAGGGGAAGGGAGTGTCAGAGTGTATCAGAGAGAGTAAGGGGTTCTCAGAGAGAAGAAAGGAGTGTCAGAGGGTAACAGAGAGAGTAAGGGGATCGCAGAAAGGGGAAGAGGTGTTAGAGGGTATCAGAGAGTGTGAGGGGATCTCAGAGAGGGGAAGGGAGTGTCAGAGTGTATCAGAGAGAGTAAGGGGTTCTCAGAGAGAAGAAGGGAGTGTCAGAGGGTAACAGAGAGAGTATGGGGATCGCAGAAAGGGGAAGAGGTGTTAGAGGGTATCAGAGAGTGTGAGGGGATCTCAGAGAGGGGAAGTGAGTGTCAGAGGTTATCAGAGAATGTGAGGGGATCTCAGAGAGGTTAAGGGAGTGTCAGAGCTTTTCAGAGAGTGTGCGGGGATCTCAGAGAGGGGAAGATAGTGTCAGAGGGTATCAGAGAGTGTCAGAGGATCCCAGAGAGAGGAAGGCTGTGTCAGAGTGTATCAGAGAGTGTTAGTGGATCTCAGAGAGAGGAAGAGAGTGTCAGAAGTTATCAGAGAGTGTGAGGGGATCTCAGAGAGGGGAAGGGAGTGTCAGAGGGTATCAGAGAGTGTAAGGGGGCTCAGAGAGGGGCAGGGGTGTCAGAGGGTATCAGAGAGAGTGTGGGGGGATCTCAGTGAGAGGAAGGGAGTGTCAGAGTGTATCAGAGAGTGTGAGGGGATCTCAGAGAGAGGAAGGGAGTGTCAGAGGGTATGAGAGAGAGTAAGGGGATCTCACAGAGGGGAAGGGAGTGTCAGAGGGTATCAGAGAGTGTAAGGGGGTCTGAGAGAGAGGTAGAGAGTGTCAGAGGGTATCAGAGAGAGTAAGGGGATCTCAGAGAGGGGAAGGGAGTGTCAGAGGGTATCAGAGAGTGTAAGGGGATCCCAGAGAGAGGAAGTGTGTGCCAGAGGGTACCAGAGAGTGTCAGGGGATCTAAGAGAGGGGAAGGGGTGTAAGAGGGTATCAGAGTTTGTAAGGGGATCTCAGAGAGGGGGAGGGAGTGTCACAGGGTATCAGAGAGTGTAAGGGGGTCTCAGAGAGAGGAAGGGAGTGTCAGAGGGTATCAAAGGGTGTGAGGGGATCCCAGAGAGAGGAAGGGACTATCAGAGGGTATCAGAGATTAATGGGATCTCAGAGAGGGGAAGGGAGTGTCAGAGAGCATCAGAGAGTACGGGGATCTCAGAGAGGGGAAGGGAGAGTCAGAGTGTATCAGAGAGAGTAAGGGGTTCTCAGAGAGAAGAAGGGAGTGTCAGAGGGTAACAGAGAGAGTAAGGGGATCGCAGAGAGGGGAAGAGGTGTTAGAGGGTATCAGAGAGTGCAAAGGGATCTCAGAGAGAGGAAGTGAGTGTCAGAGGGTATCAGAGGGTGTAAGGGGATCTCAGAGAGAGGAAGGGAGTGTCAGATGGTATCAGAGAATGTGAGGGGATCACAGAGAGGTTAAGGGAGTGTCAGAGCGTTTCAGAGAGTGTAAGGGGATCTCAGAGAGGGGAAGGTAGTGTCAGAGGGTATCAGAGAGTGTAAGAGGAGCCCAGAGAGAGGAAGGCTGTGTCAGAGTGTATCAGAGAGTGTTAGTGGATCTCAGAGAGAGTAAGGGAGTGTAAGAGGGTATCAGAGAGTGTAAGGGTATCTCAGAGAAGGGAAGGGTGTGTCAGAGGGTTCCAGAGAGTGTAAGGGGGTCTCAGAGAGAGGAAGAGAGTGTCAGAATTTATCAGAGAGTGTGAGGGGATCTCAGAGAGGGGAATGGAGTGTCAGAGGGTATCAGAGAGTGTAAGGGGGCTCAGAGAGAGGCATGGGTGTCAGAGGGTATCAGAGAGAGTGTGGGGGGATCTCAGTGAGAGGAAGGGAGTGTCAGAGTGTATCAGCGAGTGTGAGGGGATCTCATAGAGAGGAAGAGAGTGTCAGAGGGTATGAGAGAGAGTAAGGGGATCTCACAGAGGGGAAGGGAGTGTCAGAGGTTATCAGAGAGTGTAAGGGGATCTCAGAGAGGTGAAGGGAGTGTCAGAGGGTATCAGAGAGTGTAAGTGGGTCTCAGAGAGAGGAAGAGAGTGTCAGAGGGTATCAGAGAGAGTAAGGGGATCTCAGAGAGGGGAAGGGAGTGTCAGAGGTTATCAGAGAGTGTAAGGGGATCCCAGAGAAAGGAAGTGTGTGCCAGAGTGTACAAAAGAGTGTCAGGGGATCTCAGAGATGAGAATGGAGTGTCAGAGGGTATCAGAGAGTGTAAGGGGATCTCAGAGAGAGGAAGTGAGTGTCATAGCGTACCAGAGAGTGTAAGGGGGTCTCGGAGAGCGGAAGGGAGTGTCAGAGGGTATCAGAGAGTAATCGGATTTCAGAGAGGGGACGGGGTGTCAGAGAGGGGAAGGAGTGTCAGAGCGTATCAGAGAGAGTAAGGGGATCTCAGAGAGGGGAAGTGGTTTCAGAGGTTATCAGAGAGAGTAAGGGGATCCAAGAGAGAGGAGGGAGTGTCAGAGGGTATCAGAGAGTACAGGGATCTCAGAGAGAGGAAGGGAGTATCACAGGGTATCAGAAGGTGTGAGGGGACCACAGAGAGAGGAAGGGAGTGTCAGAGGGTATCAGAGAGTAATGGGATCTCAGAGAGGGGAAGGGAGTGTCAGAGAGTATCAGAGATTACGGGGATCTCAGAGAGGGGAAGGGAGTGTCAGAGGGTATCAGAGAGTGTAAGGGGATCCCAGAGAGAGGAAGGGTGTGTCAGAGGGTATCAGAGAGTGTAAGGGGATCTCAGAGAGGTTAAGGGAGTGTCAGAGGGTATCAGAGAGTATGAGGGGATCTCAGAGAGTGGAAGGGAGTGTCAGAGGATATCGGAGAGTGCAAGGGGGATCAGAGATGGTAAGGGGTGTCAGAGGGTATCAGAGAGAGTTTGCGGGGATCTCAGAGAGAGGAAGGGAGTGTCAGAGTGTATCAGAGAGTGTGAGGGGATCTCAGAGAGTGCAAGAGAGTGAACGATGATTATCAGAGACAGTAAGGGGATCTCAGAGAGGGGAGGGGAGTGTCAGAGGGTATCGGAGAGAGTTTGGGGATCTCAGAGAGGGGAAGGGAGTGTCAGAGGGGATCAGACAGTATGAGGGGATCTCGGAGAGAGGAAGAGAGTGTCAGAGGGTATCAGAGGGTGTTAGTGGATCCCAGAGAGTGGAAGGGAGTGCAACAGGGTATGAGAGAGCAATGGGATCTCAGAGAGGGGAAGGGTGTGTCAGAGAGTATCAGAGAGAACGGGGATCTCAGAGAGGGGAAGGGAGTGTCTGAGGGTATCAGTGAGTACGGGGATCTCAGAGAGGGGAAGGGAGTGTCAGAGTGTATCAGAGAGTGTAAGGGGATCTCAGAGAGAGGAAGGGAGTCTCAGAGGGTACCAGAGAGTGTTAGGGGGTCTCAGAGAGATGAAGAGAGTGTCAGAGGGCATCAGAGAGTGTGAGGGGATCTCAGAGAGGTGAAGGGAGTGTCAGAGGGTATCAGAGAGAACGGGGATCTCAGAGAGGGGAAGGGAGTGTCAGAGGGTATCAGAGAGTGTAAGGGGATCTCAGAGAGAAGAAGGGATTGTCAGAGGGTATCAGAGAGAGTAAGGGGATCTCACAGAGGGGAAGGGGTGTCAGATGGAATCAGAGAATGTGAGGGGGTCTCAGAGAGAGAAAGGGAGTGTCAGAGGGTATCAGAGAGTATAGAATCATAGAATCATAGAAGTTACAACATGGAAACAGGCCTTTCGGCCCAACATGTCCATGTCGCCCAGTTTATACCACTAAGCTAGTCCCAATTGCCTGCACTTGGCCCATATCCCTCGATACCCATCTTCCCCATGTAACTGTCCAAATGCTTTTTAAAAGACAAAATTGTACCCGCCTCTACTACTGCCTCTGGCAGCTCGTTCCAGACACTCACCACCCTTTGAGTGAAAAAATTGCCCCTCTGGATCCTTTTGTATCTCTCCCCTCTCACCTTAAATCTGTGCCCCCTCGTTATGGACTCCCCTACCTTTGGGAAAAGATTTTGACTATCGACCTTATCTATGCCCCTCATTATTTTATAGACTTCTATAAGATCACCCCTTAACCTCCTACTCTCCAGGGAATAAAGTCCCAGTCTGTCTAACCTCTCCCTGTAAGTCAAACCATCAAGTCCCGGTAGCATCCTAGTAAATCTTTTCTGCACTCTTTCTAGTTTAATAATATCCTTTCTATAATAGGGTGACCAGAACTGTACACAGTACTCCAAGTGTGGCCTCACCAATGCCCTGTACAACTTCAACAAGACATCCCAACTCCTGCATTCAATGTTCTGACCAATGAAACCAAGCATGCTGAATGCCTTCTTCACCACCCTATCCACCTGTGACTCCACTTTCAAGGAGCTATGAATCTGTACTCCTAGATCTCTTTGTTCTATAACTCTCCCCAACGCCCTACCATTAACGGAGTAGGTCCTGGCCCGATTCGATCTACCAAAATGCATCACCTCACATTTATCTAAATTAAACTCCATCTGCCATTCATCGGCCCACTGGCCCAATTTATCAAGATCCCGTTGCAATCCTAGATAACCTTCTTCACTGTCCACAATGCCACCAATCTTGGTGTCATCTGCAAACTTACTAACCATGCCTCCTAAATTCTCATCCAAATCATTAATATAAATAACAAATAACAGCGGACCCAGCACCGATCCCTGAGGCACACCGCTGGACACAGGCATCCAGTTTGAAAAACAACCCTCGACAACCACCCTCTGTCTTCTGTCGTCAAGCCAATTTTGTATCCAATTGGCTACCTCACCTTGGATCCCATGAGATTTAACCTTATGTAACAACCTACCATGCGGTACCTTGTCAAATGCTTTGCTGAAGTCCATGTAGACCACGTCTACTGCACAGCCCTCATCTATCTTCTTGGTTACCCCTTCAAAAAACTCAATCAAATTCGTGAGACATGATTTTCCTCTCACAAAACCATGCTGACTGTTCCTAATTAGTCCCTGCCTCTCCAAATGCCTGTAGATTCTGTCCCTCAGAATACCCTCTAACAACTTACCCACTACAGATGTCAGGCTCACTGGTCTGTAGTTCCCAGGCTTTTCCCTGCCGCCCTTCTTAAACAAAGGCACAACATTTGCTACCCTCCAATCTTCAGGCACCTCACCTGTAGCGGTGGATGATTCAAATATCTCTGCTAGGGGACCCGCAATTTCCTCCCTAACCTCCCATAACGTCCTGGGATACATTTCATCAGGTCCCGGAGATTTATCTACCTTGATGCGCGTTAAGACTTCCAGCACCTCCCTCTCTGTAATATGTACACTCCTCAAGACATCACTATTTATTTCCCCAAGTTCCCTAACATCCATGCCTTTCTCAACCGTAAATACCGATGTGAAATATTCATTCAGGATCTCACCCATCTCTTGTGGTTCCGCACATAGATGACCTTGTTGATCCTTAAGAGGCCCTACTCTCTCCCTAGTTACCCTTTTGCCCTTTATGTATTTGTAGAAGCTCTTTGGATTCACCTTTGCCTGATCTGCCAAAGCAATCTCATATCCCCTTTTTGCCCTCCTGATTTCTCTCTTAACTCTACTCCGGCAATCTCTATACTCTTCAAGGGATCCACTTGATTCCAGCTGCCTATGCATGTCATATGCCTCCTTCTTCTTTTTGACGAGTGCCTCAATCTCCCGAGTCATCCAAGGTTCCCTGCTTCTACCAGCCTTGCCCTTCACTTTATAAGGAATGTGCTTACACTGAACCCTGGTTAACACACTTTTGAAAGCCTCCCACTTACCAGACGTCCCTTTGCCTGCCAACAGACTCTCCCAATCAACTTCTGAAAGTTCCTGTCTAATACCATCAAAATTGGCCTTTCCCCAATTTAGAATTTTAACTTTTGGGCCAGACCTATCCTTCTCCATAGCTATCTTAAAACTAATGGAATTATGATCACTGGTCCCAAAGTGATCCCTCACTAACACTTCTGTCACCTGCCCTTCCTTATTTCCCAAGAGGAGGTCAAGTTTTGCCCCCTCTCCAGTCGGGCCATCCACATACTGAATGAGAAATTCCTCCTGAATACACTCAACAAATTTCTCTCCATCCAAGCCCCTAATGCTATGGCTGTCCCAGTCAATGTTGGGAAAGTTAAAGTCCCCTACTATTACCACCCTATTTTTCTTGCAGCTGTCTGTAATCTCCTTACATATTTGCTCCTCAATTTCCCGTTGACTATTTGGGGGTCTGTAGTACAATCCTATCAAAGTGATCTCTCCCTTCTTATTTTTCAGTTCTACCCATATGGACTCAGTGGGCGAACCCTCGGATATATCCCCTCTCACTACTGCCGTGATGTTCTCCCTAATCAAGAACGCAACTCCCCCTCCTCTCTTACCTCCTGCTCTATCTTTCCTGTAGCATCTGTACCCTGGAACATTGAGCTGCCAGTCCTGCCCCTCCCTTAGCCATGTTTCAGTAATAGCTATAACATCCCAGTCCCATGTACCCATCTCAGAGAGGGGAAGGGGTGTCAGAGAGGGGAAGGAGTGTCAGAGGGTATCAGAGAGTAATGGGATCTCAGAGAGGGGAAGGGGTGTCAGAGTGGGGAAGGAGTGTCAGAGGGTATCAGAGAGTGTAAGGGGATCTCAGAGAGGGGAAGTGGTGTCAGAGGTTATTAGAGAGAGTAAGGGGATCCAAGATAGAGGAAGGTAGTGTCAGAGGGGATCAGAGAGTCCGGGGATCTCAGAGAGAGGAAGGGAGTGCCAGAGGGTATCAGAGGGTGTGAAGGGATCTCAGAGAGTTGAAGGGAGTGTCAGAGCGTATTAGAGAGAGTAAGGGGATCTCAGAGAGAAGAAGGTAGTGTCAGAGGGTATCAGAGAGAGTAAGGGGATCTCAGTGAGAAGAAGGGAGTGTCAGAGGGTATGAGAGAGAGTAAGGGGATCTCAGAGAGGGGACGGGGTGTCAGAGGGAATCAGAGAATGTGAGGGGGTCTCGGAGAGAAAAAGGGAGTGTCAGTGGGGATCAGAGAGTAATGGGATCTCAGAGAGGGGAAGGGGTTTCAGAGAGGGGAAGGAGTGTCAGAGGGTATCAGAGAGTGTAAGGGGATCCAAGATAGAGGAAGGGAGTGTCAGAGGGTATCAGAGAGTACGGGGATCTCAGAGAGAGGAAGGGAGTGTCAGAGGGTATCAGAGGGTTTGAGGGGATCCCAGAGAGAGGAAGGGAGTGTCAGAGGGTATCAGAGAGTCATGGGATCTGAGAGAGGGGACGGGTTCGTCAGAGAGTATCAGAGAGAGTAGTGGGATCTCAGAGAGAAGAAGGGAGTGTCAGAGGGTATCAGAGAGTGTCAGGGGATCTCAGAGAGGGGAAGGGAGTGTCAGATGGTTTCAGAGAGTGTCAGGGCATCTCAGAGAGAGGAAGGGAGTGTCAGAGGGTACCAGAGAGTGCAAGGGGGTCTCAGAGAGAGGAAGAGAGTGTCAGAGGGTATCAGAGAGTGTGAGGGGATCTCAGAGTGGGGAAGGGAGTGCCAGAGGGTATCAGAGGGTGTGAAGGGATCTCAGAGAGTTGAAGGGAGTGTCAGAGCGTATTAGAGAGAGTAAGGGGATCTCAGAGAGAAGAAGGTAGTGTCAGAGGGTTCCAGAGAGTGTAAGGGGGTATCAGAGAGAGGAAGAGAGTGTCAGAGGGTATCAGAGAGTGCGAGGGGATCTCAGAGAGGGGAAGGGAGTATCAGAGGGTATCAGTGAGTGCAAGGAGGCTCAGAGAGGGGAAGGGAGTGTCAGAGGGTATCAGAGAGTGTGAGGGGATCTAAGAGAGGGGAAGGGGTGTAAGAGGGTATCAGAGTTTGTAAGGGGATCTCAGAGAGGGGGAGGGAGTGTCACAGGGTATCAGAGAGTGTAAGGGGGTCTCAGAGAGAGGAAGGGAGTGTCAGAGGGTATCAAAGGGTGTGAGGGGATCCCAGAGAGAGGAAGGGACTATCAGAGGGTATCAGAGAGTAATGGGATCTCAGAGAGGGGAAGGGAGTGTCAGATAGCATCAGAGAGTACGGGGATCTCAGAGAGGGGAAGGGAGTGTCAGAGGGTATCAGAGAGTGTGAGGGGATCTCAGAGAGGGGAAGGGAGTGTCAGAGTGTATCAGAGAGAGTAAGGGGATCGCAGAAAGGGGAAGAGGTGTTAGAGGGTATCAGAGAGTGCAAAGGATCTCAGAGAGAGGAAGTGAGTGTCAGAGGGTATCAGAGGGTGTAAGGGGATCTCAGAGAGAGGAAGGGAGTGTCAGATGGTATCAGAGAATGTGAGGGGATCTCAGAGAGGTTAAGGGAGTGTCAGAGCGTTTCAGAGAGTGTAAGGGGAT